>NC_028355.1:2786024-3103144 GCF_000741045.1 Vigna radiata var. radiata
AGTCTTACCATTGGAGATATCTATGTGTATATAAACCCTTCTTTCACTCAATGTGGGACTTTGTTTGCACTCCAACATCCTCCCTCAAACAAAGGACTATGGTCACCTTCCCACCTCTCATGATTCCTCTGGCGCCACTGGCCTCCTGCCTGGCTTGCCTGATCATAGGGGGACGTACTCGTCTGAGCCCGGTCACCAGACCCGAACCATGGGCTCTGATACCAATATTGGGGGGAGGTTCGACACACACATAGATCTCCACACATGGTAAGATATTATCCACTTTGGGCCAAGCCCTCACGGCTTTGCTTTTGGTACCACTCCAAAAGGCCTCTTACCATTGGAGATATCTATGTGTATATAAACCCTTGACCAGTCCTTCTTTCACTCAATGTGGGACTTTGTTTGCACTCCAACAGAGACCTCTCTTTATTGTGGAACTACCTGTTTTCATTTTCATTTCAAGCAATTTTCTCTGGCACATGTAAACTTTGAAAGTGTAGGGTTTAGGTAGACAAAGAGGGAGAGAAAAGGAATTCTCAATATAAGAGTATCTTGATTTGGTGTAAAGTGATGTGTTACAAAGTTTAATACTAATTCTAACAAATCTAATTAATGAAATCAAGATTTTTCTTAGTTTATTGTTTAGTTTCACTTCTATATGATATCCAGAGCTATTGATCTCTAATGGCTTCTTCTCCACCTCTCGTCTGTCACCACCACTTCATCTGCTTTAGTGACTTTCTGTCATTCAATTTGAGAACAGTCCAATGAACCAATGATTAAGGAATACATAGAATTCGTCACTTTGTTGTGCCAAGTACTCCTCTTCAATTCTACAATCTTCTATCTAATCATGATGTCAGAAAGTGAATCCTCATCTTTCATATGAACTCTAGAAAAAAAGGTTTCAATGAATATTTTTAGAAGAAAACAAGAGGACAAGCATGACTGCTAAAAGCAGACTCTCTTGATGTTTAATCCATCTATAAATTTTGCTTCAGCATAAAGAAACGCATCCTTGCTTATATCCTCTTTAATATCCATTAGAGTTGGCAAATTACTACAATTAGATAGCACATCAGATTGCTCTTGTGCATCTATGTTGTCCTGTTCCAGAATCGCAAAGCTATAAGCCATTTCCTGATAAGCAATATTCCTCTGGTCTCTATGTTCTTGTGGCTGACCAACAATGTTTTCATGATCTGAAATGGCAAGGCTATGATCCTGTGCTTGAACAACACCTTGTACACATGCATACCAGTGTTATCAGAACAACTATACTGCTTACTCTGCTGGAAACTTATCCAAACCATCTTTATTAATATGTTTCTCATTGTTAGATATATTGCATTTTATGTTAATTAGAGAAACATGTCCCTATGTTAACTATGTTATTTTTACATATTCATTTGTATTTGGGCTTAGTCCACATTCTCTTTATTATAAATACATTACTTGTGTGTATTTTCTATACAAGGAAGATTAACCCTATACCTAGTTCTACACTATATTCAACACACACTCATTATCCATTGGAGACATGCACTTGCCCTGATAAATACCTAAATTGGCAGCATGCATACCTGTTTTATCAGAACCATTTCAAACTTTTCGGGAATGGTAATGTGGCAAGAATGACAGAATTCTGGCAATCTCTTAAACATGATAGAGGCAAAAAAACCATAGTCTTCCCTTTCTACCAACAGTTGCTCCGGAAGTTGCTCTAGTAAATCAATATCCACCAAAAGTTCTAGCAAAATGGCCAAAACAACTTGTAATAGTTTCTGAATCTAGAGAAATAGGCACTCCAACACCACTTGCTAGAGAAAAAAGGATTTTAGGCCTCCAATATTCTTGAGGGAGGTCATACACTCTAATTCAGATTTGGGAACAAATATTTTTATGCTCTAGGGTTAAATCCATAAAGGCATCCTCAAGATTTCTGGTTGCAAATTCCAAGACCCAGCGGCAAGAATAGCTCTCAAATCATCCTGACTAGTAAAGACAAGTTCACAGAACCTGTTACCCAATAAAATCATGAGACAATTCTTGATCTTGGCCTGAAGCACCTCTAGCTTCATTCTCAAACCCGTGAAGATGTAACTTTCAATTGGCAAGGCCTTCCCGATACTCATTTTCTGGTACAGTGTTTGCAATGGAATCACCTTTCCTGGATCGCATTGGCAATTGCAATGAAGAAGGACAAATAGCAATATTAGGTAGAACTTGGGCAAAAGATTTTGTAGACTTTTGCACATTAGATAGAACGCCAGTAGAGATGCATTTCCATGGACATATAACCTTCTCCTGGAAGAAGCAATATGTTTTATCTTGAAAGCTCGGAGTTTCTTGATCACTTCTATAAAAGTAAGTGACTTGATGAAGGTACCTGAAAATATTACGAGACACTTATTTGAACATTAAGAAATTGCATAGCTTTACTTTATTATTGAGTTTGCATACTTTTGGTGCAATATATCTTATCATTCTTTGCACTTGTAATGTTTTTTGCCCTTCTCATTGACAATACTGTTTTTTTGGAAAATAATTTATATGTGTTCTTGTGTTCATGTGCCTACCTTAAAGTTATGATCAATGTGTCTTATTTGGAGTAGTTAGAAGTAGCATATGAAAAATGTTAATTTAAAAATATTCCTTTATTGATATAAATTTTTTAAAAACCGAGTAATATTTGTAGTCTTAAGAAGTAATGCTGCAATGTAGGTTAAATATACTTGCAGAGCTTTTCCGATTTGGTGATCGTGAGTTCTATAAAGATTGGTGGAATGCAAGAACTGTTGAAGAGGTAGGCTCAGTTCTGGGATGTTTTTGGACTGTTTAGTTAATCATACTTTCTTGAAGAGAATTTATGACTTGTTTTTGTTGTATGCCTTTCTGCTGCTGCGGTCATCAGTATTGGAGGATGTGGAATATGGTATGTTTCCTTTTCATAACTGCCTGTGTGAAATGACATGCTTGTGCAGTTTTCACATGAAATTCATGTCTATGAATATATATCTTATTTTTATTTCACTATTGTAATGCTATTTTAACAACATAAAAACTTAGGAAGAAAGATAACTTGCACTTTTGTTCTCCATGTATTCTGTCTTAATCATTTGCTGACTATTTGGTTTTGAAACCATGTGAGAACAATCAGCATTTGTTTATAAATTTCATTTGCTGTTCTAAACCATTACTATTCAACTAAATAGATTTTTTTGTAATTCAGCCTGTGCACAAATGGATGGTTCGCCACATATATTTTCCGTGCATAAGGAATGGTATACCCAAGGTAAAATGAAGTTTCCTGTCATCTTGCTGAGTGGACCCTAAACTGTCATTTTTAGGCAAAATTTAGGCACAAAATGAAAAGTGTCTTTAAAAATTTCTGTTTTAGGATATTTATGTAAAAAATAGTTTTCAATTCTGCTACTTAATTAACGTAAACACTTAAATTTTCATTCGCTATTGTTATGTCGGGAGTAAGA
This sequence comes from Vigna radiata var. radiata, assembly GCF_000741045.1. Lineage (NCBI taxonomy): Eukaryota > Viridiplantae > Streptophyta > Magnoliopsida > Fabales > Fabaceae > Vigna > Vigna radiata. Next base: position 2,789,519 of record NC_028355.1, read on the forward strand.
ACGAGCTCTTGGAAAATGCTTTTTTTTTTTCATAAAGATAGTGGAATTTTCCTTTGCTTATTAAACTAATTAACCAAAATTACTATTTTCTGGAAGTTTATGTTTGCTAAGATTTTCCTAACATCAGACCTTATTTCATCTTTTGTGCTTGTTCCAATTGTTCATTCCATATTGCAGACTTGGTATATGTTTGATTTAAAATTACGGAATTATTTTTGTGCACTCCAATGCATGAATTGAGAAGGAAAGATTCGTTGCTTTTGAAGTAACAGTATTTGGAACTTTCCCATCTTTAATCCAAACATGGACTTAGTTGTCTTTTTTCGTTTTGTTACTTCAGATATTGACTTTGGCATATTTAGTTGTATGCATATTGACATGAATAAATAAGAATAGCAAATGAGCTCACTTTATTTTTCTCATATTCTATAATCTTCTTCTTTTGGGTCTTTACCTTCATCTTGCATTTCGTAGTTCTATTTGTTTATGAGAGATTGTGATTTTTGTCCTGTACAGGGTGGTGCTTCATTAATTGCCTTCCTGGTTTCTGCTGTTTTTCATGAGGTGTGTGGTTCATCTCTCTTTCTATCCCTAATTGTCATCTCTCCCTTCTGGTACTTTGCTATAAAGTGTGGTTAAGCGAATGATAATAAGGTTTAATTTAAATCTTAATTTTGCAAAATATATTTTAATAAAGTTTAGTTTGAAGTGAAAAAATTATGGTTAGATGCCTCTACGGAAAAGTTATGGTATATTAAAAATGGTATTGTCACTGTTTACATAAGCATCAATGTTTTACATCTATTCAACCTTTTATTTTGGATTGCAAACCCATTTTTAAGGGTGAAAGTCAAGCATCGTAAGAAAATGGCAAACATGATTATAGGGGAATAGTTTGAGTCGTGAAGCATACCCAAGCTTCTGTTAGACGACGTGTTCTTGACATTGACACCTCCTTGACACTCGTGTAGCACATGTGGGTCACACTTTATTATGTATCCAGTTAAAAAATATTGTATGTTTGGACCTTAGAACTTACATCTCCAAATGGTTCGAACATGTTTGAGAAGAAGAGATAGCAAGAGACATGACTGAATCTGTGTCAATGCGTTCCCCCAAAGTGTTTTATTATATATCGTGGGTATCAATTATAGTGAGTAATTCCCAATTACCACAATTATGCAAATCCTAAACTTGTATGATTGCCATAATTTAGAATCTTAATCAATTTTTTCCTCCCATATTGGGAGAATTTGGAATTAAATTGTTTTTTTTTCATCATCATAATTTAGTTTTTCTGACCATATCCAACACATAAGACTTTGTGTGAAACATACTGGGGGAAGTTTTCAACTTGATAATTATTGGAGATCAACGCATATCAATCAGAATTTGTTTGAGATCGGCACATATCAATAAGAATCATTCAATTCTAATTTGTACAGTCCATTATAGGATTTAATGTAAATAAGATGAGTTTTTTATTTCCTTATTTCGGTTATTTAGGTATAGGGAGAATTATTTCCCTGATTTTCAGGGATAGATTAGTGTTCAAATTTATTCCCTTGTATTCTATTTATACCCTTTTTGTATTTTTTTCCCAAGTCAGAAAAATACATCATATTTTCTGCTATAATAATAAAAATAATACTCTACTGTATTGGTATCATTCATATTTTAATTTTCATGTTTTATGAAAGCTATTATTAATTTCAATATGCATTATTATTTTTTAAGGAGGGATTTTGATAAGACAATATGTTTGTTTTGGAGAGAAAGGGAAGCGTTTAATAAAGGGGAAGATTTTAAAAATTAAATTTACTTGGTACCTTTATGATTTTAAGCTTCAAATCATTAGTAAAAATATTATAGTCATTATACTTAAAGTGTTTTAGATCCAATTATTTCCCTTCCAAATCCTCCTAATATTGGAGGAGAGTAAAGTTGGGACTTGGAGAGATTTTTCTCTCCTCAATTCCCCTCCAAAAAATTGAACCAAACAATAAAAGTTTGGGAAAACTCTTCCACTCCATTCCTCCATCAAAAACACCATGTTGGTGAATTTCTAGTTGGTTTGACCAAAAAAATTGAGTTATTTAAAGTAAGAAAGATGATATGGAATTATAGGAAAAGTGAAATATTATCCTTCACTTGCAGTTGATTTTCATCCAAAAAATAAGTATATTGATTGACGTTTCAATGTTTATATGAGTATTAAAACTCATTGGAATACTTAATAATGCATTTATAGAAACTAAGAGTAAGACAGAGAGCCATGCATTATAGAAATTAAGAAAAAAGAATAAGGATATTTCAGTAAAATTGATCCTTAATAATACTTTTATGTGTGTAGATGGATCATTTTCTAGAGAAACTTTGAAAATGTTTGATGATAAAAGATTGTATTTGGTATTTGGATAAGTTATTTTAGAAGAAATTAAAAGTTTAAATTCTTTTAGAGTAGTTTGATTACTAAGAATCACGTAATTTCAAATTTCAAATTTGTCATAAAAGGTAAGAATCTTAAATTTCTCATACTTATTTCTCTCTCGAATCCATGTTTCTTCTCTTTATGTTCTCTAGTTGGCTTGATCTCAACTGGAATATCATTGGTTTGGTTGAGATCAAAGTTTGTGTGCTAGACATATTATTTTACCTGATATTACCATGAGTTTCTTGTAAAGCAATTCAAACACATGCAATAGAATTGGAATGGAGTAAAATATTTGGTATATAGCAACTCATCTGGAGCGATTTATTTTAGATGCCCTCACTGTGTGGCGGTCAGACATCCAGTAGACTATTGTCTATTCTTGTTCTACAAGCATAGTCATATACTGATTACTGGCATTGTTTTCTCCAGTTGAGTTGAATCATATACAGTACTGCCTTTCATTTTTCTTCCTTTAGCAATTTGCTCATAATTTCTCATTTGAGTGCAGTTATGCATTGCCGTTCCTTGCCACGTGTTCAAGTTGTGGGCATTTATAGGAATTATGTTTCAGGTATATTCTACTGTTTTTCAATAGAAGTTGGCTACTATTGAGATTCAGTTATTAAGCATAAAATTTGGACAAATTTTAGTACGAACTCGACCTCCCAACCCCCACAACCACAAACCTTGCCCCATAAGAAATGAAAAGGTGGTGAGAGTTTAATTCCTGTTCTATGGCCAAACACAAGACAATGTTCTCTAGACAAATTTGTGTTGTCATTTTGTTCTGGTTGGAGTGAGAATTTATTTCTTTTCATATAATGGCAAATATCTTTCCCTCCCTTTCTAGGTTCCATTGGTCTGGATCACTAATTACCTGCAAAACAAGTACAGGAACTCAATGGTATGACTCTAAAGTGTTTTATTAAGAAATTTGGCCTGTTAATGAGTTATCTCATAAATTATAATCTTCAAGTGAATTTATTTGTTGTTTCATGCCAGGTTGGAAATATGATCTTTTGGTTCATATTTTGTATTCTTGGTCAACCTATGAGCGTACTATTATACTACCATGACTTGATGAATAGAAAAGGAGAAGTTGACTAAGGTAGCATTACCATGGTGGTGTAAATGTGCTTTTGCATTTTCAAAGTAAAATGAATGTTGATAGTAGTTGCCTTTTTGTTTTTGTACGGGGATCATCATCTGTTTTGACAGTGATTCCATCTCATTTTTGAGTCTTTGAAGGTCGACTCCTCTTGATCTATGTACTAATTTGCGCTATTATCAGTATGCTAGAAATTTTTGAAAATGTCAATCGCTAACCGATAAAGTAAAACTCAGTAGTTTGTGATAGTTAGTTTAGGGATAGCTGTAAATGCCAAAGTTGGTTTAACTGTATATTGTTTCTGGAATTCAACCAATAAATGATGACGGATATCATTCAGTATTGTATGTGCACTTATATTCTAACTTAGATGAGAATGAGAGACAAACAAATTTTGTAAATTGTGCACTTATCTAACTACGAAATCAATTTATTTAATATTAATTTAAACCTCAAACTATGATAAGAAATTTTAAAATATTATCATTTAAGATAGGTAGTTTCATTGGTATCATCACTTAATCTGTCATTGCCATGGATTAAAAAGGTTAATGATGAAAAGAAGGCTTAAAATATCCAATTAAAAATTCCAATTTTTATTGATTCAATTCATATTTAAATAATTGTTCGTCAATTTGTTCGGTAGGTTCGCCAATTTTTAAATTAACTTAGTTGCGGATTCTAAAATTAAATTAATTGGATGAGACAGCGTACCAGTTTACCATTTCTTTTCTGTTGAACTAATAAGTTTAATCTCTTTTACAACATAACATCAAGGACTGGTTTTACTGTTTTTGGTCTTGTTAATCTTTATTATCAATTATAATTAATTTAATATTGAAATAAGAATACTAAGATAATAAAAAAAATGTAAACTTAGACCATTGGATTATCTTTAAATGTTATTTCCTATAATGTGTTTACTATTACCTACAAATAACCATTTCTACAATTTCTTTATACATGTTATCAATAACTATCACTATATTACTTCTATAAATGCTTATTTATTTATTTTAAAAATATATGCTTACAATGTTTATTTATATTATATATGCACATATTTATCGTTTTATAATATATACTAACAAAACATTTATTCTATTATGAACAAAATTATTTTTGCATTATTTTTAAATCTGGTAAGAATGAAAAGGCACTATCGATTACTATTTTTCATATCATAATTAAAAGTGATAAAAATATGAATTGTGCTTCTTTCTTTAGCGATGAAATTGTTAACCCAAATAAGTCAATAACCATAATTCAAAACTATATAATTATAATATTAAACGTAATATATATTTTAATATAAAATATTCAAAGTAAAATTACTAAATTGAATTTCGAATAAAGTCAGGCAAATAAAAAAACCAGTTACACACATTAAATAGAAAAAATTTTAAAAAAGTTATATATAGTTATTCATTTGTGTGAAATAAAAATAGCTTAAGACAAAAATACTTTTTTATCATCATTATCACTATTGTAATTATCAGTTGAATAATAAAAATTATAATTATTAATAATAAAAATTATAATTAGTAATAATAAAAATTTATTTAAAATAAGATTTTAATTAAGTTATAAACTTTTACAAATTAAGTACTTCTAATTAAATATCCATTATAAAATCTTGCTTTTATTTTCATTTAATTATTATGTCACTTAATTGTTTAATTTTAATGTAGTAATTATTTTACTTCAGCCCAACAATCAACTAAGTTTTCTCTTTCTAATATTTTTTAACTTGTCATTCTTAAAAAATGAAAAAAGATAACTATGTAATAATCCAGAATAAAATAATCGTAAAAACATGAAATTTTGTATTTATAAATAAAAAGAGTATGAAAAATAGTAAAGGTGAACGAATGGGTATATAAAAATATTAGATATCAAAATATCATTGTACCTTAAAAAAAAGTTAACCAGTAAAAACAACATAAAAATAACACTCCCATCATCCATTAACCGTAAAAATCAAACAACCAAAATATAAAAACTTATGATATTTAAGACTAAATGAAACCTTCAAATAGGTGAAAGTCATATTTTTCAAACAATTTTGTACAACGAGTTCTTAATCAGACACATCTGAGAAAGAACGATTATCCCCTATGCATATGTGAAGCACCATACTCCAATTTAAATAAATCCTTCTAAAATATTTGAAATAAAAATGATGTAAATGTTATTCAGAGATAACAATTACGGGAAACATGAGAAAAAAATATGATTCAAGCTGATAAGAATTACCCTTTCAAGAACCTAAAATACTTCTGACAACGCCCGCAGTGAGATCCAGACACGTCTTGGAAACTTCAGTTTCACCAAAACATGAGTAGATTTTTTGTGGTATTTGATATTTTTGAACAATGTGGTCCACATGACACTATAAGCATCTGGTAAAACAATAACTCAAGAAAATATTACAAAATTTAGGGTTCTTACCAGAAGACAAGTGCCCATGCAAACCAGAGCTTCCCCACTTAATCAGAGTATGAGCACAAGGGTTAAACAACACAGCCCCAGATTTCTGAGTTATCCCTTCACAGCTCACCTTAGTAACGTATGCAACTATTGCATTGCAGTGTTCCTCAACTCAAATATATATTTACAACATGAAAGGGTAAGGAGTTAATAATGTGCCCTCTTGTCATTTTCCAATTGCAAACCTTCAATGCCCTTGACAGCACTTTCATAGTTCTTGACATGAGAAGATGCATTTCTCCCAGATGTTATTTTGCGCATTCCAGGGTTAACCTCAGTAGTACGAGTACGAGAATCCAAATCACTACCAGCAAATGCATCTCGGCTACTGGAAACAGCCGCTCGCCTTGATCCACTTGACTGACCCAAGACATTGGGCTTTGATAACTGCATGGTTTAACAGCACTCGTCACACTTGTAATCAGTGAGTTAATATTTGTTTTTTAGAAAGAACCCAAAGGAAACTAAGCACTCTAAACAACTTACCATAGCTTCCTTATTAAGAGCAGCATCCACGGTGACAGGATTTTTCTGTCTTGAAATATTTACAGTGTTTGAGATGGTGCTTGACATTCTTCTCCTTGTGGAATCCCCTGAAATCAGACCAGGGGGTCGTCCGTCTTCCTCTCCTGTGAAAAAGGGTTAAGAACAGAACGTTCAAGAGCTAAACTATTAGGAACAAAACAAAAAAGCTATTAGTGAACCTACATTAGCAAGTTGCTGAAAAAAAAAGGACAGCATTAGAGTGGCAACAACAAATGCAATGCAACAAAATGTAATTAATCTTTTAAGAATGAATTAATTAAATTACATTTAAATTTAAAAATTGAGAAAAATTCGGATCAAGAATAAAGAAACATACAGATAACAATGATTTACCTGTTTGTCTATCAGCATTAGTCACAGCTGGTGGCATTGCAGAACTAGTTCCAGCAGCAGGACCCTAAAACGCAAGCATCTTGCATTCTCAGAATTCTATATCCGTTGCTGAAGTGAAAGATCAAGAATAAAGAAACACTCACAACAGCACGTGCAGGAGGTGCGGCTAGCTGTGATTGCTGATACTTCAAAATTGTCCAATCAAACACATAATCAAACTGGAATCCTGTCCATATGCCAATGTAATGAGCATATATACATGGTCTTTCATAGATTGAAATCAAAATCATGTGTATGCACAATAAACTCAAGGGTAGAGACAAAAGGATGCACTCTAAATGACATTATGTTCACACCTTCACGAATAAACAGGTCACGAAATATTCTCTTGAGGTAAGCATAATCTGGCCTATCATCAAACCTTAATGAGCGGCAGTAATGGAAGTATGATGCAAACTCTGTTGGATAACCTCGACACAATGCCTGCAGTAATCAGTTATCATTATAATTCAAGAATAGTGCAAAATATGGATTCAAGGAGGCCAATAATAACAGTACCAACCTCAATAGAGGTAGAAACCTTTTTTTCACTGATTCTCTCGTATTTCTGTTTCTTGGTTCCCGCTTTAAGTCCTTGCCAAGGGAGACTACATATAAAATGAATATCAAGTCAAAGGCATTCAACTCTGTACTTGAAGAAAGCAATGCAAGGTACACGCCAATAATCACCTTCCCCTCAGGAAATACATCAAGACATAACCAAGAGACTCCAAATCATCTCTTCGACTCTGCTCTGTGTATTGATCATAAAAGTAGTACCAAGCAACATGAATGTTAGACAACACTACTTCGGCACATATTAATCAAATGCCAGGCAAGAATCATACAAACATACATACCAATGCCAAGGTGGGTATTCATACTTGCATATCTAGCAGTCCCAGTTAAATTCTTATTTTCTCTGCAGTTAATGATCAAATACAATAATTGTTACAAGTACATAGTAAATTATATTAAAAGAACACTAACAAGAATGGGCAGGATACATTGATATAAAACCAAGCTGACATTAACATAACATTATTACATGGTCAACAAGAACCTCAACCTTATCCAAGAAATCACAAAGAAAGTATTCTACACATAATTAAATTTAATACACTTATCGTCACCAACCAGTCAGGTAAATTACATGACTTCTGAATAGAAAACTAAACAATGGCTTTGGAGTAAAACAAAAAAGTTGTCTACAAATTATAAATGATGCAGGAAGAAGAGCACTAATCATATATAATCCAGTTTTGGAAGCTAAGCAGATTCTGCATCCAAAGGAATATAGATAGTTTCAGAAAAGTACAATAAATGAATCCGTTAGAAATTTTGAAAAATTAAGTGACTACACTATTAAATAAACGGATTTGGATCATCTTCAGCTTAAAATTAACACATTCAGAGGCGAGTCCTTTCAGGTGTTGAATATGAATCTTCTCAGAAAACTTTCACCAAATATATTTTTATAATAAAGGTTTCACTCAAGAAAGCATCATAATGAGACTATAAGATCCCAACGAGGTGGCATCTTATAGCACACAAATCATATTCTTCGAAGAGGAAATGCATAAAAAAAAAAGAAAGCAAATACAAATAAACATGGGAGGCAAACCACACCAATGTGTAAACCTAGGAAAACCTATATTCCGGTTTCAAAAGAACTCCTGACTTATACAAGAGGAGAAGTACTCAAACCATACAACATCCTGCCAATTCTGTTTGCAGTTGAAAAGCTTTATAGGGGTTAAACCCCAAGGCATGGTTTGGGAGATTTACAAAGGCCATGACAACCTTGGGATACAAGCATGCCAACAGGATCACAATTTTTTCGTCAAATACTTGCATAGGGAAGCGATTGTCTTGTACTGTATGTTGATGATATTATTGTTATTGGTAATGTTTGGAAGGAACAAAATTTCAGTTAACATCTAGCAAAGGAGTTGAAGATAAAAACTATTGGGAGACTAAACTATTTTATAGGCCTTGAAGCGGCCCAATGTAGCAGAAATTTGGAAACGAGACAGTCACAAGGACACGTGAAAAAAAATGCGGGACACCAACACAAAACACACTCATATACATTAAATATTAACAAGACATTATAATAAAATATAAAAACATCTTTTAAGACCCACATCTTGTTATACAAAATAAAATAGAAGAATTTAAAGATCCTTTTCTTAGACTGGCAAGGATATCTATTAATTCTTCCATTGGACAAATGGAAAGCTATTTACCAAATATATTAATGTTGAAATTAAAAGTTAGGTTGTTCTATTCCCTCTTTTTCCTTTTCCTTTTCCTCTTCCACTGCTCCTTTCCAAATGGAGCTCTCCTCGGTCTTCTTCCACATAATTTCTCGCCCAAACTATTTGGCATCTTACCTTCCTTGGGAATGTCTGTTTACACTAGGTAAGAACTAAGAACTGTCTTTGTACTGGAATAAAAAATCATCTCCATGATTGAATCAAAGTTCATCTCTGTTGCATCAGAGAGGGCCCATGTCCATGTCAGACATCTCTGGTAGGCTGGTTCCAACTTCTGATCCACGTCTGATCCAGTTCTAACTTCTGGAAGCGTCATGTCCAAACCATGTTTGTGCTTCATAAAGTGCAACCTTATTAGCTTCAGGAGACAGGTTTGGCATCTGATAAATCGATAAGTATGGATTTGAACCTTAAATTGGGTAGTATAGATGGCAGTGTACCAGTTCATGAGATATATCAAACCCTGGTTAGAAAATTATTTTACTAGTCCCACACAAAGCCAATTTCTGCATTCACTGTCAATTTGATCAGCCAATTGTTCAAGATAAGTCCACAAACAAGAATTTCTGCAATAATCAGGAAGAGGAACTTTTCATAAAGAAATGGGAATACAATACATGGAGCCTACATTGGTGCCGACTATGAAGGATCAATAATTGATAGGAGATCCACTACTGGATATTACACATTTCTTAGAGGAAACTTAGTAAATTGAAGGGTTAAAAGAAAAGAACGTTCTAGCTCAATCAAGTACTGAGGCTGAATTCTGAACTATGAAACAAGGTATATGTGAGTAGCTTTGGCTGAAGTACCTTACAAGACTTGAAGATTAAATGAAATGGGCATATTAAGCGCTACTGATATATCGTGTCAACAACCAGCATATCCCATAATCAAGCTAGTTCAACATTATCAAACAAAACACGTTGACGTGGATAGGCATTTTTCAGGAAAACGCTGGATAGTCGTTTAATTGAACTATATATGCACTTCCACAATTCTCACTAAAGAACTGTGCAATAAAAATTTTGAAAGAATAATACACAAACTAAGAATGGATAACATTTATTCTCCAGCTTGAGGGGGAATGTTAGAAATAGGAGTGTTTAATGCTTATTACCCTTCCATATAGTTTAGCTTAGTTCAAACACAGCTTAGGTAGTTATCATGGTTTAATTGTTCTCTTGAAAACAGTACTTGTACTTATTATCTTTGCAACCACTCTTATTATGAAAAAAAGCATGAGCTAAGTGGATAAAACATTCAGGCACATTCAGAAAATTTGCCTCCTCAATATACAGATTGTAGCTGATAATTGCATCATATTTGTGAATCACGAATGAACTAAAATTCTATGAATTGCATCTGCCATCACTTCACATGATTAGAGTGTCTTGATAGTCACGCAAATTTTGCAATGGGGTGTTCTTGTATTAGTTTTTTATGTCAAAACATGACCGAAGACAGAAATCTTTCAGAAAGTTGATTTTAAAACTAATCAGTTTTTATCTCAAATAAACTTACCTTATTCCCTGTCCTCTCTTCGATTATTTTCCTTTAAACACCACATAAATCACCAAAAATATTATTCGATTTCAGATACTAATCTAATTTAAAACCAAAGTCAAAACAAGGAATTATTTAAATTAAAAACAATTCAAATTCAAAATAAGGAATTATTTAAATTAAACATAAATCAAATCCATATAGAATTAAGAAACTTATTTAAACTTAAAAAGATACGAGTTTCTTTCAAGTTTCCATCAAAATCTTATTCATTGCCACTGTTAGCCTCCAATTCCATGTTTTTCAGCTGCTAGAAGATACAAATCCATAAGGGGTATGGTATATAAACAGATTGCCATTTCAAAGCAGCATCATACCATGTAAAAGACATTCGATGTGAGAACATCTAAAAGTATATTAGTCAACAAGAAAATTATTAGGTTTTCAACTTTTTCTGCCAAATGATTGATAACGCAGATTTGTAATTCTGAGGATGAACAATAATATGACATGAGAAGTTAGGACAACAACAACCCCAAACATGAAAAATTACAAAGCCATAATTAAGTCATTAATTCCACTAGGCAACAAGGTGTAACAACTGGAATAACCTAGTTGAGTAAATGAATCTGTGTACCTGTATGGAATGTGTTGATGGGTTGAACTATCCCTATATTTTTTGGCCAAACCAAAATCAATACAGTAAACCTACATGTAGATCAAAATGGATTACATACCTAATTTATGAACATACAATATATCAAAAGCTCAAATGTAAACAAGATCACACACCTGGTTTGCCCGCCTTCCCAATCCCATAAGAAAATTATCTGGTTTGATATCCCGATGTAGAAAAGATTTACAATGAACAAACTCAACACGGTTGATCTAAACAAAAACAAAAATACAAAGAGTTACTAATATTTTACTAGTTAGCCAAATAGTTAGCCCTAATCAGTCGCATAAAAAGGACTCGGGACCAAAATAAGTCACTAATTAATAGTCATTTGAATGAAATAGTTTATCAGAATTTTATCTCCTTCATTCAGATTAAGGGGGAAGACCCACCATTTGATCAGAAAGCATGAGAACGGTCTTTAGCGAGAGCTTTCTACTGCAAAAGTTAAATAGATCTTCAAGACTAGGTCCAAGAAGATCCATCACTAGAACATTGTAATCTCCCTCAACTCCAAACCATCTAATATCAGGAATTCCAGCTGCCCATGCCAAATTTGTGTTAGAATCATTTATAAATTATAAATAGATCACAAACTTATCAGGGCTTGTGGAAAAAATATGCATATAAGAAAGAGACAAATAGTTATTTTGAGAAGAAACATTACTTCCTCCCTGGAGAACTCTGTACAACTTGGATTCATATAGCAACTGAGGATGCTTTGTCTTGACATTTTCCTAATTAAAAAGAGCAGACAGGCAAAGAACGGGAACATGTGAGGGGGTAAGAGAAAAAAGATAATAAGCCGAGCAATCCAAAAACTAGAATTACCAAAGAAAAACAGAGTCCAAAATGACCAAAACAATTCATGTAGAGAACATATCAGGAGTGAAGTTATATAACAGTAAGTTCAACAGCTTGCAAGAGTTCCAAATTTGCAGCTCAAATACCATTTGTACCTTTTCAATTCTTAAGTATTCTCCTTCAAAGACTAAGAATTGTAATTTGCGCCTAAACATTGAACTGATTAACACAGTATACACAGAGTACAAAAATAACAATGGAAGTAAAACAGTAAAAGCTTTCTAAATATATATAAAAAGCTGAATTTATATAGGATTATGGTTATATATCTACAACATTCAGAAAACGGGACCATTTATAAATATCTTTACACTTTATCTCTGCTAAGAGAAAATTATTTCCTAATGACCATTACATACAGAATTTCCAGGCATTTAATAGCAGTACATAAGCAACATTTCAAGCCGACCAATCCACCCTCTACCCTAAATATTTCAAGCAATTCAATTCATATGCATTTTGCTATAATAAGCACTTACATCACATGCATAAGCATAATCATTTTAAAGACTAATAAAGGGAAATTTTCTCTATGATAATAATAATATATAATCTTAGCCAGTCAATAATTAAAAAAAAAAATCCAATTATTTGAAAGGATATATACACTTGTTTTTTACAGTAAACATGTTAAGAACAGTGCACCAGTCATAAGTATATTCATTCCTATGAAATGTTATAACAACCAGTATAAACCTGCCATTTTAAAATTCTACTTTTGAACAAGGAGCAGACATATTATTACTCTGATCATTTCCAGTCTACTGCATAACAGAAAAATTCTCGTTCACAAACCATGAAGATTGGTGACTTAACAATAGAAAAGGTCTCCCACGAGAACCCTTTAAGCCTCCACCGTGTCCCCTCCCATAAAAATCAAAGGACAGTAAACTCAATGAACGAAGACCGTCACACACACCCAGCATAGAAGCGCATACACACCGCCCAATGACATTGTGAACGCGAGGACAAAATCCAACCTGAACCCAATTTTCACAATCCCTTGCAGAAACTGATTCCACACAAAACCCCCTTTCGAAACCAGTTTCACACAACTCATGGGACAAATTGTCCTCTCCTTCATATTTTAAATACAAAATCACTCAAATTCAAAGTCCTATATAATCCAAAACACAATTGATTGAAAGCACTTACAAGCTTAACTGCAACCTCTTCATTATTTTGAATGTTAGTACCTGCAAAATAAAATAAAATAAAAAAACCATGATCGTCCAGCATCATCAACAACAACACATAAAATTATAAACAATAAATAAAAAATTTAACAATTAGAAAGTAAATTAAAGCAACCTAAATAGATCTCTCCAAACGATCCGCTACCGATCTTACGACCAAGCCGAAACTTATTCCCAACGCGAGGTTCCATTCCAAAAACAATTCTGTACAAAAAGGGAGAGAGAGAAATTTTTTTTTCCGCTGAAACCCTAAGCTAATCCGAACGCCGAATTCCGAAAGAGGAAAACATTTAACGCGAAAAGTTGCAAAACCGAAAGAAGTGCGTTCATCGATCGGATAAAGAAATGGAAGAAATAGCAAAGTAAAATGCAGGTGTAAGAAAAAAAGAAATTAAAAAAAAAAATGGTGAAAGAAAATGATGGTTAGAGAGAAAGGGGAATTTGAAAATGGAGGAATAGTGTTTCTCTCTCATGCATTATGCATTATGGTTTTGCAGAACATTCTTGTAACCGTCGGTTATTTTGGTGTGTTGAAGGAGCAAAGCAAATATATAGGAGCGGAGACACACCGCGAACCCTTCGCCGAGTTGTCACTCCTCACTGGGCCCCATCTCACGTGACTTTCATCAACCTTCTTTTCTCTTAATTCAATTCAAGATCAAACATAATTCAACTACCAATATATACTTTTTTTTATATATAATAAATTCTATATACAAAGATTGTTTTTGTAATGGCTATCGGGATTTCTCCTTCATGAGTTATTCTATATACAAAGATTGGAAGAAAATAACTAACAACTTTTGGAGCCAATGTGAAACAGACTAAAGTTTTTCTATATCTATTGCATGTCCAAGTCGTATTAAATATTTTTTTCTCCGACCCATCAAATCATTCATTATAAAGTGTAAGAGATTTTTTATTATTCTTTAAATAAGTATATACAATTCTTATCCTATCTAATAATAAGATGTTTCCATAAAACACTTTAAAATGGGTGATTGTTATTTTAAAAAAATTAAAGTTTTTGTGACAACAAATATGTTTATTTTAAGGAATTTTGAAAGAAATTAAAATTTCAGGATTTTATTGTAGTAATTGGATTACTTAATTTCAATTTTTCTATCTGAAAAAGTAAGATTTTAGAATTTTTCATATTTTTATATATTCATATTTTGGTCTTTTGTAATTTGATTTAAGATGGGTTTGGGTCTAAGTTTAGATAAATTCAGCTAGACTTCACTTGAGATTAACTCAATTTAGTTTAATATGACCTAAACCTGATGTCATAATCCAACATAATCAAACTTGACTTGACCAAACCTAACTCGATTTGTATCAGGTTCACCTATACCCAACTCGACCTGAACCTGACAAAAGATGGACACGATTGAACTTGACTTGACATGGACCTAACCCAACTCAGTCAAACGTGATCCTACCTGCTCGGCTTGACTTAGACCCGAATCAACACAACTCGACCCAAGCTCAAGCCAACTCAGCTTGACCTGGGTCTAAACCAACTTGCCTCAATATGGGCCCAAGCTAACTTGGCTCAACTTAGACTTATGTCGATTTGAGTCAATTTAAACTTAGGTCAACTTAACAAAGCCTAATTCCAAACCAACTTAGCTCGACTTGGACCAGGACCAACTTGACTTGACTTGACTTTGTCTTGATTGAACTAAGATCCATTTGAGTTTAGCCCAACTCGATTGAATGTAGGAGTCGCCTCTGACTTAGTTCAACAGGGACCTGCATTGACTTAGCTCAACTTGGATCCGTACTAACTCAACTCGATTTGACTTGACCAGACCCCACACCGACTGGACTCAACCTAAGCTTAGGAAAACTTTGTTCGACCCAATCTCACCTGGTCTTGATTGGGCTAGGTTGGAGTTAGTATTGATTAGCCTAGGATTAACCTGGGCCTAATTCAACTCGGTTGAATGCAACTTAAATGAATGTGGACCCATTTTGACTCTATTGAATTTGGGATGCCACAACCGGGCTACCGGGCTACCTAGGCTCAAATAAACATAACTTGATCTTGACACAAACCAACTAAACTTGACTTAGGCTAAGACCAACTCAACTCGACCTAAATCAAGGCCAAACCTGATTGAGGCTTAGGCCTACCTTACTCAAGTTGTGCCTAAATCAATTTGACTTAGGCTCAAGTCAAACTAGCTCAACTCTCACTTAAGCATACTTAATTCGACGTTATGAACCTAACTTAGAACTATCTTACATTAGTCTAATCCTTAGTATTTCCTAACTCAAAGATAATCCAATTTAACAACAAACTTTTGAATATAAAATGAAAAAAAATATTAAGAACTTTGACAAAAAAAAAAAAAACATCAATCAAGATCAACTGTAAAAAAGTATCAATATTGATATTTTAAAAAGTTTTAATAATTATTTAATATTTATATAATTTTTAACTTGATGGTAAATGAAATATATTATTAGACGAGAAAATTAAAATTCATTAAATTTAAATTTTCTTATCCAAACAAATATTTGAAAAAGAAATAATTTGAAATGAGATAAATTCAAATTCAAAGTATTTGAATGTTTTAGAAATTATAAAATTATCCATATCTAAATACAAGGTAAAGGCTTTCATTAGTAATCTAATTACAATTTTGAGAAAGCATTTTCTGTTTTGATTAGTTATTGTATAGGTTAAATACATTTTTTCGTCCCAATTTTGGTTATGAATATTCAAACTGGTTTCCATTTTATTTTTCTGTTCAATATAGTCCTAAAGAACGTAATTATGTTCAATTTAGTCCTTTTTATGTTCAATGTAGTCCTAAAGAACGTAATTTGTGTTCAATTTAGTCCTTGTTTGTGGTTCACGGAGTTTGTAAAAAGGATTAAATTGAACACAAATTACGTTCTTTAGGACTACATTAAACAGAAAAAGGACTAAATTGAACATAATTACGTTTTTTATGACTATATTGAACAGAAAAATAAAATGGGGACCATTTCGAATATTGGTAACCAAAACTGGGACAAAAAAAGGTATTTTACCTTATTATATATTTATGTTGTTTTTAATTCCTACCACATGTCTCTTCTTCAATTATATCTTAATAATGTTTCTTTTAAATATTGTTTTGAATGAAACTCTTTATATTCAAGAATCCCTAATTTTGGATTTATTGGTCCTTCTTCGACATGGAAACCGAACAAGGCTATCCTTCTCTTTTTATTTATCAATTTCAAACTAACACAATTTACTTGTTAATTTATGTTGATGATATAACAATAACAAGCAACTCTTCCACTTATGTTTAAAGGATCATCAATCAACTTAATTTTGCTTTATCTCTTGAGTAGTTGGATCACCTTAATTATTTCTTAGAAATAAAAGAGAAAACAATTTAGGATGATTTTCTTTTTTTAATATAAAGGAAATATCTTCATAGTCTTTTACATGGACCTAGTATGTTTGAAACTAGTTTTTTTTTTTTCCTATGGTGTCTAATTGAACTTTATCAAAAAAAGTTAATTTTATTCTTGATGTAAATTCCTATAGATCTATTATAAATGTTCTTCAATAGACTACCATAACTCTTATAGAAATAAGTCATGCTTTAAATAAAATATATTGGTTCATGACTCAACATTGTAAATCTCATTGTTTTCTTTCTCAACAGATTCTTTATTTCTAGTGGGATTACTAGAATTATAGTTTTAGTCTTTGTATTATGTAATCTAAAAAAAAATTCACACACACACACACACTATATATATATATATATAATTCTTTTAGTCTTTAATTTTATAACACTTTTTTTTCTTTTGTTACACATTTTTTATATGTAATTATTACTGTTATTTCTTTACCTACTCTTTTTTTATTATTTTATTTATGGAGTATCTCTTCTTTTTATTAATATTAAATAACAGAAATAGAATTATTCATGAGATAACATGTATGCTAAGAACAACTCTTATACACTACAAAACATAACATAATATTACATTTTTTATCTATCTTAATTATTGGTTTCCTTTTTGTTTGTGCTGTATTTCTTTCTTTCTTGCATGCTGTAACGTAGTATTTTCTTAGTCATTACAAACCAGACAATGCCTTAACATGTGAATTAACAGGAAAGTTGTACTATTACATATTAATCACATTAGTAAAATCATCTAACTGATAACAGTATAATTGTAAAGCTAAGCAAGGTTTAACACGAAATTCCTTGATCCAGAAAAGTAGTAAAATAGCAACAAATCATCTAATATTTGTTAGTTTTAATTAGCAACCAATGATCTAAGATCAATGTGGAGAGACTTGCTGGTTTTAACACAAATCTTAATCAGTTGTATCCAAAACATTCAACTTCAAAAGGCTATGCACAAACATATAACATGAAGTTTTGGTTTGGTGATCATGGATTGAAATAAGCATTGCCACATTTGCACTTCCATCCTTCAGGCTCGTAATTGGCATACTGAGTACCCAGAAGATCATTGTTGGTAGGAATTTGAATAGGATCACAGGGAATACAGCCTCCACACTTGTGCTCACACCTTGGTGGTGTTGATCCTAATCTGCTCAGTCCCCTCAATGCTTCTTTGTACCCTTTTTCCTTTGATTTCAACATAGTTTTCCTTTCATTCCCCTACATCAACATAACCAGGTTAAACACAACACAAACATGTAAACTTATCCAAAAAAGGTTTATTTTTTATATGAAAATATCTGTTGGAAACCTCTAATGAAAGAGATGAAAAATTAAAAACACGTGTATGACAGATGATAGATAAAAAGAAATGAGTATGACACCTTAAAATCATTGTTCTATACTTATGCATGCCCTTAATAACGAGTTTAATTCCAAGACATGTAATGGTACCTGTGTAGAGTCAAAAGCATGTTTTGATATGCCTTGAATTCTTTCTTGTTCATCAGCTACTGTGGAAGACTGCTTGAAGGGTGCTGTTGGCAATCACCAAAAGGTGGAAAAGACAATATTTGATTAGAGAGAAAGTGAAAGTGGTAAATGGGATTTCTGCTGTTTGGACTTGGAGTAAAGTGAAGTAATGAAGAGTTTATGTTGATTATGTGATGTGAAAGGGGAAAAAAGTGATTCTTTGGTAACATATATGTTGATGAAACTACTGACCTTGTTGAGTTGAAGCATCAAACAGAAACAAAGGCTTGCTTTTTACGCCGACCAAGTGTGTGAGTAGAATTGAAGCCATTAGAATGTAGCACATTCTTCTTGTCTTCACAGTTGTGGACATCCTAAAAGGATTTATGCCAAAGGGTGTTGTGAGAGTAGATAGGTCCATAATGCAGAAGCACTACTAGCAGAGTTTTGGGTTGGCTAATGACTCTCACTTGAAGAGACCAAATACCGCTTTCTTGACTGAGATTGGAGCAACGTGTCACAAAAAGAACAAAAGAGTAAACACTCAGAGATATGCTAGAGACCCCACCAAAGATCTGTGGAAAAATCCTTCATCAAAGAGAAGGGAATTTCTCACTTCTCAAAAAAGTGGCATACAGGTTGGCATTTCTAACATTTGACTTGTCATATGGAGAGACATAAAAATGTTTTCATCACGATAAAAATTTCTAGATCCTATTTGCTTTTATCCTTTTCACATAATTTATCCCTTTTTATTTCTTCTTATCTTTGGTGAGTTTATATACTCAGTAGAGTGTCAAAAATATGTTCATGTATGCAAAATCTACCATGTCTTAAACACCTTTACAGAGAATCTTACCTGGTTTTACATAAAAAAATGTTAAAAAATTATCCATTTAATACTAACTGCTGCAGGTGCACCTGATTCGGATTCGTTGTTAATTGATTACTGAGCTGCATTGTCCCTATAGAGTGTGAAACTTCAAAGATGTGCAGAAAGTCTTAGACAGCCTAGACTGCAGAGCCACTTCTTTCATAATTTTTCATTTTTAACAGTCTGAAATGACTTCCCCATACCAGGCTCAAATTCCTCGGTTAAAAAGATTATTAATAAATTATTATTGCTTATGTTGATTAAGAATTTGAAGTGTACTTTTCACCATTGGAGGAATATGAAAGAAATATGTAGCGGACAAGAATCATACCAGTCATAACTGCAAGTGCCTCAAACTGGAACAAATTGTACCATGTAGGCTAGTGTGGCTGGACAAGATTGATTAAATGGCAAATTATGCAGAATGGAATGCAACATTTCGTTGTTAAGTCAATTTCATGCAGGTGGGTGGGAACAGGAAACATGAAGTGAATCAAGTCTCATTGAATGGAATCACTAATGAATGATGGTCAAAGGTGGGTTGGAGAAGAGCAAGGTTGATATATTCATGATATTGACCAAAATGGATGTGAAAGAAGCAGTCTTTATTACTTATCTCAATATGTACCCTGTGCTCACTCACTCAAATTGTTTTCACAGACACCATTTTAAGTTTGATTTAACATTGAAATTTCATGAGAAACTTTGAACTCAAAGTGATGTAGTATGTTGACAGCAACCAAAGAAAAGGGCTTATTTTGATTGTACTTGTCATATATAGAAACATATTGTCTTGTGCTATATGAAAAAAAATTTCGCTTTAGATTTATGAGGAAGAAAATGATATTTTTAGAAGAGAATTTTAGTGGAAGAAAATGATATATAATATGATAAACAAAAATGTACTTTGTCTGCAATTTCCATAAGCAGAAGCCGCCTTGGAAGAAAAAAAGCAACAGCAACAGAAGAGGGTATGACTGATGAGAGTGATGGTTGGAGAGTGTGGTAGGAAGAAAGATTGGTGCAGTTTGTGCATTACCCAAGTTATCTTTGTATGCCCTGGAATGAGATTTTGGGTTGTGGCCCCTCTGCTGCAGCTATATTTGTGCAGTGTAGTCTACACACTGCACTCTGATGCCAAAGATTACCATATCAGTGCAGTCTGATAAGAAAAGCTGAAAGAGAAATGGCCCCTACAAAATTAGTTAAGACTATTTCATGGTGAAGAACCAAATGATTTATTTATAGATTAAAAGCTTATGAAAAGAACAACACCACACACAATTCTGTGGCCATTTTTTTTTCTGGAGTATGGTGAGTGATTGAGTGATTTGATGATTCGGTCTTGAATTGTCTTTACCAATTGATATCCTATCAAACATCAACTCAGAAAGCCTTTGCTTCTTGGATAATGATTATTTGGACAATATTTTTTTTTTAAAACATTTGAATATCTACTTGTTATTTTGTGATTGATTCATGGTGGTATTTATGATTATTATTATTATTGATTGTAAAGTAATTTTGAATCAATCAGATAATGATACATAGATAATATTCAAATGTTGTCAAAAAAATTATCTAAATATCATTATACTTACTTGTTTATGTGAGAAATAAGAAAGGAAAAAAGTGAGAGAATGAAGATATCATAATTAAATCCCACAACAATTATTTATTTGGATATGGAAAATTTGATAACTGTTTTTTACAATATTTTAACATTTTTATGTGTTATGATTAGTCTAAAATTATTCTATAATCAATAATAATAATTATAAATATCAATATAAATTAATCATAGAATAATATGTAAATAATATTAAAATATTATCAAAATATCATTATTTTATTTATTTTATTTAATTTTATTTATTCTAAAACTACTTGTTTATCCAATTCAATTCTATCTTATACTTAAATTTACTTCAAATTCTGTTAGATATTTTTTTTTTCTTAGTCCTAAGTTTGTGTCTGTTTTGAGACATGTACTCTACATGCAGACGAGAGAACAAAGATTGTAATTGTTTGTTTATGTGTAAGTATGTTTGATCTTAACAACCTTTACGATCTTACCCTTTCTTTATTTTCCTGTGTGAAAAGGTGAAATTGTGTTGAAATATATTGGTAAAAAATCAATTACTTTTATTATACATGAAGAATAATTTTTTTAAAATTATAAATAATAACTTCAATTTCATTTTAATATAACTTTTATTATTTATATTTAAATTTATATCACTTTATCCTTAAGATAGAATGGTACTCATTTAATTTTATTCATTAAAATATTTTTTTAATTTATCATATCCATTATATCATATATAAATTTCCATTTCAAAATCACTTAAATCACTATTTTTCTCAAACAATATCTTAATCTCTTCGTATGTATTATTTCATCCAAATCATCTTAACTTTTTTTTTTCTTAATATGGGATTCATATTTATATTTTTAACCATGTCTTTTAAGAGAGTCATGGCTCTCAACCACTCAAATTTTCTTTTTCAAAAAAGAATTTATTAGAAAGATATTATATAAATGTGATATAAGTTAACTCACTTCAATTTTTCTTTATTAAAAAAGAATTTATTAAAAAAATATTATATAAATGTGATCTAATTTCAATTTACTTATAAAATTTAATAATCTCATTTATATTTAATAAGACGGAGACTCACACTAAAATGTTTCACACACATAATAAAATTCAAATTTTAAAAAAAATAAACACAACAAAATTTATAAGATATTACATAGAATGTCTAATCATATCATATATAAATATTCATATTATATTTTTAAAGGAGTAATTTTTGACTAATCACACCCGTAATCAATGTTTAAATATTGTTAAAAAAATATTGTATAAATATCATTATCCGTTTCGCTAATCCCTGAATATTGATATTGGTTTGCTTTTTTATTACATTGTATAATATAATATTCTAATTCAATCACTTCGTACAAATTAACCTTTATCAAATGAAATTGATTAATATTAAGAAGAATGGTTAGTTCTTAAAAAGCATTCAAATTAATGAATCTAATTAATTCAGTCGAAACAAAAACGATGATCAACGAGGGTTCTTTAGGGAAGTTAAAATAATAGAATGAGAAAGTCAATTATTTTATTATGATTAAAATAGAATAAAGGAGAATTTATAAGAATTGGACTTTGAATTTGGGTCTTTTATTTGTAGCATGACGACGTTGACTTTTAATGTTTTGAAGTTGGGTATTTGAGCATGATCATATTCGATATCTTCGTTTTGACTAAGGAACTCACATTAAAAACTTATTTTGTGCTTTTTTGGTCAACCTGGCTGTTTGCAGACCTAAAACAGAAAATGGATTCCACTAATAAAATATAATCAAAATTAAATAAATACGATAAAATACAAAGAACGCGTTAGAATAGAAGGAAACGTGAGAAAAGGGTTCCTTCAATTAATGCATTAACTCCCCTGATCAGTATAGTTGTTTATCTTAATGGAACAGGACTAGAATATGGAGTGTATTTTAGGTTTTATTCAGGATTTTATATCTTATTTAACTGTATTAAATTCACTTATAAAATGAGTTTTGCATTTATATATATAAATTGATCTTATTTTTAGTTGATAAAAGACTTCTAATACATAAAACATTTTTTAATTCTTAAAAAAATCAATAATAGAATTAAAATTTGTGAACAGTACTCTCAAATTAAAGTAGTCAAAATAGGTCACAATTTGCAGACTAATCTGGCCTACCACGGATTCGAATCAGGATTGGATTTGAAAAAATTATATTTTTTTTATGTAAATCAGATTTCAACCCGGCTCATTTAAACTCGACTCATTCAGGTTGACCCGCCAATCTATCTACCTTATTTTATTTTATTAAAATTTTATTTTATTTTTATAAAAAATTGTTTATTATTTTTTTTACCCTAAAAATTATTTAAGTTTTCTATTTTCAAAACTAATTAAACACTTTATGTTTGCAGTGAAATTTGTTTAGATTTGAATCCATATTCATAGTGAAATTTGTTTAAATTTAAATTATAGAAAGTTTGTAATTTTTTTTATAAAAAAAAAAATTGTAATTAAGTGAACCAGAGAGTCAACCCGTTTACCCACCAATCCGTAGTGGGTCGGACCGAATTCGAAATTTTTCTGACTGACTAATAAATGAACTGAGTTAGATTGACTTATCAAGTGATCAACCTGTTGTGAACTAAGTCGAATTAGATTGACTTATCAAGTGATCAACAAAGTCGAATTGAGCTGAGTGACCGATTTTGACAGCTAAGATTTATTCCAATTTTTATATAAGTGAAAAGGTAACACTTGAAGAGAAAGAATGTTATTTTATTTATAGCTGAATTTGTATAGCAGACAAAAATTGATATGGTGTTGAATTAGAAACTTATATTCTACTTACAAAGAAGAATGAACTGAATGGCCCTTTTAAAACGAAGGAAAACCAGAGAGGAATCAAAGTGTTAATACAGAGTGACTCAGTGAGCCTAATAATGAAGAAATAAAGAAATTGTAAAACCAAAAGAGAAGCTAGCTATCTAGCCAGAGAGATAGAACTCAGCTTCTGTGATGTCATCTCAGTTTCTGTCACTACGTGAACTATTATGTACGTGGTACTTGGTCTCAGACATCCATAATTTCATCATTAATGCCTTTGCTTCTGTCTGATATGTTTTCAAATTTCACATCCACTTCAGATGTGAAAAAGGGAAATTTTTCAGAACATGCACCTTGCTGCTGCCTTAACTTGTGGCAGGGATAGGGCGCCTTGGGCTGGGTAGGCCCATGTAAGCAATCCTTGGAGACATTCTAACTTTTGGGCTGGGCCTTGGGGATGGGATTGGGCCGTAGCTATATGGGCGTGCAGAAGCAGGTCTAGGGGAGAGGTTGACTTGCTCCAAGGCCATTGATTGAAGATGTTCAGGGTAGTCACGCACACAGCCGATCCTGGGTCCTGCCCCTGTAGACCACTTGCATGTTAACCTCTTAGACACGTCAAAAACTGGGACCTCGACCTTCTTTTCTGTCTCTTTATGAATTGTTGTTGCATTTATGGTGATGCCATTCATGGAAGGTAGAGGGGGACCCTTAATTTGTTGTGACTCTTTAATGTCACTAAATGAAGTGGAGCCAACCATTGAAGGAGCGTCATCATCTATAGCACATTTCTGCATAATCAACAGCTATATCAGTTCAGCTTATTTATTACACTCTCTTTCTCAACAATTAACTTAACAAAATTTTTACCTTCACATTCGAAAGGTCCACGTTGTGCTCGTTAAGAAAGCTTATAAATTCCTTGAAGTTCTCTTCTGTGGGGTGATAATGACCACTGTATGGCCAAATAGCCTGCATTGTTTGTCAAAACTTTCCGCATCAGTCACTTTCTTTTTGCTACAATAATTTTAGTGCTTGCAAATGGATTCAATTTCTCTAAAGTGGTCTAACGTGTAAAGTGAAAAAGTGTTGAATTAAAGTGCTATCTTATTATGTATACTTTATATGATGTGAATGTAAATATTATGTGTTATTTACCTCAAGCACACCCTGCTTAGCCACTAATCTGCCTGCAGCTGTTGTAGCAGCACCAGAAAGAAAGCTGGAGTGTTGAAATGAACCTTTCTGCTTGCGCCCCACATACAAGGACCTTGTGGTGCTCAGAACAAATATCCATTTCGACTTTCCATCAGTGTCCACAAACCTTCCATCTCTGTACACTAGCTTTCCTTCTTTCACGATTACTTCATATTCTTCCCTTTCTTTCTGCAATGGTTACAACACACAGACAAACGTTTAAGAATAAGAATATGAAAAACTTATACACCCTTAAGTACTGCTTAAGATCAGTGATAACTTACTGGTCCAAGATATGTAATGCACTGGCGTTGCAGGACGGCTCTGGGACATTTTTCAAGATTAATTTCTTTGCCATCTCCAACATCCAACCTGCAAATCATAAAGAACAAAGTTAACCATCAAGATCCTTAGCTTCTATAGTTTTTTCCAACTACAACATAAATGTAGTCAGAAGATATAGATGATTAGATATCTTAGAATATGAGTTTACCAGTAGAAAAATGGTTGTGTGCTTTGGCTTTCAAACCAGATATCGTAATACATGTGCAGATTATGTCCGTAACGATGACGTGGGTCAATCTGTTCAGAAAACAAAAAGGAATGCACGTTGCCAACATTAGATGAGACCATAAACTAGAATGTAACATAATTTCATGGCTAAATAGGAGTTGTTAATGGACTGATGTGTTACTTACAGCTTCGAGCCAATGTTGCAGGGCCAACTTTTGAGCCTTTTCATCCTTGGATAAACCTTTTCCAACCTGTACATGTCCCAAATATAATTATAAGAATAAGAAGATAAATCAATGTACTTTAATTTAGAGAAGGTTGAATTTCAATGGAATATACCTTAGCAGCTCTTGTCCTTGCTCTTGCCCACTTTGACATAGCTGTTTCTTGTTTCTCCACATTAAAGAATGAAACAGAACTCCTTTTAAGAGCAGCAAAGTCTAATGCCTTCCACCTACATCGATTAAATATCATAACCAATTAGTAATATACCAAAAATATTAACTGAAAATCCACATAAAGATATAATATGATTAGTTATGATTGGAGAATAGCACCCAAAAAAATGTCTAAGAAATCACTTCTAGATTCTGATTTCATTTTGTGGAGTGTAAAAGTGACTTGCTGGCATGAGAGGATCTTAATCTAAAAGAATTTGTTTGAGACTTACCAGAGCTCTTCCACAACAACAGCACAATCTGCAAGGTTTCTTCTGGTGCGGTAACTCTTGTAGACTTTCTGAACTTTAGTTGCGGCAGCATCAAGCTCACTAACTGGTCTTGGGGAAGAGAAAACCACTTCTTTAGGCAGAGAAAGAACAGGCACTGGCTTCTGCTGCAAGTGTTCACTTCTCTCAGAATCCATCATCTCCATTCCTTTGATGCATGAAAGGTTTCTTTCAAAGATCATGTGTTCGGGTCTGCAATCCTTCAACTTGCTTGAGCCGTTGGTGGTAGAGGCACCCTTTGACAACACAGAAGAGGTGTCTGATTCTCTTTTCTTGAAGCTACCTCCTGATCTCAAAATCACAGCCCCATCTTTTGAACCGAAGGTCAAATTCAAAGACAGACCAAAGAGAGAATGTCTAACGATTTCTTCCCAGGCTGATGAGAGTAATGAAAGTGATAATCCCATAGAGATTTAAATCCCCCCACACTTCAATTTCTTTAAGAAAACTATCACTCTTTTGATTCCTGCCAATACAACACACTTGTTTCTGTTAGATGAGTTATAAGTAGACCATACATCCACCCCAGAAAATTCTTACAGAACTACCCATTTTGTTGAGTTAATTTCTTTTCATAATTGTTCTTTTCACCATCGAATTTTGAAAAAAAAGAAAAAAGAAGCGTCCCTCACAACCAAAATCAAAACTTTTTCTCTGTCTTTCTCTTTTTGTTTTGCTGATGAAGAAAATAAAACAGATGCTGCATAATCCTGATACTTATTTGTTTAACCATGCAACCCCATGAATAAAACAAGTTTTGTTTTTTATGAACCAGAGATGTATTTAGGAAACATACAACTTCATCCAAAGCAGCAGAAAAAATCCAACATGAACGATTTACCTTTGCGTATTAGGTATAGGTGTTTGGTGTGTACGAATTGAAGTCTTGTTTGAGGATCAAAGAAGACAATATAAATGCAGAAAGATGGGAATATGTTAGTGTCTTTGTTTGCTTATATAT
Organism: Vigna radiata var. radiata; assembly: GCF_000741045.1. Taxonomy (NCBI): domain Eukaryota; kingdom Viridiplantae; phylum Streptophyta; class Magnoliopsida; order Fabales; family Fabaceae; genus Vigna; species Vigna radiata. Next base: position 2,816,567 of record NC_028355.1, read on the forward strand.
AACCTCAGAATAACCCGATTTCCACACAGGCAGCAGACTTTCAAATACGTGTCAAGAACGGAAAAAGGAGAGAAAAAATGTGGTCTTTGAATTCCACAACGAATCTGCTAACGCAACTTCGAATGGAAAATAAATGGTGGGTGGTCATAACAATAGGGTACCAAAGTTTAGCTGTGTGAAATTAAATTTTTAATTTTCCAAAGTCCAACCCACAAGTTGGTTTGAGTGGTTCAAAGGTTACGGTTTGAAGTCGACCCAATTTTCGATTTTTAAAGGTGCATAGACCCTTGCAGAGGATATGTGCTTCTGTTTTTAATTCCATAAAAGGGCACAGCAAAAGACACAAATTTGAAATAAAAATGAAGAAATAGGGTTTAGGCTGCTGGTCAAATAAAGTTAGCTTCTTTGAGGTTCCATTGGAAAACCTTGGTTCTTTTTAACCTAATTAACAAACTTTACAGCTAGCTACATTCATTCAAAACAAAAGAAACTCTAGCATTGTAAATGGCTTTAAAAAAATTCAATCTTTTTGTTCATATTTTTTACTAAGAAGGGTCCAATACCTTATCCATGATCAAGAACACAGTCAAAATGTTATTAATATCTTGAGACTAAATTTTCATTTTTGTCTTAAAGGTATTGTAGTTTTACATTGATGGTTTAAATGCTTTTAACCTTTTAAAAAATGTAATTTCTTATAAAAGAAATTGATACAACATGTTCTTTTGAAGTTGAAAGATCAAATCCGTTTCATAAGTATACGGATATTGATTATATTTAATTGAAAATGTGAGTATCAAAAATTTTTTTTTTTCAAATCTTAAATACAATTAATAATCATAAAATATAAGATAAACATTCCTCCATTCCTTGGTTTTAACTCTCTCGTTGAACATGGAAGCCATTGTTGATATATTGTTGAAGGTTTTGTTGATTCCTCCATAATTGACCATTGAAGGCAAAATTCATTCTCTTTCTTTTTATCCACAAAAATTGAATAAATATTAAAAGTTAATAATCACCCATCATGTTCAATTAATTAAGTTAGATTCTTTAACATTCATTTTATTTGAACTGATTTATTTTTCTCATTTTAAGTTAACTAACATTGATATTTTTTAAATAATTTTAAAAATGTAATTTTTTTTCTTTTCCTTTTTAACGTATATCATAAATTTTAAATTTTTTAAAATAGGAATTTCAGCTTTTTCTAAATAAAATAAAACTTATTATAGTGTATAAAAATGAAGATTTTTTTACTAAAACTTAATAGAAAATTTATGCTTCTAATATCTTAACAATTTTTTTTGCAATAAAACATATTATTATTTTATTGATTTGTTTAAATTTATTTTTTTAAAATATTTAGAATGAACGAATAAAAATCATAACATATGCATAATTGTAAAAAAAAAAAAATTGTTTAGAAACTTTTTCCAAAACTTATACAACAAAATGCTATTACACTTTTTTTTATATCACCATTATTTATTTTTATTTATTTTTATGAAAGCAATAGTGATTAGTCAAGAGCGCGTTTCGTAAACTGTGTGACGGACAAGAAAAAGCTCTGTGCTCTCATTTTTTTGTTACTGTCTTATCTGTCCATGTTCCAATGTACGACTTTTCCAATTCAACATCTCTCTTTTACCATTATACCCTTTATTACAATAGATAACCTTTCACGTGCCACCAATTTTCTACGTGCTTTTGATTTTTCAAGTAACATGGCGGTCGTAATAATACACACCTAAATTAGAAATTATAATGAATACTAACATAAACATATATTTAATTTATAATTCAACCCTTCATATAAATAAATATCAACATGTAAAAAAACTCCAATAACCTACTTTTATCTTTATTTATTTATTAAAAACTATAATTAATACATTATTGAAACACAAATAAAAGGACATCATTAATACAATATAGGCTTTTAAGATTTATAAAATGAGTGGGTAGAGTTGTATGTTGGATGCTAAATCAACAGCACGTGTTTCGTTTTCATCGTACACTCGTAAAGATTAAGTTTGATTAATAGATCTCACGAGGGGGATGTTGAATGTTCTTGTACGGAAAATAATCTTTCAAACATGGAGACCAAAGTCGTGCTCTATATGTACCACACAATTATGTGATTTAAACTCATTTAATTATTTTTCTTTTAACTTATATATATTTTCTTAATATCATAATGGATGATCAAAGTTATTTCACATAAATATACCTGTTTTGTTTATTTTTAAGTACTTTTTAACAAGTTTAAGATGTTAGGATATTTTCACCTTAATAAATAGATAATATTGTTGATCATTTTCTAGATTGACGAGAGAAATAATTATTAAAAGAATAGGTCAAATAAACCAAGAAAATTTGAAGACATTCTATATATCACTGTAATTATTTTTTTAGCTCATGCACAAAAATCTTAAACGAAAAATATATAGAAATAGTATGTCAGTAAAAATTTATTGTAAACTAGATGTTAAAAATAAAATCCGTGCAAGAAAATAATCGAATTTTGATTTAAATAACCTATAATTGATCAAAATTGAAATAGTTTGTGATTATCATGTAAAATATTGTTAAGAACCCACTTCTAACATGGTATCAGAGCTATGGTTAGAGTCTATCCTAGCGATATTTGTTGGGCAGATTGTTCCACCCGCTATTTGGGTCGTTATCGGACCACCCATTAATATCGTGTTTCACGCTCGAGATGTATATACCTCGGCGTGAGGGGGTGTGTTGGAAGTCTCACATCGACTACAGATAAGGCCAATTTATAATATATAAGTGGGGTGCAGACCTCACCTTACAAGCCGGTTTTGTGAGGTTGAGTTAGGCTTAAAACCCACTTTCTAACATGGTATCAGAGCTATGGTTAGAGTCTATCCTAGCGATATTTGTTGGGTAAATTGTTCCACCCGCTATTGGGCCGTTATCGGACCACCCATTAATATCTAGTTTCACGTTCGAGATGTATATACCTTGGCGTGAGGGGGGTGTGTTGGAAGTCCCACATCGACTAGACATAAGACCAATTTATAATATATAAGTGGGGTGCAGACTTCACCTTACAAGTCGGTTTTGTGGGGTTGAGTTAGGCCTAAAACCCACTTCTAACAAATATTCTATTTTTTTCGTGTTTACGACATTTTTAATACTCAGAAGTATATTTTTGTGGCTTAAATAATTTATAATGGGGAAGATTCTTAACAAAAGAAGAATGTGATTTTGGTTTGGAGGAAATTAAAAAGAGATGGTTGTTTTGATAATGTTTAGGAGTAGGAGATCACGATCTAATAAAAGAGTTGTTAGAAATGAGTTTTGGGCCTAATTCAACCTCACAAAACCGGTTTTGTGGAGTTGAATTAGACCTAAAATCCACTTCTAATAAGAGCTACGAAAATTAAAGATCAATTACATTTGTATAAAATGTTGTCATGTTTAATGAAACATTAATGTTGAAATGAGGTCATTAAATAGTCAGACATAAGGGGAAATTATGGTGATTGGTGATGGCGGCTGAAAACTTGTGTGATAGAGATTATGGCAACACTGTGGTGGTTGGACATTAAGAAGGTAGGTGAAAAGAACAAAAAAAAAAGTAGTTCATTTTGTAATATAACCTTAAGTTTGATGAGTATATATATAGTATTGAAATTGTATTTATTTGATTCAAAATATATTATTATTGTGATATTAAAAGATCATCAAATAAGTACGAGATTTATACAAAATATTAATACCTTTAAAATTATAAAAATATGATATTTTTGATATTATAAACAAAATTTAAATTATAATAAATTGAATTCAATTATTATATATTTTATTATACTTTCATATTTATTTGTTGTCATATTAATATATTTACGAATGTCTATAAATACTCTTGATTAAGAGAGTAATTTAATTCAATATTTATATTTTATTTTTATATTTAGAGAATATTTTTATTAGTTTGAATGTTGGAAATAAAATTTCGATAAAAACATTTAAAACCATGGTGTGGTCGGAAACGATATTTTAAAAATAAGTTTTCAATTCTCTTAAACATTTAACTGGAGATGAATCCTTATATCTCTTACCCTAAACTTTGAGATGTTTCAATTCAGTTAATAATTTTATGTTTAAAAATAAAGTTATACGAAGACAAAATCAATATTTGTATATGTAGTAACATGTTTACTTGGAAAATATGATTAAATTAAAAAATATATTAAATTTTAGCTTGCTAAATAAGAATTTTTTGAAGTGTAGTTAACGTGGATACTCTTGTATCAATTACAAATCATTCATCACTAATTATGATTATTTTTAATTAATAATAATAATAATAAATAAATAAAGAGGAAAATGAATAAATTATGCAGTGTAAGTAGGTGTGGAGTAATTAGATAGTGAGTGGAAGAAGTACGTAGGCAGTTTATGTGAAATCATGATCAGCCAACCCATTCTCATTAATGGCTTCCAACATTCACGCATGCATCTTAACATGGTCAAGCCAGCAACTGCTCCACACAATCGACTATCTTACCAACTAAAACAATTAATATATATACACGTCTGACTATATAGTTTTACGTTTATATAGATGTTTGATTTATAGAGTCTGACGTTTCACAAAAACGTTGGTTCAGAATCTGACGTTAAAAATTTAAAATAAAATACATTTAAAGTCCTATCTGCATTAGTACTGGAAAGTAAACTCTTGTAAACTTCGTTGTTGAGGGAGGGTAAATTCTTTGAATTAAATTTAAAGTATGCTCCTTAAATATAATTTTTGTTTTAAATTTGGTTGAGTTTGAGCATCAGTTTTTGACGGTGAACTAGTTTTAACTACCATGACGTTCTTTTTCTTTGTTATAAAAATAAAACTCGGTATGTATGAAAATTGGGGTTACCGAGTGGGTCAATATGGTCAAAAATCTTGACCATTGAATGTTATGTTTCTCTTTATTGTACTCTTTTTTTTTTCAACCCACGTTCGTTTTGAATGGTTTGGTATTTCCTTAGGTCATTGTATACGTTTACAATAACACTTCATATCCCTAATCTCTTTCAGATATTTTAATTTTAGGTCAATGTATAAAGTTGCCTTCAAAACTGGTAATGTATTTGGCTAAGATGTACATGTGCTTCCAAGCTGACATTACATTATACATATAAAACTACACAACATGAACAACTCTTTTTGACTGTTCTGTTTCATAATTGTTCCCGAAACATCACACATCCTCTTCTTTTTTATTTCAACATAATTGCCCACTTGCATTATAAAAAAACCTTTTAATTTAATCTTCTTTTCTTTCAAAAGCAGCCATGTTTAATCATCTTATCTCTCTCTATTAATTATACCTGTTTCTTTCAAAATAAGCAATTAATAAACTCCAAACAAATATGTCCTAATCATACAAATTGTACAATAATTCATATGACACCAGCTTATTATTATATCCACAGCCTCGACCATTTGATACTCAACACTGCTACATGCATATGTGTTAGTAAGGTAATTAATATTTTTTTGATATAAGATATCTCATCTCTTAATTTCTAATTTATATGTAAATTATAAGATTCTTTCATGAATATTAGTTGTGGGAGAAAGTAAAGGTAAAAAAAAGCAGTTTAAAGATAAAAAATAGTTCATATTCTAACATGGATTATTTTAAAACATAATAGATGTTAATTTAATATAAGAGTGAAATTTTTGTTCTCTCTCCCTCTCTCTTTATTTATATATATATAGAGAGAAAAAATAAATGAATTATAAATACATAGGACAAAATGATTAAAAAATATGATTGTTTTTTTTTTCTATTAAATTTAATCTAATAAAATATAATTTTATTTTATTTTTAATTAAATTTAATTAAAAATATATATATATAAATTAATTTTTTATTACTTTTTGTGAGTAATGAATATCTAGATAATATATTATCCGTATTTGATCCATTTAAAAATAAATATTTAAATATCTGATATTCATTATCCACAAATAATAAATATTCACATATAATAACTATTCTTTACATATTTTATCCGCGAATTTTTTTTTTTTCCTAAACATAACCGAGGGAGAAAGAAGACTGTGTAAATATATTGGTCAATAATTTAAGCATGTGTGATAACGTGACATAATTACATGAAATTAGGGTTAGGGTTCATGGAAACTTCAAATTGATTAAAATATTAAAGTAAATCAGTATGGATGAATTGAATTAAGAAAGACGCATCAAGAGGAGTCACGTCCACGTCAATTTTTGACAAGTCGTTCTTATAGTGGAACTCATTTTTGTTCCTGGTGCGAATCAAACCATACACTAAAAGAAAAACTCCATTGACTAGACTTTGTTTCGATGAGAAAAAGAAATAGATAAATGAAAATATAATAAGAATATGATTGTTAGAGTAGGAGAAATAAATAAAATAAAAGGTATATATTTATATTTCATTTTTATGATTTTTCAAGTATGATTTAGATGGATTAGCGAAGGTCCATCCATCACGGATAGTGAGTGAATTAGGATGCATAATAAAATTTGATTATTGGATTAATTAGATGGATTGGTAAATGGGGTTGGGCCATTGGCCCACTAGATTTCATTTTAATATAATACAGTTAAACTTATCAGGAATTGGTTGGTTAACACATTGGTTCACTAGTTTTATTTTATTGAGTTGTGTAAATATATTTCTACTTGAATCTAAATAAGATTTTTTGTCTTTAACTTGTTTCTTCTATCTTTATTATTTTTTATTTTGTTGATGAATTATTAAATAAAGAATAAACGAGTTGATTGGTGAGTTAAAAGAAGTTTAAAAAAAGTTGTAAGCTAATTAATAAATTAGAAATGAGACGGTAAAATTTAAATAATAAGATGTTTTAAAAATTATATAACTTATTTCGAGCACTAGATAATTTTTTATGTGAAATTCAGCTGAAAACATTCAAATTTATGTCTTATTCAAAATTTAATTAAATCAAAATAATATTTTTAATATATATAACAACTTTTATATATGTCACCAAGGCTTATACTCATTTCTTTTAAAGTTACTTCTCACTGTTTTGTTAAGAATAATTTATTTAGGTGATTAATTTTAGAAGGATAGGTTTAATACAATAAATATTTATATATTTCGTTTATGGTATAATAAAACAAGTTAAATTCTTAAGTACACAAGTTTTATCTTTAGTGATAGTTGAATATGTGTTTTAGTTTATTAAAAAAGGAATAATAATATTAATATATCATTGACATTAAAGAGTAATTCCAAAGGAAAAAACTTCCTTTAAAGTTAAATTCATGATAGTTACTACACATCAATGAAATTCAAGCCAAACTAACAGAATTAAAGTTATTAAACAAAAAATTTCTCAGGCTTGATAGAATGTTTTTATCTATATTTATAGTAATGATTCAATGTTTTATTTATTTTTTATTTTTTTACGTGTGGTTCTTATATTTTTAAAAAGACTCAATGCAAAAATGTCAATGCAATTGCTTCTATTTTATTCCTGGGATTCATAATAATTATATAAAAAGAATGAGTAATTATATTAATATGTATCAGCTCATCATCCTTTAATAAATGGTGGTATTAGAGCTGATATGACTATTATCCTTTGTGAAAAATATTGGAACTACCTAAAATAAAAATTAAACAAAAAAATATTTAATCATTACTATAAAATACATGGGTAAAATATGCTATTAAGTTTTCTTTTATTATAAATATGTGAATATTTATTGAATTCAATAGACTATTTATAATTTTAGAAGGAAAAATATTTTTTTGTTTTCTCAATAAAATAAATTAAATCTTAATAACACTTATTTCCTCTTCTAAATTCAAAGATAGCATAAAGGGATGATATCTTGTATGATATTGTAAAGTAAGAAGAAAAATTAATATAAATTAAAGCGAACATCTTAAAGAAGACAAAAAAAAGAAAAAAAGTTGAAGAATTGGAGCTTCACTTGGACTAGTACGTACAAGAAAAAGGAATATAACGCCTATATTGGAGCTTCACTGAAGACCGAATGCCCTTTTCGTTACTCTTATCTACTACTTTGTGAATGAATATTTCAGATTATGAACACAGCTGCATGATCTTACCACAGTGCATGTAATAAGACTTCACTAAACTCTTGAAAGTCCAACGAAGCATTGGTTTTAGAATAAGAAAAATGATATTTTAACACTAATTTTTTATACTATTTTGATACTGCACACGTGTCAAAATATGGTTGAATGATTTCAAATTAAAAAAAAAAAACTTTGATTTTTCTCTTCCATTGTCTCAGATTTTTTTAATTTGAAATCGTCCAATCACATTTTGGCACGTATACACTGTCAAAATGATATTAAAATATCATTTTTCATTTCTTATTTATGCATACAATATCACTGTAAACACTTCAGAGATGTTGAGTAAACTAATTCACCCCACCAATCCATTTGTGGATCCAATCAAACTCTCCAACTCAAGATATATATTTGACTCATTCACACTTACATTTACATCCTCATCAAAATTCTCACTTAGTAATTCTTCTAACACACCATCATAAGCATGTGACACATCATAACCATGTGTAGATATGTATGAATCATCTTTCACAGTCTCTGACAAGATACCATTTTGTTCACAACCTTGCTGTCTATAATAACCAAAGTTTGAGCTAGTGTTTGTGCCCTTATTAGAGAAACTCAAATAGTACTGAGGTCCCAACAATTTGCATCTCTTGACCATTCTGCTGAACAAATCCAACATCTGATATTGCTTCAACTCAACATACCGAAGCCGTTCTTCAAAATTGTTAAGTTGAACCTGTGAATCCTTAAGCCGTTGTGTGAGCTTCAGAATCTCCACTGCTAACACGTTCTTCTCCTTCTTCAGCTCATCAACTTCACCTTGAAACTTGTTCTTTCTTCCTCTTCTCACGATATTCTTCAGTAAATGCCTTTTTCCTGGTTGAAAACCTTCACATGCAAACTCCCAACGCTTTGGATTAACCTTCTTAAACCCCTGCGCGAAGAAATTAAGAAATACACAGTGAATGCTACATGGCATGCAAAAATGCAAAAAGAGATTAGAGAACACTGACATAGTTGTTAAGTTGGCGAAGGAAGCTAGAGAAGTTACTGTGCTTGAAGTAGTTTGGAAGAATGGTTTTGCTGAACTTAGCAGAATTCCAAACCACGAAACTGCAACGCCCTTCACCCCACGACACAATTCGCTTCAAGCTCTCATCTTCCACCATTTTCAATATCTTCTTCACGAACGGTTGTGGACCCCACTCAACATCATCATCATCTTCTTCCTTCATCAAAACGATGACGTTTTCAAAACCAACCTTGTTTTGTTCCTTTGCTTTCACTTTCTGAAGGAACTCGCTCTCGGAAACATCCATTTTCCTATCTTTTCTTCCAAACAAGCTTTATTTTTCTTAACCAATGCCAACATTCATCTTCATTTAATATCAAAGTGTCTCGGTCAAAAAGAATATACTCATGTCTTTCTTTATATTTATGAGGGTTCTAAAAGAATTAGTTTATATGATATAAATAATAATAATAATAATAATAATAATAATAATAATAATAATAATAATAATAATAATAATAATAATACAATTCGTAATTTTAAGTCATTGTATTTTTATTTTTCGCTTTTTCACTAATTTAGATGTTAAAGATAAATTTCTTTTCGAGATATTAAACTCAAGAATAAAAGCAGGATGAAGAGGAGTACTTTCAAAAATGTTCTTTCAAAATCAAACATATGTATTATGAATTGTTCGAAAACGTAAGTACAACCTACATGAAAATTGATATCATTCTTCTTTATTTTAAATTTTAAGAAAATAAATTTATAAAATTTTTATACGATATTTCTTTTTCATTTTTACTTAATATTGTATTTATAGTCACAGCAATAAAAATATATAATTTATTATGCATGATTTTTTTTTTCTCGTTTATTTATTAAGTCTTTGTAGACTTTCCAAAATAAGAAATGCATTATGAATAAAGAGCTTATGAAAAAGTTACCATAAAGGTCTCACTTGGCAGTTCATCGAAAATAAAATTAAGAAAAGTGTTATTCAAGTTATTATTATAAATATTTAAGAAAAAAAACTAACAATTGGTAAGAAAAAATAATAATAATAATATTGTTATAGTTCATGTAATTTATTTATAATTATTTTAATGAAAGCAAACACGGTATTTAGAAATCAATATAATTAAGTTAAATAATCTCTCTCTCTCTATATATATATATATGTGTGTAATCTATTGTTTATTTATTTAATACTTAGTTATTAATTTTAAAGTAAACTATATAATAAAAAAATAGTGCTAATACTGTACTAAAATTATCATAATTATTTAATCACTAAATTTATATATAAATATCATTAATGTCAACTATTTAATTATTCATTAATTAAATTCAATCTCGGCTATTGTAAATTAAAAAATTTCTACAAAAAAAAAATAAAAGTCTGCGAGTGTGAAACATATCAAAATTTTAAACTATATAATAAATTATACTAATACGAAAATTTAATTATATATTAATAGAATTATGTCTATTAAATTTGTGAGATTTAAACAACGGTTACTCTAAAGTATGCTTTTTTATGAATAAGGATTTTTCTATTAATTAAAATTTGGTTTAAAAGATGATGTAAGTCAGTAAATTNATATATATATATATATATATATATATATATATATATATATGTTATATTATTATTATTATCACGGTGGTGCTGTTATTTTTAGTAGGTTTAATTATCTCATTTTTATTTGTATTTTTATGTGAGCATTATCTCGATTATCTTTCCCATCTCGGAGAATGGGTAATGTATTTGTCCTTGTACGGATACAAATATTAATTACATATTTAAAAAATAAAAATTGCAATAAACTGTAATATTATTATATATTAAATGTAAAAAATATGTTTTTATATAAAAAAATACCATTATATATAAATATTCAACAAAAGTATAAATAAAAATTTGATAAATCTTAGCTAAAATATTTGAATATTTTTTTTTACTGTAAATAACCTTTGATAAAATATTTGAATTTTTTAAGTTTAAATGCTAATTTGATTATTATTTTGTTAAAATTGTTTAATGTGGTTTTATTTTATTCTTTTATTTAATAGGTTGTAATTTTTGTTAATTTTAATAAATTTAGTCCATTTTATTAATGGTATTTAAATAGTTAGTGGTATAGTGTATAATATGACTCATTATTATAACATGACACTCCACCTTTTTTTTATGCAACTTTTTATACATTATCATCTTCCTTGCCTCCATTATTACTCCCATCATCACAACTTCATTCTCTTCCATGAATTTCATTACCCATTCAACATCATCAATTTTGAATTAATAATTAAATTATTTTAATCATCAATTTTAAATTAATAATTAAATATTTAAATTTTTGGTTTGTTCACTAGTTTTAGCAATGTTGGGAGAAGAATTTGGAAAAAATGAGAAATGTTCAAGAACACAAGGTTTAAAATGTGTTCATGTTTATTTATTTAATTCTAAATCACTCGCTTTCTCTGTAGAGTGCTCTCGTTCTACTAACCAAAAATGAAAACAAAAATAAAAGAGACGATGAACGAGTGATTGAAAAATAAGTAAGAAAAAAAAATGAGCTATGAAAAGTAAAGAAAAAAAATTGCAGAAACAAAACAACCACGTCATGATAATAGATTTTACATTATATCGTTAAGTATTTAAACGAGGTTAACGAAAAAAACTAAAGAAAATAAGAACTAAATTAGTATTTAAATTATTATTTCAATGATAAATAAACTTTTGAAGAAAAAAAAATTAAAATTAAAATATCAGATTGAAAACTTGAACCTCATAATAAGTTAGATTATATTTTATTAGTTAGATAATATATTATTAAAAGTAAATTATCGGTTGAGCACAATAATTATTTATATATTTAGTTTTGAGTACACTAAGAAAAATGCAATCTCATTAAAACAAGTATTTTAGTTTTGTTTGAACTCTTTTTAATATAATTATGTACTACTTAATTATTATTATTTGTCATACGTGTTATTTTAAAAAGTTAATGTTAATATACGATTAATCTCGAAGGAATCATTAAAGGTTTTAATGTTATAAAACAAAAATAAATGATGAAAGACTGCTTTCAAGGATAATTGAATAATAAGGATACTTTTTCTTTTAATTAATACATGTCATCAAATATTTAATCATTAAGGAGTTCAAACACAAAATAAAATTAAGATTTGACCCAAAAGTGTATTGGATTAAAAATAAAATATGAGTACTTCAAAAGTTCCTTTCAAATATCTTTCAACACCAAAAAAGTTATTATCAATGATAATTGAAAAAATTGTTAAATTAATATCACATTTATTTTCATAACCCAACATAATATTTATTTTATTGAAAATACTAAATTTTATTTTTCATAAGTCTAAAATTAAAATTATACTTTCTATTATAACATAATATTTTTATTTATTTTTAAAGTCTTTGCCCCTTTTTAAAAAAAAAAAATTGAAAAAAAAAAGTCAAACTTCGATCATTGAGAAATTCAATTGTGGATTAGGATAAGGAAAAAGTCTTTTTCACGACTTTTTTTACAACATCTGTTTTAAATATACATATTAATAAAATAATAACACAATTTATTGTACAGAAGTTGTTATCTCTTCACTGTCCTTACGAATATATAGATTAAGTTAATGCGACAGAATCTGGCCAATGATAGATGATACTTTCTAAGTTCTTATTATATCAAACTTGCGAAGCATTACTCTCTCACTTTCAAATTGCCACAATTACAATGCAAAATGCTCAATTAACACCATCTCCACTGACTCCAATAGCCAACCAACTGGAGACTGATGATTGAATTTCCATGTCACCATTTTCATATACAGACAAAGGGGTGACAGTAACCTGTTTGTCATTCCAAATGGAACAAATTAGCATATAATAATGTAGAAGAATGCTTAGTTCCCACCAATGCATCATCCAAAACACAAAATTATCACTCACAAATCCCTCTTCAAGTGCTCTAGAGTCTAAATCATCCTCTTCATTCTCCTGCCTTTTTTCTGTTAACTGCAAATGAGAATTCAGGCCATGAATGCAAATGAAGAAAAGCACCAACACGAAGAAGAAAGAACATATTTTCAAACCAGTGCTTTTATCATTCCTCATTGTACCAAATTCAAACTAGATTCATGTGAGAACATGTTTGTTTGCTTGGCAAATGATGTTAATGGTACCTCCATTCTGAAGTATTTCTTTATGCTTTGTTGAGAACTGAATTTCCCAGCAACACCAATTGATTCAATCTCCACGTTCTTGCGGTTTGAGTTTAGCCGGCGTGCTGCTGCCTGAAGTGTTGTATACAAAGTAAGTTCCATTAAAATAAATGAGAGAATGAAAGAATGTCCTTGTGAAGAAGAAAACCAGCTGTTGAAAGATGAGATATTCTTACAGCAGCAGAGGCATCTCGTCCTAGTTTTGCTAACATGATTCCAAGACTTTGCTGGTTTGACATGTAATGGCCTGCAGAAGGGTTCCTATTTGTTGACACTGCTTGCCAATTTAAAGAAGCTCTGTTTGGACTTTGCCTTGTCACTTTGACACCCTATTCACAAAATGTATTGGAAAACACAATGTCTAACTAAATGTGATATGATTCAGTTTAGATAAACTTTTCATCAAACACTTACAGAAAAGGAAATAGATTAGTCAAATGAATCAAACGTCTCTGTTATGTTAAAAAACAATCTACATCAGTTTACCTCTCTAAAAGTTGAAGAACATGAATTGATTTTAACTTGGACGAAAATTTTAATGGTCTACCTCCATTTTTTGTCCTCTCAAAATTATTTGTGCTAAATTCATCCAAACTTGGCTTACTTCAAACAATAAGGATGTTGCTTAGATTAATTTATGATTATACACAGTTATGCAGCCAATTTTTGGCAAACTTTAGAATATGAAAATATGATGATCAGAAGAGCAAACCTTATTTGTCAGAGGACAGCTTGGGATTGCTATATTGAGGAAGCAATTCTTGGGGAAAATCCCTTTCTGAATATCACGTATGGCTGCGTGAATTAATGGTAAGCATACAGTAACTGCATCCTTCAAATCATTTTCACAACTCACATTCTTTTCCCTGCAAGACATTGGACAGCATAGTTCACAAGATCATAGGAGGGACAAAAGGAGAATAGAAAAATAAGAATGAATGACATATACCAGTTCAATGATATACAGAGAGAAGGCACACCACAAATCACAGCCTCTCTAGCTCCAGCAACAGCCCCTGAGTACAACCTACATCAGTAAAAAAACACCAAATTAAAATGCCAAAGTTTGAAAGCTGAATTAGAAAAGCAAAATAAAGTTGTATATCCCTGAAAACGAGTCGATTGCTTTTTCAAATTGAATTGTAAGATACCAAAAGAAGAGCTCATCACACACTTACGTGCCATAACCACAGGTTGCTCCTTTGTTTACTCCACTAATTACCTGGTTTCAGAGTAATGCAATTAAAACGGTGGTGTGAACATTGTATATATGTATTTGATAGCTGATGATAGATTTTGAGCACAACACCAGAACCTACCAAAACAGGTTTTGAACAAGAAAACAATGCCCCGGATAAAGCCAAAGAGACACAGTCTGCTGGGGTTCCTGACACTTCAAAGGCATTGGCACCACCAACTTGTGTTGAACACACAGCTATTGTCTCCCCAGTGGTAACCGAGTGACCACACAGAGATCTATCCCTGGATCACCAAAATCCCATTGTAAAGATCCTTAAGGGTTAAATCAACTCACCCCAGTTGAAGTTTTGCCATGATCCACACATTGGAACAACTTAAACTCACGAAAAATCATGTCTTGAGGAAACTTACGATTGTGGGGCGCAGACATGAACATCAAGAAGAGCATCACGGAGGAGTGCCTCCACGAGGAATGTTAGACCAGGAGAGTCTATGCCTTCACCATTGGTGACTAGTACCACAGGCTTTGAAGAAGCTTTGGTTGGTTCCTTGGCTTTGCTGTGGTGCTGTTCCTGCACACTGTCCTTCCTGCGGATCAGTGCTTGTTGGAGATTGGAAGCCAGTGCATGGTTCAGGAAGTTGTTCTTTACCGATGCAGCCATTCGAAACAGAAACTTAGTACAAAGTGAGACAGAGAGAAAAATGTTGTGAACTGTACTTTAGTCTCCTTGCCAGATTCAAATTACATGCTTGTGGATGTTTAGATTTATAAGGTTGTTCTTTTACTTCTACATGTTCTAGATTTCAGTATATTTTTTTTTACCATTGTTAAGTAACAGAAGTAACACATTATCTTTGTTCTTTTATGTACTTTAGTTAAAAGGAAAGAAAATAGAAAAAAAAAATGTGAATGACGATGTATTTTGTTTTGCTTGACTGCATAGAAAGTTAAAGTAAAATAACTTTCCTATTTAAATTTCAAAATTTTCAACTTTGCAGCACGCCGTCTAAGTGATAAAGTATTTTGTTTTCCCTAGAATATGTCACACCAGTAATTTGTTCTTTCAGGAAGACATTTATGTGTGTTCTGAGTGACTCCACATGTACGTTATGATAATACTAAAGTATAATTTATGAACTTGTGTGAAAAGTGGTTGAACATAAACTGGTGCAAGTATCTCTATTTGTATTACAAGTACCTTCTCGTTCATCAAATTCTTCACATGTCTATCAGTGTGACCATGCTGCTTCTTTCTGTCTGATATGAAACCAGTGTCTGTCAGATTATTAATTTGCACCTGCTCTGCATAACTTTGCAACTGTCATCATAGATTCATAGGTTGAGCCAAGGAAAATCAGTGGCCAAAAGGGTCTGTGTTATTATTATGTACAATTAATATAACTGCTCTTGATTTCATTGAGAAGAAAGAAGCAGGTTAATGTGTCTATTGTTATGAACCGATCTAATATTGTAAATAATGAACAATTCAGAAACTTTTAGTTATGAAGAACCACTTCAGTAATTTTGTTTTTTCACTTTATTTCAAAGTTTTATGATTTTTTCCCCCGATTTTATCATGTTTAATGCACTTTAAATAAACTTTTTACTTAATTCATGTTTCAATCATCATCATCATTCGTAAACATGAAATTGAATTTCTATAAAATTAAAAATTTAACTTGTAAAATTAGTTTATAAGAAGAAATGTGTATATATACATTTATTATACTGTAACCTAAAATAAATATATATTGAATGTGATAATAATAAATTTAACAAATAATAAATTTTATTAGATAGACTTTAATATTTTGTTTTATGTTAATTCAACTTTACAAAATTTATTTTAATAACTTTTTATTTAATTTAAAACTTGTTTCAATCACTTTATTTATATGAAACATGAAATTAAATTTGTATAAAATATATGGTAATAAGAAATGAATTTGACTTATAGAATAGAGTTTGCATTAATTTATTATATTGTAATGTTAAAATTCATAGCAGGTGAGATAATAAACTTAATAAACAATAAATTTCATTATAATATATTATATCTTAATAAAAAATAAATTTTAAATTTCACTCAATTCTAAAATATATATAGTGAGATTTATATTTATTTATATATTATAAATTTTATTTTTTAGTTAATACTAGATTTTTAACAATATAATTTAATTATTTAATTTTTTATCTACTTAATGTAATGGACTATATCTAAAAAAAAGTCAAACTTATTTTATGAATATAATTCTAGAAATGTATTTGATTGAATTAATATGTTTTGTAGATGTAATCACATAACATATTTTATTATAAAAT
The DNA here is from genome assembly GCF_000741045.1 of Vigna radiata var. radiata. Taxonomy (NCBI): domain Eukaryota; kingdom Viridiplantae; phylum Streptophyta; class Magnoliopsida; order Fabales; family Fabaceae; genus Vigna; species Vigna radiata. The sequence goes on from NC_028355.1 coordinate 2,833,471, forward strand.
ATTTTAATTTTTTTATCAAATGGACATATATCTTTTAAATAGATATTACTTATCCACGTACAAAGTTAAGGTACAAAGTTAACCGTACAAAGTTAATGTTGATATTGTATAGTTTATGTACAGATGAGAAATGATTTCAACCTAAAAAAAGTGCTCAGTATATACTTAAATGTCTATATTAGGAAATTGAGAGAAAAATAAATAAATAAAATAAAAACAATTAATAAAATAAGTAAAAATTAAGTAAAAACTATTCTTTAATTAAAAAAATACAAAGAGGGAATTAACATAAATAAATAAATAAATAAATAACAAAAAGTTGTTGGTATAAGTCATCCATTTTTTAACTTTTTTTTTTTTTATAATAGTATAATTACAAAAGGTTGGTATATGCTTGATTGTTATGGTGAGAGAACCTGAATGTGTAGAAACATTTAAATTAAAGGCGTGACAATTATAAAGTTAGTTTAAAATGTTGAAGTGTGCAAGCAAATCATTTAAGTCCACCATTTCAAATGAATTTGAATCTACAAAAGCAGAAGTTTTTCCCAAAATTATTTTCAATAATGCATGGCCTTGTTCATTTATATACATTTGATAACTTTAATTTTTAAAGATGTTTATTTCATATTTTCTTTTCTTTTTTTATCTATGAAAATATATTTTTTTTTAAATTGTCTAACGCCCTTATTACATAACCATATATTTATGAATTTAAATGACTTCCCATTAAAAGTTGCATTGACTTTCTAAAACATAGATGAATGATGATGTGATGCAAATTGAAGTAATGAAAGTAAATATTGGGAGTCAGTGGTAGGCCTAGAATGTAGTTGTTTGAGGTAACACTGTATTCAATAATAATAATCATTATTAATAATAAATAATATTATTAATAATAATTAATAAATGATAATCATTATTGATATCAATTATTTTTATTATTAATTATTATCGTTATTAATAAATAATAATGTATTAATTTTTATTATGAGAGTAAAATAATAATATATTTTAATCTATTAAAACTTCTTTTTAATATATTATTTTACTCAAATGACTTTTCAATTTTCATAAATTTTATTTTTAAATCTACTTATTTTCATCTCTAGATTCTTTAAAAAAAATAACACAAACTTTATTTTCAAATTTATTTATTAAATCTCTTTCAAATATATTTTCAGAAGTGCAAATATCCGTATTGTTTTTTATTGAATTTGGTTTAATAGTCTTTTTTTATGGATTGATTTGATTGTCCACTTATAACCTAACTTCAAATTATACGAGGGAGAAGTTTATTTGTAAAAATTCTTTAATACCTAAGTTTGTAAGAATTGTTGGCTCAATATTTGTGAGTAAAAGTAATTTTGAGATGAACTTTATTTTTATTATATAATAATTTATTACATACAATTATCTCTATGTTATTGAAAAAGAAATGTCAAGGTTGTATTTGCCAATATTGATGTTAGAGGTTGAATTAATGTGACTTTTATGTCTAGGTATGAGAAAGAAGTGAATAAAAAAGAGAGAGGATGAATGAAACCATTATCAAGTTTCACTTCCACAATGTCAACTTAAAATTATAACAACAATCTTTACTCAAACATAAAAATAAAAAGACTAAATCGAACCATTCTAAAAAATAAAAGAACTTAATTAAACTAAAAAAAATAAAATAAAATGATGAAATTAAACCAATTAATCTAATATGAGAACCTAAATACTAATTAAATCTTTTAAAATACTAATAATATGTTATATCAATTAAAAAATAAAATAAATTATTTGTTCAGCCGACTCTTTCTAATTTTTAGTTCGTGATTTTGATTCTTTATTTTTTTTTTTGTTTTTTTTATCTTTCATATTTTAAAAGATCATTTTTTTTAATCTAACTTAATTTTATATATTTGGTGCTATTAAATATTAAACTTAGCATATTCAATGTACAATTAAAATGTAGAAGGTATGCAAATTAAAAATGAGATTGAAACTGCATGTCTAAAATAGAGAGACTAAAATGATGAAAAAAAAAATCAAAAAGACCAAAATTAAAGTTAAAAAATAAAAATTAAAGAAAACTAAATTTCAATTTTAACTTAATATAATATTCTATTTATTCAAATTTAACCTAAACCATATTTTTTTACTAGTATTCCATCTCTTTTCAATATAAATAATATTACATTAACTAGATAATTTCAAATAAAGATATTATTTTATCAAATAAATTGATAAAAGTTCCACCAACGTGAGCATAAGAAGTCCGATGCGTCGTCGTTCGCATAAGAAACACAGTTGCAGAACGCTAAACCCAGAATCCTATTGGCTCTGAAAATGGTGGTGAGGATTCGGCTCTCGCGGTTCGGATGCAAGAACAAACCCTTCTATCGGGTCATGGCTGCTGATAGCAGATCTCCCAGAGACGGCAAACACATTGAAGTTCTCGGTTACTACAATCCCTTACCAGGTTCTCACAATTCCCTTTTTTTTTCTCTTTTCTTTTTCTTTTTCTGATTCATTCCCAAAGATGACGTTTTTTCGAATGTCCAAAGGTGATTAGTTAGATTCGTGCCTCTTATCGATGCTATCATTTTGTTGTTTCCTCTCAGGTCAAGATGGTGGCAAGAGAATGGGTCTCAACTTCGAAAGGGTGAAGTAAGTGATTCTTTCTTCCTATGCCAGTTTGAGGAAGGTCATTCATATTCAATAATTATAATTTTAATGAAATATAAGCGAAATTGTTAAAATTCCTCTGTAAATTATATTTTTAACTTATGTATAAGCTTGATTTAGTCTATGAAGATTTTTTTTTTCATCTTCTAGAACCGTTTATAAGAAATTGTACCTCATCATGCCCTAATTAGAATTGATTTAGTTGTTTCTGAGAAAGAAATAGAAATTTTTCTGGTTGTGTGAATATCCTGTGTATGTTCCTGTTAGAAATTATTCACCAGGGACTTTTCTCGTAGACAGAAATGAGGAAGCTCTTGTCATTTTTTTTTTCCTGATACTGTTGTTTTTTTATTGTTCTTCTTTAGGTATTGGCTTTCTGTTGGAGCTCAGCCTTCAGAGCCTGTGGAACGGCTTCTATTCAGAGCTGGGGTACTGCCCCCACCACCTATGGTGGCAATGGGACGTAAAGGTGGACTGCGTGATACTCGCCCTGTCGATGCTCTGACTGGGCGTGTGCTGAATCAAGAGAAGCTTGCTAATGAGAAGAACAATGACCATGAACATGAAGCTGCTGAAAACCCTTTTTAGGGTTATTACAGGAGAACTGAATAGAATAACTGCTGTTTGCTTGGAGAAGTTGGGTTCTTTACTGGGGTAAGACACTGATCAAATTTGTAGGCCGATAACTGTTATGTGTAATTGCGTCAATGAAAGTGAATTGATAGGCTATCCTGCTCTGATCTGTCTGCTACTTTTGTTTTTGTGGAACTTTTTAAAGCTGCTAGGGCGATAGCAAAGGTAGTTCATTTCATTTTGGGCTTATTCCTTCTTTGCCCTGTAAATGGATTTGTGGAATTTTGTACTCTCCAGTTGATTTCTTTGTTTCAGTGCGTGCATTTTTGAAATGTTAATAAATTACATAGTAAATTACTGTTGTATAGAGATTGTTTTGATTTAAGAACTAGCAGGAGTATAATGTACATCCCTATGAAACATGAATGGTTTACCTATGATTGGGTTTGCCTGAGTAAGGAATTTCGTCTCTAAATAGGGATGATAACGGAGGTGTATGTGATGAGGCAAAATGAAATGTACTTTAGGATGTTCTATTCTCCATTTAGGCTCAAAGAAAATCCAGATTGATGTTGTAGTTGGAATGATGATTCTACTGCCGATCAGATAAAACACACCAAAACTTTGAAACCAATCTTTAAAAAGAAACCTTCATATGGATTACAATCTTCATAAGGTTGTAAGTGGCACCACTTCACAAATCCAAAAGTAATTTCCGACAATCTTCTTATTGGGAACAATCACATATCAGTTTAGATGGAATTTGCTAAAATTTATTATTCAATTCAATTAAAATTGTTTTGAGTTCAGTGGGTTGGGTTTCAAAGTTAGTTTTTGTGGCTTAAGTAAGTCTGTCTAAATATTTAAATTTATTTTAACTTTTTTATGTCAAGTTTTAAACTTGATTAGCCTTTTGCGAATATGAATTCGTGGTCTCTATTGGTTATTTTTAAGTAACTTTTTCGATCTGAAAAAGGTGTTGTTCTCAGTCTCTATTCAGAGTCTGCTATTTTTGTTTTCTTCCATCTTAATATCGATTTTTTGTTAAATTTAATATTTGTTTGGATGAGTGGATTGACATGGAGAAAACCAAAAAGTAAGGAAAGGAAAAGAAATATAGTATTGTGTGAATTTAATGAAAGACGTGAAAATAAGTAAGAAATAAATAGAAAGTTTTAGGATATCTTTGGATTAGGAAGTGGATTTGAGTGGGTAAAAAAATGAAGAAAGTAAACAGAAAGTTTTAGAGCGCACATGAATTAGGAAATTCATCTGATGGAGTGAGAAAAGAGGGATTCAAAGAGTAGATGATTCTAAAGTGAGATAAAAAATTGTAGAGGTTAGGATTGATGTCACAAAAAAAAAAAGAGGTGTAAAACTTATCAAAATGATATATTAAAATAAATTATGACTAATCGGATTTACTGATTTGTTTATCAAACTATGAATTGACATCTAAATTATAGTCAATCATCCAAAATGTAACTGGATAATCACATAATATACTTTACTTCGATAATCACAAAACAAATAACATCAATCTTGAATAGTTTAAATGACTTTCATAATACTTTTTATGTTTTTTTACTAAAAAAAATATCACTTAACAAACACTAAAATTCACTCTTGTTAACGATGAATTACAAACACAAGAAAAAAACACGAATTTAAAATATCATCTTTCATTTCTTTTCTTTTGAAGATGTTGAATTCAAGTTCGATTTTTCTCAAATAAAGTTTTATGTTTTTTTTTTTTCAACATAATCTAATGCAAAAGATTTATCACCTTTAATGATTTCTAAAAAATAACAATATAATATTGAATTAGTTATCCATTATAAAGAATCATAACTACGTAAAAAAACATCCTTTGTGACTTAAACAACTTCATCCACTATGATGAAGAAAGCAAAAGATAACTATATATACAAATAAAAAATATATATTTTTTATTTGATTTATTTAAAACTTAATTATCATTTGAGTTCGTCAATATTATTTGTATTTTTTAATGTTATTTTCTTTTATTATTCACATGTGTATTAATGATATTTATGTTTTTGTATTTTTAGTATAAATTCTTAATTTTATGTTTAAATTTAATAGTTTACCACAATTAACTTGACAAAACATTATTTTTAAAACATAAAAATACTTTTAATTATTGTTTAATAATTAATTATCGTTCTAATAATCAATAAATCTAATATAATAATAAGTTTTTTACTATTAATAAATTTGATACCAAATATGCATATATTTTAGCAAAATAATTTTATAATTATAGTTTATTTTAAATTTTTAACAAAGAATTTACTACATTATTAATTTTAAAATTAAACTAACGCTTATAATATTAGCCTAAATAAACAGATTAAATTTTTTACAGCAAATAATTATTCTTAAATAATATCTGTTCTAACCATTATATATTTAGGTTAACGAATAATTATATTTTACATAATATTCTATCAAAAGTAACATCTTATATTTTACATAATATTATATAAACATCATATTTAAACTTTGCGATTTCTCAAAAGTAATAATCTATCATCTAACTTAATGTGTTACATTTGTTTTTAATAATAAATCACACATTTACTAATAAATTTTAATTAATAGTAACAATGAATTTTTAGTATTTTCAATTTTTTTTTAATTTTTATCAATAATTTACATTTTCCATTTCATAATAAAATTTTCATATTTATCATTATATATATATATATATATATATATATATATATTTTCAATTTATATAGAAATTGGAGCCCTATAGATAATGCGAAATTATGATAACTTTCTAGTAAAAGAGTACCAAATTTGAGATTCAAAATTCGATCTCAGAATCCAAATTCGAACCTACAAAGTTAGGTGTAGTTCGGTAAAATTTTTTCAAATAATGTAGTTGAATATTTATTTATTTTATTTTTTAAACGGCATATTTTATTTTTTAGTTAAATTATTTAATTATGAAAATAAAATAATAGAAGTAAATAATAACAGTGTGAGGGTAAGGAGTGTTGTGTTTAAAAAGAGTGGGAGAAGAAGACTCGACGGCATCGTCAAACCCTGCTTCATTCTCCTCTTTCTAGGGTTTTAGTTTTCTTCCTCTTCAACCTTCTTCTCAATGTCCAACAACAACGAAAACATCACCATGACCGATCTCACTTCTGGTTCTTTCTCATTCTTCTCTCAATTTCCTCTCTCTCTCTTTCTTTTCCTTTCTCAATCTTCTTTTTGACTTCAAATTTCCTGACTTCGATTGCTTTTCCTTTGCAGCCCTCAACGAAGACAATCGCGCCGATCTAGTCAGTGCTCTCAAGGTATGCTTTACTGTTTTGCAGTTCCTGAAATCGAATTTGTTTGCTCTCTCTAAAGTTTTATGGATAACGATTCTTCTGCTTGTCTAGCCAGATACACATTTTTTGATGTTGTTTGCTAAAGTTTTGGATTAATCTATTGGTATATGATTTTTGCGGGACTTAACTTGTGTGCAGAGTAAGATACAGAGTCTGGCTGGACAGCATTCGGATGTTCTCGAGACTTTATCGCCTAACGTCAGGAAGCGTGTTGAATCTCTTAGAGAGATTCAGGTATATCCTCTTATTGATTCTTCAGTATCGATGCTGCTTTTTGTGGATAGCTTATATTTTTTAAGTTCGAATTTTAATTGGGAGGATTGATTTGCTGAGTTTCTGATTTTTGTTGAACTTTTGCATAATCAGAAATTAGCTTTGACTGGGGCAAAACTTTTTTGCAATGATGTAAACTTCTATTTTTCGATATTTTATAACTTAGCCTATCTATCTGTATTTATTATGTTATGTTATGTGATGGGGGTAAAATAATTGTTGTTTTTTTATTCATATTTTGAATTGGTGTTTTTATCTCTATGGTTAGACCCTTTTCACTGATTGTTTTTGACACGAGCTTCTCCATTATTAATCTGTTCATTTTAAACTAGCTATCGCGAATGTGTTGTTGCATAATGCCAGCTTCTGAATATGTTTATTGATTATGCAGGGTAAACATGATGAACTAGAGGCAGAATTCTTCAAGGAGAGAGAAGCTCTTGAAGCTAAGTACCAAAAGTTGTATCAGCCGTTATACACAAAGGTATCCTGAGTATTCTGTAACGTAGAGACATGCATGTGATGTTTAAGTTATCTTTCTGTGTTCCATAACATGCTTCCTGTAGATGCCAGACTTGATGCTATTTGAGGCAGACATTTTTTGTTTCTATTAATGATCTTTTAATCTATTTTGAAATTCTTGATTCTGATTTGTATTGGATAATTTGATTTGATGTAATATTCTTGTCAATGAACTTATTAATAAATGGATGCAGCGCTATGAAATAGTAAATGGTGTTACTGAAGTTGAAGGAGCAGCAGTTGAAACAACTGATGGATCAGAAGAGGATAATGGTGAGTAGAGATTATAAAATGTCTCCTTATTCTGTTGTTTCAATTCTGAGGTAGCAAATTGCTTGTGATTTGTAGAGAAAGGAGTACCTTCTTTTTGGCTCAATGCAATGAAAAATAATGATGTGTTGGCTGAAGAGGTTAGTCAATTTCTTACTCGCAGAATCTTCCTAGTTTTGCATCGAAGTTACATCTTTAGTTGGACTCAAAAAATGTTTTTAAGTGATCCTTTTACTGCTTTTTTGTGAACTAGATTTCAGAGCGTGATGAAGCTGCTCTCAAGTTTCTAAAAGACATTAAGTGGATCCGGATAGATAGCCCTAAAGGATTCAAGCTTGAGTTCTTTTTTGATACCAATCCGTACTTTTCAAACTCTGTCTTGACTAAAACATATCATATGATTGATGAGGATGAACCTATATTGGAGAAAGCAATTGGGTACGGTGATCATTTTGTATGGTGGTGTTATGTAATGTGTTTACACTGTTTACAATATTGTTCAAAGGGTTAGGCTTGATGTAGATTAAGTTTTGGTTGCTACCCTTTTTAATAGGACGGAAATTGAATGGTACCCGGGAAAATGCTTGACTCAGAAGGTGTTGAAGAAAAAGCCCAAGAAAGGTTCAAAGAATGCTAAGCCAATTACCAAAACTGAAAATTGTGAAAGCTTCTTCAATTTTTTCAAACCACCAGAAGTTCCTGAAGATGATGATGACATTGATGAAGATTTGGTATGACATTTTGTCACAATAAACTCAAGGGTAGAACTAGATACGAAATTTGTGTATTTTTATAATAGTTTTATTTTTTCTGCAGGCCGAGGAACTTCAGAATCAAATGGAACAAGATTATGACATTGGGTAAGCTTGATTGATGTTTTTCATTAGTACGAGCCTTATATTTTCTGTTGTCCAACAAGTTGCATGGTTATCTTATGCTGTCTAAGCATAACGTGGTGCTCCTTGTATCTGTATTCTTGAATCTAAGTTAATCTTGATTCCTGTTTAGGTCAACTATAAGGGACAAAATTATCCCTCATGCTGTATCTTGGTTTACTGGGGAGGCTGTTCAGGGAGATGAGTTTGAAGACCTCGAGGATGATGAGGACGAAGATGATGATGAGGAAGATGATGAGGAGGATGATGATGAAGATGATGATGACGATGAAGAAGAGGAGGAAGACAGTAAGACTAAAAAGAAGGTATAATTTAATTTATTTGGAGTATTGAAACCTTGGTTTGTTTGTTATTTGATAGGTTTGAAACTGAATTAATGCATTTTTTTCACCTACATATTGTTATCAATTTCCTTTGGGATGTTGCAGTCATCTGCCACTAACGTGAGATATTTTTATTGTGGTCTGAATGAAATTATTCATGGACACATAATGTTTTCTGTTTTTAAGTTTGTTTGGTTTTGTGTAGCTAACATTCTCTTTATTTTCCATTACTCTGGTCATTCATTGTATTTGTATTCCTGATTTTCAGAAGAGCGGAAGGGCACAGATTGGTGATGGTCAGCAGGGTGAGCGACCTCCAGAGTGCAAGCAGCAGTAATTTAGTTCTTTGATGTTTGTTATGCAGCTGATGGGTATTTTTGAGGTCCTATGGTGCTTGATGGGTTTCAGTTTCGTGCAGTTTTGGGTGGTCCTTGATTCATTTTCCTCCCTAGATCCTATAGTCTGAATTTATTTTAGTCCCTTCTTTTTTTTCCATTCATTCGGAGAGAATGTGGTTATTATATATAGTCAGTCAGGGATACTGTGATTTGTTATGTTGGAATTTGTATGTCATTTCAGATACTGAATTATTTTATAGGTTGTGTGCTTTGGTTATTATTTATCTTGTTAATTTTTTATACACAATTTTGTTTTTAATATGAATTGGTGTGACGTTGAAAGTACATTTCTTTTACTCATGTATGTCTATTTCTCCAAAAAAATAAAATCGCAGCCCTCATATTAAATGTTTTAGACTTAAATGGGCCAATATTTACTTCGGTATTTAAGAAGATGAAGTTGTGCACTCTTTTAGAGATCTTTCATCCTCAAGAAAATGGATCTACAAAAAATAGTAGTGACGTGATGCCACTTGTACCGTAGCAACGTTGCTCCGTTTATTACATAATGAACAGACTATATTAATATATTTGGCATCTAGTCCTGATAGATAGATATTTAATATGCTTGAAGTAGTAGAAACCTCAAAGCATTAAATGTAGCTATGGTATTACTATGGTGTAAGAGTGGTTGCAATTGTGTCACCAAAAAAGTGTACTTGACATGTATGAAACTGAAGTGAAGATACAAGATAAACCGTCCCCAATAAATTGGCATAGTTGCAACATTTAACTGAAGTGTACACTGCAGTAATACTGATACCCTTGATAGCAAGCTATAGCGTAGACCCAATTTCATTCGCATCCCCTCCATCAATAATGCATAAAAACTACAGTTGCAATGTGCATAATCGTGAAATATAACTTTTTCTCTAAAATTTATGGAAATAAAAGTTATTTGGGTTTACGAAGGAAATGAACAATAGTCGGACGAAGTGTTATCAGAACTTAAAAAGCAAATTTGCTTAATTATATTTGAATGGGCGAACAGTTAAAGAATGATTTAAATGGCCTGCAGCAGAGGATGATACTTGATGAAAACTTGGTAAAACTGGCAACAATTTGTTTTTGCATGAGATAGAGGTCTATTTAGAGTTGTAAAATACCAGAGGATTGTTGAAATTCATATAGGTAAAAAAAGTGAGTTAAATAAAAGATCTTGATAAACTCATTGTTGTATCTTTCCTAGCTCTAATTCATTTTTAATATTTGGATATGATGCAGTTGTTATCGGCTAGCATTTGAATCTGGATGTATAATCCCTGCTTAGAAAAGGGAAAACACTGATATTGAACTCCATACACGAAAGTATAATTAGAAATTTAAGATCGAACAAGATTGAGAAGTAAAGTAGAGCTCGAGATATAATTTTGAAAACAATTATAAATTATTAAATATTTAAAAGTCGTGCAGGCAAATGAAGGAACATAATTTTACTCCTTAGCTTATTTTTCGCATAAAATTTAGTAACAGAATGATAGACACAACAAAACGTATACCTTTTTTTTTTTATGTGAACTCGATAAAAGATCTAAATCAGTGAAACTTCATGGGCCAGGCCCAACAATGATGTCACACAAGAACCTTTCCTTACACAAAACAAAAAATATTGTTCCCTAGGAAATTGGCAGTGGCAATGGCAATGGAAATTGAAAATGGAGGGAAAGTAAACCCTAAATTCATTGCACCAATATAAAATTAAGAGAAAAATAAGAGAAAGAAGACAGTCTATTTTACTTCGGGCACTGACACTGTACACTTCATTTGTGAAGAAAAACAAATCATTATTCCTTTTTAGGGCCTCTGTTCCATGGCGTGGCTGCTTCGTACCGCTAATTCTTCCCTCCTTAAACGTTCTTTCTTCCATTCCGACCTTCTGACGGTGATGCATTGTACTTTTTTTTTTTTTTTAAAGAATATATGTTTTAAAAAAGTTATTTGGTGCATGAATGAACCCTTTTGCTTGCAGCGCTTTTGCTTCAAACCAGGACTATTGGGCACCTCTCAAGTTTTGAGCTTTTCAACTCGTAAGTTCCAAAGTATTAATTTGGTTTTATTGTCTAATATAACGTTGTGGCATAAGGAATCTCTTTGTTGGAGTCACCAATGTCTGTTCATTTTTGTTGTGTTGACTCTCGTACTTAGTTAGATATTTGTTGCTCTGGACCAAGCAGAAGCAAATATAGAGGTCCATTTCACTTGTTTTTATTACATGGTTTTTGTGCCTTTTAGTCATAGTTAGTTCAGATGATGGCTTAGGGGTTGCTGCTTTTTCTTCTTGTAAAATTTTGCATGATTTTTTTTTTTCTTTTTTCGATTTTTTGGGTTCTTCTTTGAGTTCGATGCTGATTAGAAGTTGATTGCGTGTTTAATTTTTTATGCACTTGAAGGTAAAAGGCGGTCTAAGTCGGATGGAAGTGACTCAGGTGAAGAGAGCATGTCTAAGAAAGACGTGGCCTTACAGCAAGCTATTGATCAGATCACTTCCGCATATGGAAAGGGATCTATCATGTGGCTTGGTCGTTCTGTGGCACCTAAAAATATTCCTGTGGTGTCTACTGGTTCATTTGCTCTTGATATAGCACTTGGGGTTGGAGGTCTTCCAAAGGTATCTTTTTGTTTGATTTTTCTTTTGTACTGGAACTAATGTTGAACTCTTTTTATACATTCAATGAGTTCTTTTGTTGATGACAAAAAGCCTTTTAACTTTTTTTGGTGCGGCGGCGTGGGTTCAATTTGTTAGATTTCTCTCCACAATTCTTTGCTTGTTTGCCAATTATAGTTATACATCTTTATCTGGTCTTTGAAAATATCAATTTATATGGCTATTATATCTTGTTAATTTTGTTAGTGACTCTACAACTGCAAAATATATTTTTGGTTGAGATGTTGCTAGGGTTTTAGTTCCGATATGTTAACTAGTTATTTGGGATATATATATCTAGAAGAGCATTAAGGAGTGAAACAATTCTATGCTTCATTATGCAACTGCTACTTTATGATAATTTTATGTAACTAATGTGTGTAGGGGCGTGTTGTGGAAATATTTGGTCCAGAGGCTTCTGGGAAAACAACTCTTGCTTTGCATGTGATTGCAGAAGCACAAAAGCTAGGAGGTTATCTTTATATGCTATTTTCAAAGTGACAGTTAAAATGTCAATTGCTTTTGGCTGTTTTAAATATACAATTACAATCTAACTTGTCTTATATGACCATGACAGTTGTGTAGTGATCATTTTGTCTTTTTGGTGGCTGCCTTTTGTTTTTATTGTTATGATTTTTAATGATTTTGTTTTTATTGTTATGATTTTTTAATGATTGTCTAAATCATGTTCTAATGTAGTCTTCTAACTGATATTGTTTGAAACTGAAAATTGTGTTTTGATCCATGATAGGGTTCTTATTTTATCAATCCATGCTTGTATACTATAAGCCAGTTTTTGATGAACTTTTAAACAAGCACTTGCCGGAGAAAAGGCTAACGTGAATGATGGAGCTAAAATGAACCTAACTTTTTGCGCAAGTATCAACTTATGTAGCTCACTTTAGAAGTTTCATCTTGAACTTCTTTCTAAACATCTATAAACTTAAGGGAGTCTTAACAATAAAGTTTAACTATTGAAAATCTGGCGTAATTAGAAACTAGTCCAAATTGAGGTTATACCAACAATTTGCATGTGCTTCCAGATTCAGTTGAATAAACGGGTGTATTGAAAGAAGAGTTTTTTTGTGTAACTTAAATTGAGCAGAGAAGTTATCTTTTGTTTGGGGGAAACTATGTTGAATCTGGACTTATGTTCCCATAAGTTTAATGATAACCAGAAAATTCTATATTTTTTGGTATTGTTTACTTTTTGATATTATCTCTTTAATTAATTTGTTATTATCATGCAGGATACTGTGCATTTGTTGATGCTGAGCATGCACTTGATAAGACACTTGCAGATTCAATCGGTGTAAATACTAAGAACTTGCTTCTTTCACAACCTGATTGTGGTGAACAAGCACTTGGCCTTGTGGATACCTTAATACGGAGTGGTTCGGTTGATGTAATTGTTGTTGACAGTGTAAGTATTGCACCCCTTCATGTTTTGGTTTTATTAGTACTTACTCTGTAAGTGTGATTATTGATTGTGTACATATCCACGGGGTGTGAAATGTGAAAGCATTAGTGTACCCTATTAAATGCTTACTCCTGGATACACAAAATGTATGTGAGCGAGGGCAGAAGTTATTGGGATTATTTTCCTTAATTCTTCTCATTTCCATCTGCATTGCTTCCTACACACTGTTTTCATATGTATGTATTATGAAATAACTTTAGTTAGTTTTGCACTTGGAGATCGTTATTTCTGCCTATACTGTGCAGAAAATAATGAAAATAATGTGTTGATTGCAAGTTGTGAGCCTGAAATATGTAATGTGGATACTGTTCTGAAATTGACATATTTTCTAATATAGACTTGGTCTGACTTTGATGTTAAATTTTTTTGCCATGTTTATTGGGCTTAACTTTGTTTTTAGTCCCTGGAGGACGAACGAGTTTGGTCCCTGTGGAATTTTTTCTGTGTCCTTCCAAAATTGAAATGATCACTTTTGATTCCTAATATTATATGATATTAATTACTTATGTGTTGAACAACAGGTTAAATGATTATTCCAAGTGACACATGCCAGGGTTGTAACTTGTAATATCTTGCGTTAGCTCTAAGAAAAACATTTAAGATCCTTAAAATAAATATTATTCATCTATCATAAAAAGGAGCATTAGGGACTAAAAACAGTGATTTAAAGTTTTGGAGGGATGAAAATCAAATAAAAATATTTTACAAGGATTAAAACTAAAATCGACACATTTTATAAGGACTAAAACGAGTGATTTCAAAGGGATGAGAATAAACAAAAAATTATAGGGTGCAAAATAAAAAATGTTAATTTTAAAGGAACTAAAAACATATTTAAGTTTTTTGTTTTTCTTTTTAACTCAATATCTTGTTACACTGGGTTGATGTTCTTATAAGTTGAGTTAATGTCTACAACATTTTGCCATGTTTCCATTTAAAGGTGGCTGCTCTTGTGCCTAAAGGTGAACTTGATGGTGAGATGGGTGATGCTCACATGGCAATGCAGGCTAGGTTGATGAGTCAGGCTCTTCGGAAATTGTGCCACTCTTTGTCTCTTTCCCAGTGTATATTGATTTTTATAAACCAGGTATCAGCTACAGTCGCATTACATCGGTATCAAATTTCCTATGGTTAGATTATGTATCTTTATTGATATAGAGTATTAGTCGGGATAGTCTGATGTGTACACATTCCATCTTTGTCTTTGACTATGTTTTGTGAACCTTCTGAGCCAAAGGGCTTTGCTTTCTAAATTGTGGTTGAGGTTGGGATTGGTTAGTCTTACAGTCAATGTGCTTTTAGGTCATTACTACGAGTTTGCTGTTGTAATTATCATGATTTATAACCTTTACATGATTGTTATGTTTTATTGAAATTAACGTTTGTTCCCTATCAATCTTTGTTCTTTCATATTTACTGTTTTTGCCTAGCTACATTTTCTTCCTCGTTCTTTTTTACCCAGTTAAAGCTGCGTGAGTACAAGATTTAGTGCCTGGTTTTATTTGTAGAGTTTAGAGATAAAAAACGTAAGCTATAATATAATCGACACAAGCTTTGGTAAAAAATGTACAGCATGCATATGATGTCCTGGAATATCCACCTATTCAAATTCAACTGATTATATCTTTTTCGAATATGTTATGGATGTTATGGTATTGGCTTTTTCCTGGTGTATATATTAGGCCCAGTAAACTCTAAAGTAAGAAGAAATGTGTTAGTGGACTTTCGTTTTCTTGATTATATAAATTAATTGAATATGATATTGATTTATTTGGGCTGAAGTATTGGTGTGCCAGTTTCTATTTTCTATTTAACCAATTTTGTGAATTTGTGATATTGATTGTGCTGGATTGAGGTTGTTGTTTGATCCTAGGGAATGTTCTTGACTTGCATGTTACTGTTTATACACACAGACACACACACACATATACATATATTGTATAAAAATGTGTGTCTATTCTTTTAAATATAAGTAATTCTGTTGAAATTACTTGAGAGAAAGGGTTACCTTTTAGTTATGGGAATTCTTGTGTATGCTTCTTCAGGTGAGGTCAAAGATTTCTACTTTTGGAGGATTTGGTGGTCCCACTGAAGTTACATGTGGTGGTAATGCACTGAAGTTCTATGCTTCTGTGCGGCTAAATATCAAAAGAATTGGGTTTGTCAAGAAGGGTGAAGAGGTAAAAATCATCTTCAAATTCTTCTCTTCCATGCACACTGCATTACTGCTCCCATGCCTTCTCAACTAGCATGGTTTCAAATAAGCATGAATAAATATGTGAAATTTTCACTTCTCTTTCCAATGCATTGTAATTTGTACCTTTATACAAGTACTCTAAATAACAATTAGATATACGGTTCTTTGTAAGAAACCTAGCAAAATTGTGTACATAATATTTTGTTGGATGCAATGCAAGATTGTTCTGATGTTGACCCTTAAACCAGTGCTTTTCACTAGCTATCTACGGCTGACTCTTGTTTTCTCACACTTAATCTTCTGTATGTGGTCTCTGTTTGTTCATAGCGGCAGGTCTTAATATTGATTTGGACAATACATTAGGGTCTAATTTTTATGATATAAAGTGAACACTTATTCTTAATGGCATTTCTTATGCAGACTCTGGGAAGTCAGGTTCTTGTCAAGGTTGTGAAGAACAAGCATGCCCCTCCATTTAAAACTGCACAGTTTGAGCTTGAGTTTGGCAAGGGTATAAGTAGAGAAGCAGAGGTTATAGAGTTGAGCATAAAATACAAACTCATAAGGAAGAGTGGTTCCTTTTATGAATACAATGGCCAGAATTTCCATGGCAAGGATGCTCTAAAGAGGTTTCTGGTGGACAGCGACAGTGTACAAGAATTAGCAACAAAGCTCAGGGAGAAGATTCTTAATACGGCCCCGGAAGTTGACCCGGAGGAGCAGGTGATGATCGAAGACGTTATGGAAGAAATGGTATCCCTTGATTCTACTGATGAAACTGCTTCTGATGCTGCTGCTGTTGCAGAAGCATAAATTTGCTAATAACCTTAAAATATAGGGTACTGCAGTTTCCCTGCTTCAAAAAGAAAACTCTGCTCACAGGGCTGTCACAGATGAAGGTGGTTCTAACAAGGTGAAAAGGATGCCACATGGTTCCTAGTTTGGAACAAGTTTTCCTCCTCGTTAGGTCAAGGCACATTGCCTTTGTAAATTGAAATTTTTGGTCATTTTATGCGAGCCATGAGTCCTGTTGTGTGCATCTAAGTTTTGTGACTGATGAGGGATCAAGGGCCCTCTAGGCTCATCAATACTTCAGTCATTATATGATTCTGTGTGTATATGTATTCCTTGTAAGAATTTTGCACGAATCAATACTATTAGATGAATGTCTTGCAGATAATGTTTTAGCTTAGCATATGTTAGACTTCTTCTGTGTTTGGATGCGAGTCATTTGATCTACAGTTAACTTCAAATGACAAAATGATTCAGAAGCTTATACTAGCCACTTCTGATTTTCTATGTATACATGTTGATCTCAACACTATTGATTATATAGCAATTCAACTCTGATAAATGTTATCAAATAATGAGTGGAATTTTGATGAGTTTAGTGAGATTTAAGTTTGATTTAATTCTGTAAAATTAGCTTAAAAGGTGAGCTGTCTCTGTTAGTATACTATAATTTGATTTTATTTTGTTGGTTTTTCATCAATAAGTTTAGACTCCGACAGTGTTTCTAAACATTATAAGCAAGTATGATGTAATCTCTGTTTTTCTTAATTATGAGTAATGGTTTAAAAATGTTTTTTTATTATTGAAAATGTAGCATTTATTTCTTACACTTTTATGGTGACATTTAATAATTTGGCATAAAAATGAATTTGTCAACATAAACATCATTAGTTTTACTTTGAAAACTATAAGTGACTGCGCAATCAACGATGCTAACCTTTTATGCAGATTCGGAATAGATCTTATTGAAGAAAAGAGAGAAACCAAAAACTATGTTGTCTTAAAAAATATTGAATGGTTTGAAGAAATTGGGATGAGGTGGACAGTCAAAACCGCCGTCTCTAAAGGGCACAACACATTTTCCAAGAGAATTTTGATTGATTAAGGTTGGAATCCTAAGAATAAGAACAACAAAATATCAATAAGAAGCACCCTTGGCTGGCCCCATCGGGGGCGAGGTAAATGGTTGGAGTAATCATGTAATTAGACACGTCACCTACAGTATATTATTGAAAAAAATGACATGTAATTAATTAAATATTATAGTTTTATTTGTTAGTAAGAGTATGATTTGAAATTGAAAAATCTTTTTACTACGATTAAAATTATGATCGTGGTAGTTGATATCGCCGTCATTAACGCTGTGTTCGCTTGAACATCTGTTCAAACGAATTTGCGAGCAATGAATGATTTTAAAATTGTGTTCTCATGCGCTCATTTAAGAGGAAGGAAAAGCGATGATTTACAATCATTTACCATGGATTGCACTGTTCAAGCGATCTCGTCATTTTGAAAAGATTTGCACTGATTTATACGTAAAAGACTCATATACCCTCTACTATTTTTCAAAACTCCAAGTCTTACAACCGTTTATAATATTAAAAAATCATAAACTTTAATATAAAGAACTCATAATTCATTAAGAGGAAATATGAAATCATGAAATAAAAAACACATGCACGTAAGCTGGCGTAGGAACGTATTCGGATACACCCTTCTTGTATCCTGATCCAGTTTCTTCAGCGTTTTCCTTCGGAAGGGTATCCGGATACACTCTTCCTTATCCGGATCCATGTTGTCTTTCGTTTTGCTTAGGAAGTGTATNCGGATANATTTTGGCTTATCCGGTTCCACCATTTTGTTTTCCGNTGGACTTCTTTCTTTCGATGGNAGTTTACTCTTAATTATTATTAATTAATTTTCTCTCTTTAATAACATTTATAAATTTAAATATAACATTCAAAAATAACATTTTATATTACTTTAATAATTAGNGNCATTTTGGTAATCTTCAATTTCTACCAATTAAACTAATTTTAAAAATTTGTCACATCAATCAAATCCTACACTAATTCTCACAAACTTTACCCTCAAATCCACTCTCAATTACCCACAAATCTATTCAAAAAAACAACAAAAAATTACTCTCAAATCCATTCAAATCCATTTAAATCATCTCCTCCAAATCATTTCCCACAAATTCATCCAAAAGAACACCCTAAAAGTTTTTAGAAAACAATGACGATAAAAAAGTCTGTCATCAAAAAATAAAAAAACAATTGAAAACAAATAAATAGTATTGTCAAACAACGATTATTATTGTAATAACTGTAGTCAAATAAAATATCGGAAAAAAAATTGCAAGATAATGATGGTCATGTTCCCAACTATCATTAAAAATGATATTTCCTTTTTTTTTAAATATAATATTGGCAATTTTGTTTTAATCCAATATAATTTCAAGTAATTTAAATATATCAAAATGTTGACAAAACTAATTAATCTTAAAAAAAAAAGTTGGTAAAGACATACACCAATATTAGACAAAGCTATTGTCAATAAATTTTACTATAATACATATAAGGTTAATTTTTTTCATTTAGACCAATGAATAACTTCTATGATTTCTCATTATTTTCATTACATAATTCATTTTATTCTATATAATGATCATTAGAACGTCAAAATATATCTTTGTTTGAATATATATATTAATACATACACTAAAGAAATCAAACAATCAATGATATTTTGTCCTTTGGAATGCCCTACAACACACCCATTCATACCATGTTTAAGTCTAAGAATCAATACTACTATGAACCACATAATAACATAATCTTAGAGTTAGATAATGTGAAAAACTACAAAAATTTCCCAATGCTTAATGGAACAAGAAGCGCTCAATGCTGAAGCTCACATGAACTCACTCTTAAGGGAATACTTAGTGGTGAAAACCAATGTTTAGCATCAAAACAACTGAGGCTCTCAGACTTGAACATGCTTAAAAAAAGAACTACCACTCTATTGGGATACAAACCAAGTCCCACATCGGTTAAAAGAAGAGACATATATTAATTTATATACAATAAATGCCTCCATTGATAAGAGGTCTTTTGGAATGGTACTAAAAGTAAATTCTTGAGCAGAAACAACAATGGCATGTCATTAACTCCAAGTGGCTCCTGTGCATCCATTTAATTATAACCATAATCATCAGTCTTACATAATTAAAACTACATTTCTTTATAACAATTTAGGATTTTGTTTTACATTTAAACGACCTATAATTTCACTTTCCATATTTCTTTACTTCTTTTTAATTTCGCATTTACCTAATTACATAAATTATTCTTCAATCTGACATCTAAATTGTTTTGATAAATGACGTCTCAGGGAGTTTAATTAGATATTGTTTTTTTGCATGTCAAAATATATATTAAGAAATATTGAATTGATGAAAAATATTCTTATATTTAAAGAAAAATGTATATATTAATATTTTGAACTTTAGTGCTAATTAGTAATGAAATTCAGTACAATTAATGGAGAACAAATATATTAACTAGAATTTTTAAAACATAAATGTTGACAGAAAAAACTAAAACGTCTACAATTATGAGAAAAAGGAAGTAATGATAGATTAGTAGAGAAAAATGGGATATTCAATACTAAGATCAACTGCTGAAACTAACACAAATTATAATATATATGTAGACCTAATTAATAAAACCAATTTAATCATAAACTAGGACAGTTGAATAGACTGCTGAAGTTTTTGGTCAAATTTATTGGTCCTCTTTGTACTGTGCCAAGTCAGCAACCACTCTTCTCACTGCTTCCTCGAAGGTACACTCGTCCCAATCACTTCCCTACACAAACATCAAAAACTCATTATTCTTCACAGCAACAACAACTGTCCCTACTAAATTATAAAGGAAAATGAAATTTTAATACCATTTTTTGACACTATTTTGACACTGTACACGTGTTAAAATGTGGTTGGACGATTTCAAATTAAAAAAACAAACTTTGTTTTTTCTTTTCTAAATATACCCCTGTTTCAACTTTTTTAATTTGAAATCATCCAATCACATTTTGACACGTGTGGAGTGTCAAAAAATGGTGTTAAGATATCATTTTCCAATTATAAACTTCTGCTACATAGTCTTTGAGAGCGACTTTCTTGTTTTTCTGAGTTTTAATGTCATTTCCGACATGTGACGCCAAATACTACATGCAATGTGATATAACAGTATAGTATATTGTTTGGTTGTAGACTATATCAAAACAAATGGAATATATACAATACTATAACTGTGACGTTATTTAGTCGTTTTGTGTAATATGATGCACACCACCATCACCACAAGTTTAGTTTTCTTCTTTTAGGAG
Source organism: Vigna radiata var. radiata (assembly GCF_000741045.1). Lineage (NCBI taxonomy): Eukaryota > Viridiplantae > Streptophyta > Magnoliopsida > Fabales > Fabaceae > Vigna > Vigna radiata. The sequence continues at coordinate 2,854,275 of NC_028355.1, forward strand.
GCAACTTTATACGTATGGAAGTTATCAACATATTCATGCTGACTCGTAGCGTATGTTCGATGGCTGCCAAAATAGAACCAACTTTTTTGAATTGAATATGCCATTTTCTGACATCATAGATGGTGACAAACCACACCAAACCACACCTTCACTATCATCAACTGCACTTTCCAAGTTACTTCGTTTTAGCTTTAAAACATTGTAACAAAAACAAATATATTTTTCCATCATTGTATATTCTGATCAAGGGAGGTTCTTCGATCCTGCAGAAAAGAAGCCGCCACTTTTTTTCTCATCTAATTCTGCATAATTCTACTCTCATAATGCAGTGATAGACTTGTCCTGCGCCACCCACTTTTGAAAAGTTTTACATTGTGCAAATTGTTACTAAACATTCTTTTATTTGAATATTTATGTCCTGCATGCCTCACTCATTTTGAAACTTATCATCTTCCTTACTATATTTTCATGGACAAACTTTCTATACTTTACTCTCTCTCTCTCTCTCTATATATATATATATATGTGTGTGTGACACTAAAACTACTTCATACGTAATATATTTTCTATCACCCTACGTATATTTTAGCCACGTGTGGCTATCCTAAACGTGTATAGTTTTTTGTAAGATAAAATAAAATGATCGATGTAAACATTGTAAATATATGCATGGTGGCATTTTGGTATATCGTATTAATGGTGTACTCTATATACCAAATATTATACTTATATAGTATTGTCTGTTGAACCCACAATTTTAAACAAAAGTTATACATGACAACAGCTTCCGTTTTAATATAACGTTTATTTCTAACTATGTACAGTATTTCATGAATTGTTCTAGAGATAAATATAGACATACCTGAATAATCCTTAATCTGAAGGTTAGTTGATGAATTGCGTTATTCCCTTCTGCAATGTGGGTGTTTGCGTCCATGGAAACCAAGCTCACGTTGAGACACTGTTTTAGGAATTCCAATAAGCAGATTGACAAATCAATTTGAGAAAGTTGTCCTCTCACATTCACTTGCAAGTCCACCATTCGCTCCTGTGACGAGCTTGATTCGGGTAGATGTGAAACTCGGACACTTAATCTTTCATTTGGAGATAATCTAGCCTTGATTTCTTCAGTTGTAGGTTCTTTGGATGGCAAAAGTGATTGCAAACCCTGATTCCTTTTGCTTAGTTGATCAACTTCAGCCATTAGATAGCTCAATGTTTCCTTTGCTGCTATTAGTATAGACGCTTTATCTTTCTAACAAATTATACCATGTTAAAATTCAAGGCCTTAATAGGAATACACCACACATGAAATATTGGCAAAGTTTAAATTATCATATATAATGTACAAACTTTTTGGTCGATTGATTAGAAAACAACATTAACTATAGCTATGGTTGTGTTGAGTTTTGCTAATTGCAGAAAGCATTGCTTAGACGAGAATATAGAATGGATTAGTTCAGTACCTTTGTTCCCGGTGGAAGTAATGCTCTAAGTGCTTGGAAATTCTCGTTTAGTTTCTCACGCCTTCTTCTCTCTGATATCATATGATGCAGCTGGGTATTAGTGGGACGGGACGTTGCTTGAATGCGTTCTCTCATTCTCATAAAATTTAAGTTTCTAAAGAATGCAAAAGATCTCTTCATGAAGCTTTGCTTTCTGATATTGGAAGCCATATTAGGACCAATGTCTGATCTGTACCTCTGGAAAGCACTGGCATCTGGATGAACAACTGGAGTAAAGGGCAAGTTTTGGTGCTGATGAGAAGTTGGAGATATAACATGTAGGATTGCTCTCATGATTGCATCATGTTCAATTTCTGGTGTGGGGAATTGGGTTAGAGGGGCTTGTGCAAGTGCTTGAATGGCTTGCTGGTGAGGACCAGTGGCTGTGTTTGGCACTGGCTGCATTGGGGACACTCTTGCTCCTCCAAGTGTCTCAGGGAAGTGGGATTGAGAAGTGCCTGGAATACTGAACAGAAGAGATGAGTATTCAGGGCTACCTGTAGATATTGATCTCAAAGAAGATGAAGATGATGTAGGAGGGTTTTGATCAATTTGCTGGGACTGTCCCATTGAAAATTCTCCAGGAAACAAACTCCTAAGTGCTGTTTGAATGTCAACCTGCACAGAAAGAAATCAAAATTCAAATAATTATACAGCATTGATATCTCTTCTGGTTAATGGAATATGGCATTACATATGGTTTCTTACTTGGGACATATTTAAGAAACCAAGCTCAATTTCTCCTTTGTTACACCCCATGAAAACAGCACTCTGAGAAGAATATAAGGCACAAGCATTATTAGTTATATAAGATCCCTGGTTCATCATGAATCTCGTTAGGAAAGAAAATTAATGTAAAGTATTTTCAGGTTCTTTGACAATAGACGAACCTTAATCCTCGCCTCCTGCAAAATAAAAAACTAATCTTAGTATAAAAAGATGCTCAAATATAACTTTGAAGAGAATCCTCTTCCGTCAGAAGAATAAATTACCTGAAAGAATTGTGTTTGTATTTCTGTTGATGCAAGTCTGAGAAGTTCCAATCGTTGCAACTCTAGGTAGGGACGCTGGTTCCTAAAAGCTAGTCCAGGAACACGGCTGAATAAAACAAAAGCACACGTTTACCTTTTTCTTAAAAGCAAATTGTCTATATTTATTGCATTCAAAAGCAAATATATACGTCGATTTGCCTTAAAAGTTATGGAAGAAAAGAGCCAGCCTTACTCATCATTAACATCAAATGTTAAAGTCCTGAACTGTCTGAAAAGTTGTTGTGCCACTGTCCCCAAACTAGAGCCTGGTTGGTCGTTTCTTACATTGTAGATACCATCCAAGAAGCACAAACGACTATTTTTGCCAGAAAAGAAAAGATCAGAACTATGACATGTTTTAACGAAAATAGAATAAATGTGTGTGTATATGCATAAATATACTTGGGTGAAATGGAATCGAATGCCCACAGACAGATGTAACTGCATCCAAAAGACTGCAACAGAAATTGGATAAAATCAGCCCTGGCGGCTACAGGAAGAGAGAAGACATTTTCCATGGGGTGCATGGTGCTTGATGCTAATGCTTTTGCATCATGATCATGAGATAGAAGAGAATATGTTTTGTGCCTCTAGTAATACTTTTCTTCTCCTTTCTATATGCCATTTGAATTTACTTTTAGGAGATGCAAACTACTGCTATATGAGTGAGGGAGTGCCTTGGTTCCATTGGCAAAATAAACAAAAAAAAAATCAGAGATATAATAGACTAGAATGTATGAACAATGATGCTATAGCTAAGATTGGGAGACAAAATAATTTTCAAACCTCATAAATAATTATCCATTGAAAATTTCAAGATGTGTATTTATTTCACGTGTGAAAGAAAGAAAGAAAGAATCAAAGAGAGAAAGAAAGGGTTTTGAAAAGTACTAAAGTTGGTTGATACCACTACGAGGAAATGTTTATCAGAAGAGACATGATGATGAGAAATGTGAAACCCAAATGAATGGAGTAGAAAATAGATAAAAGAAAGGAAATAAAAGCAGCACCTGCACGTAGGAAAAAAGTATGGAGCTGTTGCTGGGAAGTTAGTGTTTGAAAAGTAGTATCTGAAACACTGAACTGAGAGAAGAAGACAGGAAGAAAGAAGAAGAAGAGATTGAGATGGAAAGCGAAAGGATGAAAGAAAAGTAGAGTAGGAAGAAAATGGTGGAAAAGTAGCAAAGTCAAAGTCGATGCTTGAATGTTTTGAAAATTAGTCAAGGCTGGAAGGCACGGTGTTTCTTTCCACATTTCTTTTGAAATTTCTATATTTGCTTCCTTTTAGGCCACATATCTATCTATGTTTAGAACAAGAAGCTTCTCTCTAAATTACACAGACAAGGACAACATCATTTTTCTCGAACCCTAAATCCTAAACTTTAAGTTATTATTGGTTAAATTAAAATAATTATACAATGATTATTTCATAAAATAACTTTTCTTTATACCAACTGTAATTATAACATATATACATATATATATATATATATATATATATATATATATATATAAAATGAATGTAATGGTATTCTTATACTAATTATAATTATAATTAATATAGAAAATAGACGTGATATTTAATTTTTTTTCTTACCCAGAAACTCATTTTAAGATAATATATATTTAATTGTTATATATAAATGGAGGATTCAAAATATTAGTTTTTGATTAATGAACTTAAGTGTTAAATTATTTATACAACAACCTTTTGATTAATACTTGTTTGTTTGCACTTTATTATAATATAACATCCACTCATTCATTATGATGTGCGTGATTAAACAAGTTCTCAAAAGAGACAACTAAATTAACTTATTTGTTTACCAATAATATTGTAACTTTGACTCTGATTTTTTTAGTTTAATTTGTACTAAGTCGCTGCTTGAACTTGTAACTCTTAATAAATTAATTATTTATTTATTTGGCCACTCTATTATTTACCAATATAAACGAAAAATCAACTTGTAGTTTTATTTTATTTGTTCATATACGTGAATTAAGTGGTAATGTTAGTACTTAGGTTATTGATCTTCAATTGACTATATTTTTAATATTCATGTGTGAGTTTTAGAATGCAGCAGCCACGTTTGATTAATCTTGAATGCATGCAAGATTCTATAACTACCATTGGTGTGGTCCATAATACTATATTTGGGATATACATTATTAAATCAGCTAATTCTTCAAAATATGCCGAGAAAGACAAAAAGAAATAAATAACAATAAAAAAAAATTCTACTGGTCTCTGAATAATGTTTGACCTAGTTGATTAGTTAATAATTAAAAAAGTAGAGAATAAAATTGAAACCTGAAAAGATAAATAAGCGAGTGAATTAAAAGCATTTATACGAAATAACATAAAAGACACATTTTTTAAATAACATATACAATTAAAGTTATATTTTTTGCATGCAATAATATATAACAGAGGAAAGTTATAAGAAATAGATAAAAATTTGTTTATTATAAAATTAAAATAAAAAGTATATATTTTTTAAATAATGGAAATAGAGAAAAACATAGACCTTTTATATTAAAATGCAAACAAAATAATGAGGGGAGAAATAAAAAATCCATAAAGCCAAAATTGTACGAATAGAAATATAGGTAAACTAATCATGTTACGAAAGAAAACTATCTCTAAGACAATTAGGTATATAGTTTCAACTAACAAAAAGTTAACTTATTGCCCAAAAACATTAATTATCTTTCTTATGTATGTGTGAAGTTTCACAAAGGAAAAAGGATATTCCCTTATGTTACACAATATTTCAAGTTACAATATTAAAATTTTCCATAGCATTAATGGCCAATTCTAATTAGTTCAACCTTACAACTAACGATAATCAAGTTGGAACAATTCAATTATCGTTATTTAATATATTTATTATTAATGATAAAAAGCTAAAGTGATAATTAATAACTAACAAGAAGCATAGAGAGTGTAGAAACAACTCTAATGTAAGTATAAAAGGTATCTAAAAATAAATACTTTGACAATTTGTTAGTATTATATTGATGTTTTAATGATATTTTTTAAAATTGAATTTTTAATACTTATATTGTTAAAATAGAATTATTAAGGAGTGTTTTGTTGGTAAATGGTATTACAATATAATTCATCTAAAAATTTCACCATTATGACCCTGGAAAATATCAACAATATGTTAACCCTAGTTATAGTTCATATGATGGGAGATACCATATCAACAATTGTTAGAGTTCATTTGATGGGATATACCATATGATATACTAACAACTTGTTATAATAATATATTAATATGAATATTCAAATTCTAAGATAATTTTTAAGTATTGTTTCATATACAGGGTTGAGTAATTTCACAAAACACACTTTCATACTTTTGTTCTTTAACTACAAGTTGTGGTGACTGTTTTTCGTCTGAATTCTCCTTAATTCTCACTCTAAATTGATTGGGGGTACCTGTCAAAGGTACTCCAATGCTTAAATTTATAATAAATGTCATCATTTATCTCTTATCGTTGATCTCTATTTATAGTTTTTGAGATGAGTTTGAAATTAGTGAAATTTTAATCACGACCCAACCTCAGTTCATTAGACTGATTAGTACTTATCTTTAACCTTGATTCTTAAAATTCCTTAAGTATTTAGCAATTAAGATCAGTCACTGCTCATGCCTGACCGAACGAAATTTGTATTTATTTTACTCGGATTTAAGTGTTTAACATGTTAGGTCGTCCGCTCTTCTTTATGCACGGTTCGACCATATAGTACAAATATTATATTTTTTACTATTTTAATAAATTTAAAATGCTTCTATATGAAGAAAAATGACACATGCTATTATTTTTTTAAAAAATTTAAAACTTTGAACTCATCACAATAGTATTCATACTTTCCTATGTTACCGTATACAGTAGTAATAATATGACAGCCGGGCACGTTTCTGGAGATAATTCCTATAAACTACGAGAATGAACAATGTATAGAAAAGTAGGAAAAATAATATTGTTGTGTAGAATAATCTTTATGCATAAAAAGTAAGTTTTAGAAAATTTTAAATATAATATATATATATATATATATATATATATATATATATATATATATATAATATGGCATTTTCTATTGTATAAGTTTATTAAAATTAATAGTTTTTTTATTAAATTAATTGTTATCTTATTTAAAGTTGTTTTAATAGAGATGACAAAAAAAAAGTCATATCGCATATATTTGTTTGTAAGTAAATTTCATAATGTATGTGATAATATGTCTGACTATTTTATATACCAATTTGTTGATGATGTATGTATAAAATATCATTATATTCAACTTGCCGATACATGTTAATGAATTTTATTTGATTATTTTTAAAAAAAATTAAGTGATAAAAATAAATTTATTAATTATGAAAAATATTAAAAATGGTTTGGATTTTGATTTTATATATTTATATTTTTTTTATTTTATATCTATAAAATTGAAGTTGGTTTTAAAAATGATACTTTTTAAAATTTATTGGGAAACATTGATTTTGGACCCCCGAGATTCTAATAATGAAACAAATAAAAGTTGGTACTTAGATGATGAATGCAATAATAATTTTATCAAAGACATTAGAGATATCGATAGACTATCAAAATGAAAATGTTTGTTTGGAAAATGACACCCTACCAAGATAATAAGGAAGAAACATTGTTGTGGTAAAAATAATTAAACCAAATGTAGATGCTTGTGCTCTAATAATCCTAATACACTTTACCACAACCTTAAATTCCACCTAGGGAACTATTCTTTTATTGACATAATTAATTTTTGATTGGTTTGAATCACTTCATTTCATGGTGTATCCAATATCAATCTACTCAATTTTAGAGAGATTTTTATTTTTCAAATTCATTTTACAACATGTGCAACACATGTAATCACAAAAGATATGGAATATATCTTGAACAACTCTCAAATATATAACTTATAATGTAGAAACCTACTTCAAAAATACACCTTACAAGATATTAAAAAAACTACTCATAGAGGTTTCCAACCACTTAAAATTAATCAATAAGTTAGATGTGCATTGAAAAAAATAGAGAATCAATTATATATTAAATAATCTTTTTAATTGTACATGTATATTTGGAAATCAATTATAAAATAATCAATACTTACTAAAGATAATTGATTACTTAACTAATGTCAATGGATTTTAAGTGATAATCAATTAATTAATATGTTCTAATTCATTAAAACCATTTTAAAATATTTTAGAAAAACATAAGTAAATATCAAGTGAGTAAGCTTCTTATTTAAAGATAAATACATGATTTATACTCATTCAATCACAAAAGCTATAAACTATCAATACATTGTCATATTCAAGATCCTTAATAAGCATTTAATCAACAAAGATTTTACATTAGGTAAAATGATAGTCCTACAAGTTTTTCAATTTAATAGTGTAATAATCTAAGATTACAAATTTAATTTTTAATGAGATGATTCTTAGAAGTTAGAGACAGAAAATAAGTTAATCAATTCACAATGGAATCATAAACTTTGGCTTAATATATTCTTATATAGACTTTGGCTTACTATATTCTTATGTAGAGAAAAAGTAGAACTTTAACATTCAACTACAATTTTTTTATCTAATAATAAATATTTAATCAACAAAGATGGAATTAAAAAATAATAATGAAAAAACAAAGCTGCTAGCAAAGTGTGGCTGCAAATAATAGACTATTGGTTGACAAGTTGGAGAGTGGTATGGTACACTTAGTGGATTAATGACAATTTGGTTTTGTCGGTAAAGGAAGTGAGACTTTAGGAAAAAGAAAGAGAAAAGTAAAAAAAAAAAAAATTGTTATTTTTATATTTATGGATATTCTTTTTATTTTAACTTGATAACAAAAGTATATTTCATTATATTTACAACTTTATTACCATTTCTTTTATTATTACCAGTAGATTGAAATTATAGTAATAAGTTGTTATAAAATTATGTTACTTATTAACCATTTATACATTAACAAAACATATATACTTTTCTTTACCTATAAAATAATATATATTTTTAAATACTTTTGTATAGTGTAAAAGTAAATAACGATGTAATTAACTATTTGGAAAAAATTAAAAATAAAGAGTTAATATTTATTGAAAACTAAAAATATTATAATTTTATTTATTTTTAAAACTAAAATGCAATTATTGGAGACAGATAATATAAGATCTCGAAAACCATTCAAACCTTGTACCAAGACATTTGAAATTGAAAAAAAAAAAAAGTTGTGGTTGAAGCAAACCTCTTTCGGCATAGCTGTACACTATTGCCAAAGGAAGCTTCGTCTTCCTTCTATATTTTCCTCAAACCTTCAAGCTCTACTCAAATATATTTTTTAAAAATGATAAAAATATTTGTTTATTATCAAACAAATATAAGAGATAACAAAGTCAAATTAATAACTAACAACAAATAAATATGACTACAATTATTTTCGACGTTAAATCTAAGCATAATAATAAAAGAACTTAAAACTATAACTTTTAACCGTAATATATAGACTTAATATAGATATATATTAGAGAAAGAATATCGAAGACTTAAAGAAAACTTTCTAAATGTTAAATTAGTTGAAGTGTTAAGAAATAATGAAGATTATTAGGGTAAAATAATGTTACAAAAGAAAAAAAAATAAAGATCAAAGAAAAAATATATAAGAGAGTCAAACATTTTCATTTGAAAACAAAAACAATAAATAGAAACACTAAAATTGAATAGAAATAATTAAATGTGAGACCTAAAAACTATTTGATTCACTTAAATTGATAATACACTATTTGAACATAACTAAAAAAAAATGTGTAGTGAAAGAAAAAAAAAGTTCTAAAACTAAATACTAATAAATATTTATTTATATAGCTAAATTTATTATAAAAAAATATTTTAAAGTATAATAATTATATATATATATATATATATATATATTTCAAGGATATAAATTATATTTTAGATTTATGAGAAAACAATATAATTTTGAAATGATATTTTTAAAACATTGAAGTGCAATTTAAAACTAAATTTGTTGCAATTGATAATGTGAAAAAGATATAAAAAAACACCTAAAATTTCTGTCATTGACCAAAAGTTCAACAAAATAAACGTCTATTAAGAAATGACTTAAAAACATTTTGGTTTGAGATAATTATTATTCTAAATTATATATTCAGTGAGAATGACCAGCAGAAGTCTATTATAGCAACTATTTTCTCCCACAAAGCGACAAATTAACATTCAAATTTTGATTAAAAAAGGTTCTTTTATTTAATACATATTTAGATACTTCCTCCATGCACACATTAAAGAAAAAAATAATAATAAATTGTTTACATAAATTAAAAATAGAGATAAACGGTATAGAATAGAAAACATGTGGTTTAATTCTGAAAATATTTACAAATAATTTTTTAAGAATAGAAATTAAATAGTTATACAATTAAAAATGAGAGTATATTATTTAATTTAATAAATAATAAAATAATGTAGTTAAAAAAATAGAAAAAAGAAAAAGAGATATGAAAGAAGTGTTGAGACGAGATCTGACAATTAGTCTGGTTCCTGGGACCATAGTCTTTAGGTTAGAATTGACCTAATTTTGATAGGTTGAAAGGGATGACTATTCCTTCTTTTACTTTTGTGTGGTTATCAAAACTATAACAACAGCCACCAATATGGAAGATGCTAACATCAACACATAAGTCAATTAAAATTAATTAAGCTTCTTCTTTTAATTAACCTCATTTTCTGCATCATATTTCAATTGCTTTTTAATTTTCTTTTCTAATTCAAATATTCTCTCACATTATTATTAAACAGTGTAAACACAGATATACATGTGTCCCTATTTTTAAAATATTTATAAGTTATTTAAATTTTAAAAATAATAATTATAAGACTAAAATTCAAAAAATGAAAAGTGTATATATAGTTAAATAAAGATAAAATAAATTTTAGTTATTGAGATAAAAAATATTATAAGTATTATTATATAAATAATATTATGAGTAAATAGTTACTACAATGATAAAATTGAAAAATATTTTTTTATTATAAATAATTATTTAAATTTTTAAAAATAGTATTTAAAGGAGTAAAATAGAAAAACAAAATATAACAAAAGATATATCTTGTTATATATGATTATAAATATTAGTAGTTTTTTTTTTTTTTTAAGTTTATAGTGTTTGTGGAAACATGAATTTATGGTTCTTAAAACTTTTCCATACTCATGTATTTATTTATTTTTATTCTTAATTTAACTAAAATCTTCCATCTATAACATTAATAAAGCATATAATTTTTACACATTTTTTTACCAATTTTATTTTTTTAGGTGACATTTTTTCAAGCTTGTAAATATAAATGTAAACATCAATTATTTTTACAATAAAAGATAATTTATTATTTATTTTATAAGTATTTTTTATTATAAATAATTATTTCTGTTTAATAAAATAGTTAAATTTAAAAAAAATGACAAAAAAAAACACGACTAATTTAATAAATGTTATTAAAAAATAAAATTGATAAGGTAATTTTAATTTAAAAAATAGTTACTTACTAAAAAGTAAAGTAAAGTTGAAAAACATAATCTGACACCAAAAAATAATCTTCGTGTAAGTTTACATTTATTTTTTACTTATTTTGTCTCTATGTTTTTTCTTGTTTGTTTGTTCTTTTTAGATTTTTATAGAATATTGAGAATATTTGGTTGTGACTTGTAATATTATTTAAAGTAAAATAAAAAATATTTATGTACACCTAATAAATTAATTAGACATATGAAAAAAATATAATTTTAGAAAAGTTAAATATAAATATTTTTGTAAAGATAATTAAGAAATTGTCTTATTTTGGTACAGTTAATTTTTTTAGGAAATATGTGGAGAAACTATCATTTCAGCAACCTAATCAATATCAGATGTTAAAATGAATGTATTAAACTAAAACCGATTATGTCATACTTAAAATTTAGGATATGTACAAGGTTACCCCATTACTGTATACTCGTAAATAATTCTGTAACAGTAGTATAAATAAGTGATAATATTAATATATGCATTATTTATTAATTACATAATTATTATTTTATTTACTGTCAAATTGACTTGAACTAATGTGATTGCAAATATTCTCTCACTCTCTGTTCTTGGTCTATATATATAATAAAAAGGCAAAACTATCTAAAACAGGTTTTTCTAAAGATAAATAAAAACACTTATAGTTAAAGAAATTGCAATATGTTTCATTAAATAAAAATAGAATTGAATTAAAAATGAGAAAAAAATTCTAAAAAATTATAATGTCCTTGATATAGTTAATACTAAAGTGATGTAAAACTATTTTTAGAAACATATAGGAAATTTTTAATGTAAATAAAAATATTTTTATAAAGTAATTTCCGGAAAAAATTACTTATTTTTCCCATTTTCTTTTTGTTGAAAAATTACTTTATTTTTAAGTTTAAACAAAATTAAATTAAGGAAAACGTGATTCGAGTCTCTCAGCGCGAGAATCGAAGCACAAGCACGCAGATGCAGATGAAGGCCATTTCGGTAAATTGGCAGAGAAGATGAACCACCCTTGAAGATGGCTCTGCCTCCACCACAAATCCAAGATCAGTCACGCATTCTCAACACCAACAACACGCTCATTCTCATTCACGATTGAATTTGGCTTCCATCTTCTGTTTGGTTTTTCAGCTGTTCAGCGACACACTATCTCAATACCCAATCGGCACGGTGAAATACGGTACATTGTAATCTTGTATGTCATGCTTTTCGATCTTCGAAGGTCTGCTTCTTCTGCATTCTAACCAATCCTTCTTCATCTTCTTCTAAACGTTATTATAGTAAAAGTATTTACAAAAAAATATATTATAATTAACAGATGTAGTATATTTTTTTTATAAATAGAATTAAAATTTATAATAAATGAATATTTTAACATGTGAAGTATGTTATGGTTAACATCTGTGATAAAGAATATATTTATTATTTGAAATTTATAATAAATAAATTTTCTCCCATTTATAATAAATTATTTGAATTATGTTGTAAAATTATTTTTAACTATAGAACAATTTAAAAATTACAGAGATTCAATTTAGGGATTAACATGAGTTTGAGAAATATATTTTGTCTAATTACAAGTGTACAGGCAAGTGAGATAACATAAAAATTATAAAAAAAATGTTTAATTGAGAGAACTTGCAATCCTTTGAGTTGTTGGATAAGCATATTATTAGTATTAATTATTATTATTATCAGTATTATTTAATTCCTCTAATGCCTGATTATTCCCATTGATTATTTATATTTTCTTTTTAGGTGCCATGCCAATCTCATTTTGAAACTTGCAGTTACATTGGAAAATGCCAATATTAGTTCTATCCATTTTATCTTTTCTGGAAATGGTTAAGTATGCGTTTGTGTTACCGGTCATGTTACAGTAAATGGTTGTTAAATTGTATTAGAATTTCAGTATTTTACCATCAAATGATCTGCTAAATCTGAGAAATGGAGAAAATGGCCTGGACCTTCATTTTTTGGAGGAGGGATATAGATTATTGGGGTTCTTCTGTTGTCAAATGGATAATGATGGTGCAAGACGATTACCTGTGTGAAAAACATGTGATTTAAATTCTTTCTTTTTTTATTATCATTTTGGTCGTATGTATTAGTTAATGTGTTTCTAAACACTAATACTTTCTCAATGTTACAAATACTGATACTTTTTAAACACCAACGGCATATGTCACTGTACTGACGAATATGATAGTATGATCATTCAAACGGCATTGAATTTATATTGGTCGTCCTCAAACGGCTTTGAATTTATATTGGTCGTCCTCTAATGCGATTCCTCTGGCAGCAGAGGCTATTTTTGTTTGTCATAACTTCTGTTAAAATAAGATATGTAGTTCTGGTCGTTAGGATATTAGGATCATTGTTATTGTTTTAGGAGTTTCATCAGGCTAGAAGATAGGTATATGTACCATCCTCAGGAACTCAATTTCCTGATATTTGCAATACGGTAATTGATATTAGATAGTGCCTTCTATAGATAAACCTGATTCTGTCACTGTATCTGCTGCTCTATGATACACGAATACATTACACAGATAAGGTAGTACTCCATACCAGTATAGGTACATAAAATGGTACCTTTTAAAACTTATAGGTATCAGTACGTTAATATTCTTTTTTTAAATAATATAAATGAAGAATATACAATATTTACTGGTAAATGTTGAGAGAATGAAAATAAAATCCCTATATATAACTTAAAATTGTCATTTGGAGGGGGAGGGGATGATATTGCAAGTACCTAAAGCATACCTAGCTATTCTCCAAGCCACATTTAGTTTCACTTGAATATCTGCTAAAGTTTCTTCATCTTGTCTTGATCATCAGCCTTGCTCCAACTCTCTGTTTTGTCTTAACTTTAGCTGTCGTATTTTCCTTCAAGGGAAACTAAAGGTTTGTTTCAGTATGATTGGGCAATGGTTGATGATTTACATCCTGTAGTTCAACATTTCCATGAATCTAACCGTGTAATCCGTGCAAGTGTTGGTCATAGTAAAGGTAGGTTGATTCTTTCTCCTTATCTGTAAATAATTCTACCAACAAGGCAAAATTAAGATAACACTAGATATCATATTACATATATGATTATCCTCGCTGATTTATGCAGTCATTCATTGATCAAGTTTCACTATGCCTAAAATCATTATGAGAACTGTCGTTGTCAAAATGATTTCATATCAACCATGCTTTGTATATTGAGATATCAACTTTTAGTGAGGCAATATGAGGAGAATTGTGTAATTTCTGATACGAAACGAGTTCAGCGTTTCAGCTGCATGTTATTGTTCAGAAACCGGGCTAAAATGAAAGTAGCCAATACCTTTAATTGTAACAGTTGTTAACTAGTATCATATGAGAAAAGGTATTCTATAGAGCTCTGATAGGTAAGGACTGAGGTTGAGCAAAGTCCTATTCCATTTAGGCGGTTATCGCATTTCATTTGTACTTGCTGAAACTATTAATATTGGTTTTCTGTATCTCGGAGCAGGAGGTGACGTAGTGCTTCAAAATATAGTGATATTAAAACACTTTCAACCTATCTGGGTGTTATGATGTGAAAGCAGGCATTGAAGAACGCCTTTAGAAAGATTATTTAAAAAGAATTGATTAAGGACGGTTTCATTGATGTGAAGAAAGAGGAAATCACGTAACATTTCATTTCACATTGACTAGAGATAATGTTTTAATTGTATATATAATTGCGAACAAGTATCACTTTAAGTTATCTTTTAGAAGAAGGTTGATTTAGAACCAAACGCATATGCTAAGAATTAGAGCTTAGATTAGATCTGTTATTGGGCCACCTATGATATGATCTATGCACCATAGTACTAGGCATGATAGGGCTGAAATAATGTATATAAATGAAGAATAAACCTCAGTTTGTATAACTTAGATTTTATGATCAAGTTGCACTCAAATCCAAATTCTGAGAATGCCAGAAGATTGTGGTCCAGCACATATTTTTGAGAGATCTATATCATTATATTTAGTGTCTGTTGATATTTGATGATTTGTTGATAGAGTTTGGCCTTCTATTAGACAGGTTTCTGTAAGGATAGGGAAATATTATAACTTGCAACTGTGACGAAGGAAATTAGTTGACATATCAGAATTGGTTTAGGGAGGTTCAGGTTTCTCAGACTAATTTTTTCATTCTTGAATAATATATTTCATCTTTATTCTTTTGGCAAACCTTCTGTTTCTCTTCTCAGCGGATCTGATTTCTGTTCTGAACAGTTATTTTATTCTAGGAACTTTTCATTTAGCTATACTTGTTAGGGGTGATTATATATTGGCTTTTTTCAGATTCAATAAAATAGATTGGATCTAAATTAATAAAAGTAATCGATTAGATTTCTCAATTTTTGTTTTCAGAAACCAGAAATCATATTGTTTTTTCCTCTTTAAGTAATACTTACATAAAGCTGGCTGTGAATTTGGAAATTCTATATTGTTTCAAATTTGATGGTTGTCACAAATGTTTTCCCTTTATGTCATGATGGTACTCTTAATATGCGTAT
Source organism: Vigna radiata var. radiata (assembly GCF_000741045.1). NCBI lineage: Eukaryota > Viridiplantae > Streptophyta > Magnoliopsida > Fabales > Fabaceae > Vigna > Vigna radiata. The sequence continues at coordinate 2,869,969 of NC_028355.1, forward strand.
GTTATTTGCTGCATTAAGCTTGACTTAGCAGACATCATTTCCTGCATCTTGATTGTCTTTGGATACTAAGTCAATTAATTTACATACTTCAATAAATTCGTCGAAGTCTTAAGGCGATTCAGAACTCCAAAAAATTTGTCTTCGGTGTATTGAGCTTGACATGTAGTTCTTCCAAATATGAATAATAATGAAAAAACATCTATGTAATAGAATTACAAGTTACTATTTGCTTATCACATTTAACTTTGCATTTATTTAGGTCCACACAAAGAAGAAATGGGCTAAAGTAGAACATAATGAATGATGTTGTTTCTGTTATAACTAATAAAAAATAGCTGAGAAGAAGCAAACAACAAAGCCAAAAATTAATATTGGTGTTCATTTGATGATGAGTGAATTATGTAAGATGAGCATGAGCAAAATGAAGTTTGGATATAGAAAACTTGAATTTAGATGAAAACTTGGTTTCAATCTAAGTTGAGGATTGTGAAACTCTAAATAAACATGATCTAGACATTAGTGACTTGAATTGTACAGGATATAGAGTTAGTAATGATGGAGATGAAACTCTATTATGATTTCAACTAACAAGATTATTTCTTTTGGATCGAATGTTCTTATGTAACTAGGATAAAAATCTTATTTGGAAATAGGATGGAGCTATTAGTTAGCTATTTTATAACTAGGACGAAGTTATTGCTATGTAACTAGGACGTGGTCTTTATATCTATTGATTTATTCTTTTATATGTTTATTATATTATTGTTTCGCTAGTCATAATAACTTAAAAAAATTCAATTTAATTATGACTTTTGAGTGAGATGTAATACTTTATATATGCATATATGAATTTCGTGTAGAATCTTACTACTAGTGTTAACTTCTATAATCTATAATTTCGTTTCTAATTTTGAGTGAAATCATAATTTTGACTCACTTGATTAAAAATGTAAACAACATCAATATGAAAATTAAGATTAGTTATTTATTAAATGGTGTTGGAATTATCCTTCGTGCCTTCATCTAAACTTTAGCTTCATGCATTGTGCTTAAATTGGTAACAGAGAATTCTTTTGGATAGTTTTTGTTTTTGTAAATTCCTTTTGATAGTTGACAGCACTTCTGGTGTGACACTAAAAAGGCAGGGTTGATGTCAACACAGTGGATGTGGGTGGGACACAAATACAAAAGGTCTCATGATAATTGTTTTTGAATGTATCCATTTGTTGTTACTTTTTGCTAGTTTGACTCATGCATAAATGCTTGTCTTCATATGACTAGTCAATTTTCTCTTCCATTGAGTTAAAACAAGATTCAGAGTAATCATGTTTTCAGGTTGAATGCATATTCCATTGGATTGAAATGGATTTGGTTTTCAATTGATTGTACTGCTACTATGTGTTTGATATTCTCTTATGGTGCTTGGTTATGCGAATTTACCTCAGTTGGGTATCATTCAATATAGTGCGGATCTATGATTAGTTTATGAAAATATAAAAACCATTGTCCTATGGTTGGTGCTTACCACATGCTTGTTAAAATGTTTCATAAGGTGATGCAGTTTTTTTAAGGATAGTTCTAAATTCTTAGTTACAAACTTTTTTTTTTTAACTCTTTAATTTGTAAAAAATAATTTTTTTTGTGACACTTTGTTTAATTTACAAGTGAGAATGATGGTTTGAAAAGATGTTAACTTTTCCAAAATTACCTATAAAATAATTATTCTTTAATATGTTTATATACAGAGAGTATCAAGATTCAATTTTTATTTTTCCTTTAATTTTCATAGTCAAACTTCTAAATTCAATTTTCAAGTAGTTAAAAAATAGCATCAAGCTACACTTTTATAATATTATTTGTTTATTGTTAAACGTGATTTATGGTACCTATTATAATAATTCAATATTTTTTAGGGAAATAAACCATTCAAAATTCTTTAATATCAAAACTACAAATGCCAACAAAAACACCTCAATGAAGCATATACTAGGATTGCTTCTATGACCTTCAACTTACTATTGCATTTACACTAATTTTCCTTTTTCTTGTCTTTCTATTCAACCCTCATTTAATTAATGTCTCTTTGACATCTTGCCCTACTCTACACAAAAGAAGTTGCACTGTTTATCTTAACAAGTATGAAAACAAAAACCAAGATAAAATTGATTAGGGTTGTTTAAGTTTAACTTTGATTCTTGTAAAAGTCTTGACCTACTTTATCTATTGTTCCATCCTCAACCACGTGCCACATACTCTTAAAAGATATCGCATTGCATGTTTTCATCAAACTTCATGAAGATTTTATTCTCTCGTTTTGTGTACATGATATTATCTTTCTCGAGCATAACAAAATGAACACATAAATTGAATAATCAAGAACAATAATTTATACTTCGTCCTTTCAAATAAGGGAATATACATTTGGTTTAAAAGTTGTGCACATATTTACTACCATGATATAGTATATAATCATATATTTAAAAAGAAACAAGTGGGTACTATTAAGATGAAAAATAAACTTAGTATTGTTATAATTTATTTTGGCATTAATAAATATACAGATTGATTAAACATTGAAATATGAATAAGTATAATATAATATTCAATTTTTTAAAAATAAATGTTTTTTTTACTTTATAGTAGCTAAGTACTTTTAGTTTGTGTAATAATTTATTTTGAAATTTATATTATTATAAACATATTATTTGATAAATATTTAGATAGGTATGAGCGGAAACGAATTGTTTGTTTGTATGGTTTACCTATATCAAGAACATAGATAGATATAAATTTTTTGTTTTAAAGATAAAGATAAATATAGTCAAGCTTTGTATTTTTCTGTAATTTCCCTAACTTTTTCATGTTTTCTTTTATGTTTTTGCATTTTTTTCTTATTCAAAAAATAAAAATGAAATATTTATGTTAAATGCGTGCTTAAACTTCATTTCATATATTATCTATATTATTATGTAAAAGTGATTTCTCTTTTTGATGTACACATATCATTTCCTATTTCCCCCTTTATACAATAGTTTTTTAAAATTAATTTACTGTTTTATTATTTTTTCCTTTATATGAGATTTTTTTTTTAAATCTAATTGTTTTTTTCCTTGATTTAACTGTTTTTTTAGTTTAACTATTTTGTTAAACTAAACTAAACTAAAATAACTATCCATGATAAAAAAATTTTACAAAACAAATAACATTTTCTTACAATAAAAGTATTAAATTTATTTATATTATATATATATATATATATATATATATATATATATATATATATATATATATATATATATATATATATATAAATAAATTTAATTAGAGTCGTAGATAGGCCAAGAGTACACCAAATTGAAATAATTTATCTATAAGTTGGATTTCATTGATCTTTAACTTCTTAATTTTCGTGTGTAAAATTTAGACCATCATATTTGACTTTTTTTTGTTATATTTACTGTAACAAATGCTCAGATTCCTGAACATGCGGATACTACATCATGTCTTGGATAAAGATTATCACCTAAGCATGAATTAAAGATGATTGGACAGAGGTATTAATATATCTTTCATATTTTACAAATCACATTCAACTTTGAACATTATAATGCAAATATAGTCAAGTTTTCTTGTTTTTATAGCGGTTCAACAATCCATCCCAAATAACAGAGATCATAATGATGAAGATACGACAAGAATGAGCAGCATATCTTATCGAGAGATGAAGTCGAGCATACAATAGTTTAGTTTCAATTCTTTGTGTTTTGATATTCATAGTTTTAGTGTTTTCTTTCAATTATCACATAACTTTATTTATAATTTGAATTATGATTAGTATAATTTTTGTTCATATGAATTCTAGATATATGAAATGCCAAAACTATTTTTCTACTTTTGAAGTTAGGTAAAATTGTAAAAACGAAGATTTTATAAAAACAAAAATCACAAAAAAGACATTAGAAAATGTACTTTTCGATGTCAATTGACATCGGAAAGTGATTTTTTCAATGTCAAAAATCTTACAATACCGTTCCAAAGACAAACATTCGTTAAGTGAGGAGGGTGTGACTTATAGAGACGTCAAATTGCCCCCTTTCACCATTGTAGAAAGCATCCCATAAAACCTCTAGTAAATGGAAAGGGTGTACGCTCAACACTATAAGACGTCACAAGATTGTACTATTTAATAATATTTTAAATTGAACACTTTCCAAAGTAATATAGATTAATTAATAACTTATGTATAATTATATAAAATATATAACAACTTAGTTTTTATATGTAAAAGGAATTTAAATCGAGTATTGTAGGTGACATTAAATTGTCAATCATAACCAAAGTTAACATTGGAGATGATTGGATTTTATTATTAGTTGAAATTATATACATAAACGAGTATAGAAATATCAACTTAAAAAAATATTCCTTAATTTTTCAATTCTTAATTATCGAATTTAAACCCAAATATATAAACGAATGTTTAAATATAAACTTTAAAAAAATGAATTTTATGTAAGTTTTGAATTCCTTATTATGATTGAAATACCAATGCAGAAGCTTTTAACAATAGTTAAAACTTCATTTGAAAACAAAAGAATATTGTTGTGAAACATGATGAAACTAAAATTGATTGACAAGTTAATGGATTATAATAATCAGTGAACAAATCATATTCTTAACATAATCATAGTAAAATTTTATCATGTTCGCAGAAAATTGTTACTAGAAATTGCTATAAAAGAAAAATCTTTGTAAGGACTAAAAGAAAAATCTTACTATCTACCATAACTTGTACACTCACTAATTTGTTCAATATGAAGAAAAACTCCTGTATGATCATGATAAAAAAAATTAATATCAATTAATTAAAGACTAGAAATATTAATTTTGATTAATATTAAGGTGTAATAATGATGCGATAATAATTAAAAAATCTCCCACACAGTGTATTTTATGATAGATATAGAAAGTGATTTAGAATCTTTTGAGTGTGGTTGTGGAAGATTATGATGGCTTGAAGCATCTAATTATTATGTTAGGCTATATCTATTAAGCTATTAATAGAAGATATAGGTTCTGATCCTACCCAAAAGCAAAACGAATCCCTCATATCAGAAAATCCTCCAAACTCAAACTTAATTAATTACGTTAATACTTTACCAAATTACTTTATAACTTTGAATAATTAAACTAATACGAAGATGGTAACAAAGTGATTAAGCTGCAAAAAGCTTTAGGAGGATTGGCGGAAAGCGACAAAGAAGTTACGATTACATGGTATGATGATTTAATTAATGAAAAATGTTAGATTAATTATTGTCGTAAAATAAACATAATATCATAGTATAAATAACCGTGTGTGAATGTTGGAATTTGGTGTCCTAGATTTTGCACAAGCATTGATTCTCTATAGGCAGCAAGAAAAGTCAACAAAATGATGAGGCTACTAACTTTTTCTGTCTCCTTGTTGCCTGTAAGCTGGAATTAAGTGTTGCATGGCCTATTTGGTTCACGATTACCCATTCTTTTTAATTAATTAATTAATTAATTAGTTAATTAAGGTCCCAAATGTGGCCGCAAAGCACGTTGTTAATTAACACAAAAGTAAAGGGAAAAAAAGTTTAACTTTATGGGGGCGAAGAACGAAGTGACTTTATTATGGAATCTTTTAGTTAATTAAGAATAAAAGATAGCAACAAATTCAATGGTCTTATTGATGGATAACACGACAAGTAGATTAAGTTTTGCTTTAATTTAAATGAACACTAATTATTTGATTAGAAAGAAGAACATTGCTTAATACTTTGTCACTCACTCGTGGGTCTGTCTCATACCCCAAAAGCAAAAAGTTATTCCTATTCGATCCAACATTGCTTTTTTGTTTTTTTTTTTAATTATTATTATTATTATTATTTTTTCTTAAATATTCCAACACATTTAAGATATTCCAATTTGTCATGTGAAATGTTAGTTTTTAATTGGCGGCATTTACGTTGTACTAATTATACCAAACATGTTGTGAACCCCTTTTTCGGAAAAAGCAAAAATACAAAGTAGAATAAATCTATTAAAGCGCACTACGAGGAATAAATCCCTCAAATGTAAAGGTGTTAGGTTTTGAATCTAGGGCAAACTTTAACAATAATACCTCTACGAATCATACCTTTAATTCCTACAAAAACATTTCTATCAAATATTTAATCACTCTTCTAAGTTTAACAAATCAATTTCTTTTATAATCTATCTCTTTGCACTTTTCCACAATTTCTTTAATAAGTGGCTTTAGGACATCCAACATGCATTAGAAAAAATCAACCTTCTTATAATTACTATATTTGCATTTGCTATATAATTATTTTTCAAAATTTTTATGCTTGAACGTTTTTTTCTTCCTATATATTTCACTTTCGATGTGTTTTAGACACTGAAATTTGATCCCTTGCATCATTTTGGCTATATATTCCAAAATCGTTTTAGAGTGGAATATATTATTTTTAACGTTTATACTGAATTTAACATCATAAATAAAACTGGTTTATAAAATAAGAATTACATTTTATTTATGTTATAATTCGAGCTTCTTCTTTTTGAACATTTTAATTGTAACATATAAATTAGAAACGAAAAAATATCGGGTGTTTATGAAAAAAAAAAAACTAAGAATAATATATAAAAAAAATGCTAGTTGATATTTACGTATCATGACAAGTGTTTTTCTTAATTATTAAAATGTGAAAAAAAAAGCATTTTTCATTAAACATATCTTTGGCACTTCAGATAATTTCATTTTTATAATTATTTTGGTCGTTGCTGTATTCCTTCATTATCACGAAGACACATTTCTGGATTTTTGTATTCTTGCTGTCTAGTTGCAATTGACTTGATTATTTTATTTCTTATCAGGAAATTAATTAGAATCCAATTAAAACTTTAAATTAAAATATTCATCACTGCCACTTGTGTTGTGTCCTTTCATTGATATACTACAATATCCCCAAATTCTTCGCAAAATCGAGATACGTAGATTGCATTCCTTGGTTACAGCAATGATTCATGCCTATTTTTATTTATTTTTCTATGAACTATGGTATTTCCCCATAATAGAAGATTAATCCCTTCCCAGAGATAAAAAAATAAAAAAAATATTTTTTTACTAAAACCGTTTTCATTAAAGTTTTTTTTTTTTTTTTTTACATATGTATTTAGAGGTTAATATTCTTATAAATTCCTGGTGGATGTTTTAAAGTGATAGGTGGAGAAACTTTAACATCAATTAATCATGAATAGTTTTATATCAAAGATTAAAATATTATTTTCGATCTAAAAAACTTAAGTATACGTATTATGTAATTTTTTTATCTTTCTCATTTTAAGTTAAATTTTTACAAATTACAAATTGTATGAAACTTGATGTAAACTAGAGTTTGAGTAAATGAGCATTTGTTTATTGGATGATTGTTTAGATTAATTAAGGAGCAATGAGTTGTATTCTCTTGTAAAGCAGCATAATCTTTTTAATGATATATAATTAAGAGGAAGGATCTCTGGCAATGGAGATTAATTATAGTATTTGAAGGCATTTGGCGTTATCACATCTATCTAGCAACCTACGATGATTTATTATTATGCCATACAGCTAGGACTCTCGATTTAGACACAATAATGATGTTCCTCCTTAACCTAGGATCTCAATTATTGCTAGGGTGCCCATGTTCAAAATTAGGAAGGCAAAACCATAACAATAATAATAATAATAATAATGCCACCAAACACACTCATTGCACACATTAATTAACAATTCATGTAGGATTAGAAGAACGTGATGAACACGAACCCTCCATATACTAAGTTATTGCAAACTAGTCTTAATATAAAGTGGTATTGGAGACACAGAAGATGAAAATCATTAAGTTTTTATCGGTTGTGTGGTGATGAGATGATAGAGAAATGAAAAAGAGTGAGGGAAACAATGGTACAGCTAGCTGTGTGCATCTTTCACACATGATTTTGTCAACCTAACGTATCTAAAGTATGTGTAACCTGATCTACATATATGCCAAAGACATGCAGCTTTTAACCCCACCCTCTTAACAAAAACAAGTACAAACCCTATCATCTAAACTATGGGTCCTATGTGTACACTTAGGTAGTCCCACCATATGTTTTCTTCTTTTTATTTATTATAAAAAAGCTAGTTTAATTGTTAAAGATTCTTTGTCCAGGTGATAGAATCATTCTAGGATCAAACTGCTGTTTTCTTTCTACAAAAGTCCTCCATTTAGGGCCAAAATGCTTTGTCCAATCTTCTTGTGTGCGGTAGTGGGGAAGATATTGCTTAATATTGATCCCAGCATCATTACAAAACTGCACAATTTCTTTATTTTGAGTATCATAGTCCTTCCAATTATCAAACCCACTTGAATGCAAAAACCCAACTGTGTAGAAGATATCCTCGTCTGGTATTGATGCTGACATCCTATTGTCCCACCTGATTTTTTTTATTTTTTTTGTACAATTTGAAGTCAGTAAAGAGAAGAAATGTAACATAAATCGAGATTGATCAAGTAGTTCAGCTCGATTACTTGTTTCTATTCATGGGATAAACCAAGACAGGTCCTGTGGTGATGTTTCGTTTAAGGATGATGTTCTTGAACACGCCTGAGTCAAAATCCATGATTTGAGATTTTGGTATGAACAAATTAAGCCAAGGGTGAGGAACATCCCACAGTCCCTGTGACTGTAGCTTCAACTCTCCACTTCGGACTCTGTTCAAGAACTCAACGTATGAGACATCTTTTTCGTAGTAAAATCCTGGGATGTAGCTCAGTTCTTGGAGTAAAACTTGGAGTTCCTACAGCAACACGAAAATAAGAATGTTATTACTTTGCAACATTAAAATTATAAGATGGAGTGTGACAAAGGGTTATTTATTAGATAGGACAAGAGAAATGAAAGGACACATCATGAAGGCAATTGCACATGAATGGAAGACGTACCTTGTCCACATTGTTTTCACTTTGGCCATCATAATATTTGGCAATTTCTAGGCAATAGAGGACGCTGTGTTGAGTTACTAGTGAAATTATTCGACCATGGTCGGCTAAAGGGAAGAAAGAAGATCTCCAATTATTTATGGGTCCTTGGTGCATCAGCAACGACCCTTCCACATAATCAACAGCAATATTTTGTTTCCTTCCAGTGATTGAGATTAATTGTTCTTGGTCTTTTGTAAAAGCAGAAAACTCATTGTACAAAAGTCTAACCCATTTAACCTGCCAATAAAAAAAAAAAAATTAAAAAATTCACCCTTCATTAACTCATTATCGTACTGATGAAAAACAATTATGATCACATGATTATAGTTTATGCAGTGAGTCCCATCAAATAGTACTGCTGAAATACTTATGTGAAATTCAATTCCATCATCTCACTCACCAACTTGCTTATCCTTTCTAGTGGAAACATATTAATGTATGGGCCTATCTTCTTGGTAGTATTTTCAAATACAGTTGTTATATCAGTTGATTTTTTTATTAAGAAATTAGAGGTTGAATCGTTGACGAGAGAGGTTAATATAGGAGCCTAATTATTGGTCGGCTTATGTGGTCTGAAAGGGTCACTGTGTATTTCAAAAGACTTTGAGTTATGACATGTACATTTTAATGGCTTTTCAATTTCAAGAATACACGTTGTTCACCTGTGGCTAGTCTGGTTTTCGTTTTCATGTGTGTCTCTCATGGATGACATAATGTGAAACTTGTGTGTGTATGTGTGTGTAAGGGGTACCAAGAAAAACGGTGACATAAAGCTTTTAGGACAAGGACATTTGATGCTTCCGTAAAGCTTGATGGTTGAATAATATAGCATGTAGGATTGGCGTCACTATGTGAAATGTTGGAAGAAGAAGCTACAAGACAAAGTCCTAGTCAATTCTGAAGATTTAAACGTACCCTCTTGGGAGCTGGCGCAAGAGCAATTCTTGCCCTTGTTATAATTCCAAACTGTCCTAAACCTCCAAGAACAGCGTGAAACAACTCCGAATTTGTCTGAGAAGAGCAGGTCACAGATTCTCCCTTTCCTGAACCAAATCAAAACTTGATTAGAACACAAACAATAATAATAATAATAATATATGATTGCATGCATGCACATGTTCTTTTAACAAACATTTCAAATCAAAATTCAGCGGCCTGACGAAAGAACGACTTGGACCAGTAGTATATGAACATGTTAAGAAGTTTGCTAAAACATTTACCAAAAATTGTAGACCAAGACTCGTTTCCGTTGTTAGATTAAAACAATATAAAACGAAATCAAGTTTGTGAAACTCATAATTCGAATAAAAAACAAAGAACAGGTCCGAAAAGCAAGGTTTTATAAATTTCAATCGCAATCACAGTCTGATGCATTACAGTACTTTTGAATTTTCTTTCATTTAAAATATGAACAGACGCCACTGTACCCGAAGTTGCAATGAAGTTCTGAAAACATTAACAACCACGGCACGTTGGTTACCTCAATTAGAGTTATGAATATTAAAAAAACGTTAATTTTTTTCAGGCAACACATCGTAACCATTATTTTATCTACTTTCCCCTCCAAAACTCCCTCTTTCCTTCCTTTCCAAGCTGTGACACTTTCCAAGGTGCCCAATGACCAATTCTGACAATATTAAAACACCGACTATTTAGATTCAGATGGTTGTTATAACACCTTTACAAATCTAAGAGCCCTGACACTCCCAATAAACAAAACTCAGACACATACTTCACTTTATGCAGTCATTTTCTTATCATAGTTCAAGTTTTATCATAGTTTTAGACAGGTTTGTTGGAATTATTATTGTTATTATATATGTTAGGTATAGTGAGTGAGTAGTGAGGAGAAAAGAAAGTGTGATACCAGTGATGACATCCATTTCACGAACAGTGGAGATTTGAGGACCAAAGCGGAAGGTTTGGCCACTGATGCCAGCATTGGAGAGAGTTCCTCCCACTGTCAAGTACAAGTAATCAGTCCAAGAGAGAGGTGCAAGTCCATGCTCGAGAGTGGCGTGAAGAACATCGATCCAAAGTTGCTCCCCTCCGACATCAGCGTAGTGAAAGTAACCAACCGAAGGGTCCACCGTGTTGCTCACCCTTATCCCCACCCCACTGCCCCTCTCTCTGAACCCTGCCATGTCCACCACCACGCCGCCACGTGCCATCGCCTGCCCCCGCGTGGAGTGCCCTTGTCCCCTCGCCGCCACCTTGAAGGGGACAGCCTCCCTGTACGACGCCTTGAGCAGCCGTGCGATGTCCTGCGCCGACGCCGGGTGGAAGACCGCCAGTGGGACTTCCCGAGCTATGTTGCCGTAGTCCTTAGAAGCTCTTCCCTGAAGAGCTTCCGAGTCTCCTCGGAGCTTGTGAAAGACATCCTCGTCTACTCCGGCAAGCTCGGCAGGTAAAACAGTGTTCCATTGGGAGGTTTTTCCGACAGTGGAGATCAAACGCGTGATTGTTATGAGCAAGAGGATGAAGTATGTGGGGGAAGGGTGGTTCTCAGCTACCATTTTTGTGGTTTGAAGGGAAAGAACGAGAATGGGAGAAGAAAGAAGAGAGAAGAGAAAAAGAGAGAGTAGTTTTTTTGTTATAGTGTGGATGGAATTGTTTGGTTGTTGGTGTTTTGTGGTAGTGGGGAATGGAGGTGGAGGAGGTAGGGGCTATAAATAGAATGGAAGAGTACTTTGCATGATAAAGGAGAGGATATGGGAAAATATTTAATTTCAGATCAAAGTACTTCAATTTCACAAAAAATATTATTCTCAAAAAAATAAATATAAATATATTGAATGTTCTTAATTACTTCCACACATTTTTGGAATAAATTAAAAAACAGGGCAGAGCAATTAAAATATGTTTGCTTTAGTAATGCCCTCTTGTTATTTTTTACTGCCATAGAAAAATATTCAAAACAAATCAGTAACACAAAACTTTTAAATTGTATTTGGTCCTTCTTCTCAAAACTCACCAAGTATTTTGTGTAAAGCAATTAAACTGAGAAGCAATTAATGAAGTATTAATTAGGCCTTCTTCCAATTGTTGCTTCCTTTTCAAGCTTAAGCTGCTTCTTCTTCTTCTTCCATTGTTGGCCATGCTATAATAAAATAAATAAATAACGCAGTTGAATTGGAGCCGTTGGATTCTTATCTCAGGGTCAAAGATTGGTCAAAATGAGTCAATTGAAATACCCTTTATATTTTATATTAGAAATTGAAGTTTTGAAATTTAAGAATTTAAAGAGAGAGTCAAAATGGGGTAATTATCAAAAGGATCTCTCAAGATTTTCTTTCCCGGGACCATGGATCAAACTATATATATATTGCATTAAACTTTTGTAATTCATGGGAGCGTGATGTCAATGGGAACTGAGAGAGACATCACACCAGATTTTCTTGGTGCCAAGATTTTGTTGATGAACATGATATCTATTCCAACATATATGTAATCAAAAGAAAACGAAAGCTAACCGTAACACAACAATGTGCCTCCTAAGCCATATGAATGTCTCTACACGACATGATTTTCTTCCCCCCAGTTTCAACATCTTCTTAGCCAAACACAATAAGCTGACAGATACCACCATGCCATTATTAAAATCTCTCCAGTTAGGAGATCAAATAATTAATTAGCAATGCTTACTGATTGAACTAATCCTAATTAATTACGTGGTGAGTCAACATATAAAAAAAAATGAAAAGCACCTGGCATGCCTTTTATCAGAATATAGGAAGAAAACAATGGCATGCTATGCACACGCAAGAGAATCCAGTGAACTGTTTAATAATATAATTTCTTTTGGCTATGGCTAGCTTTCAGGGGAGTCTTTCCAGTTGCTAATATTTATATCTATATATATATATATGCATGTCACAATTATTTGAAGTGTATAAAATATATATACTGAATTGTTGTTTTGGCAAATGGGCAAATGCAAAGAAATGTGAAATTGCAGGTCCAAGACAAGGACATTGAAAATTAATCAGAGTAAGAACAAAAGGGCATTCAAAGAACAATCTTTGACCAATAGATCTCGCTGGTAAGAGGAGCTATCATATTGCAAGGCCCTCCACCAAGTATGTATGATTCTGAAGAACATATATATTCCATAACGCTTTATACTGAAGATTGTGATCTTTGACGATATAGATTTTCATGCAGGACTAATAAATGCAGAAAAGAAAAGAAAAAAGTGATAAATTATAAATTGCTAGGGATGGTATGCAATTTATGTTGGAGATGCTGAATGGAGGAGTTGATAATAATTATGCATACCTTGTCACATGTTGAAACAGCGATAGTTAGGTCTTGTACCTAACCAAACCAGTATCTTCTTATCTCTTCAAAAGAACAAGGGTAAAAATAATGCCACCAAGACAAGGGTTTATCTTTCTAAAGTAAATTTTGCTGCCCTCAAAATATATAAATATATATATTATATATATATATATACCGTATACCCTTGTTGTGTAGGTCCACCTACGTGTCTTGGAAACGTTTGGTGAAATTGAAATTCAACTTGGGAATAGAATAGAGATGTAATATGTTGCCACCACCAGTGACTGAGGTTGAATATTCCACACTTTTTTCTTGTGTATTATCATAAGCGATACACTACACATGCAGCCCAATATTCGGATCAATCCCTATCATGGCACTAGTATAAACCCATAACTATATATATTTTTATACTTTAGGGAAAAACTCTCAAATTCCTGTTTCAAAAGTTTATATAACAAGATAGCAACTATTTTTCATTTACAATAAAACAAAAAATCTCATAATTCATATTCATCTCTGAAAATCATTCTGCTTTTTGTGTATTACAGGACAAATTATCAAAACAGTTCTTCCAAAAGACTATATACTTGAACGTTTTTTAAAGTTTTAATTATTTAATGAATTTGGGTTATCTTAATTGATTTTTTTTATCAAGAACTTGTTTTATTAAGTGTTTAAAATGTTTTTTCTTTAAATTATCTAAGAACTTTATTATTTCCTTTTTTTTCTTTAATTTATTTCAACTAGCTCTTTGATAAATAAGTGGAAGTCGACGATAAATTATAGACAAAGGATAAAAATACCAGTTGTATTGCCTCATTAACAATAGAATTAAATGACAAAATTACTCAGACACAAATAAAAATATTTTGAATACTTAATAAATTATGTTATTCAATAAAGACTGAATTAAAACTATTTAACTAAATCATTTTAAAATTAGAGTGGGAATTTAAGATTTTTGAGCATTGATAATGAGTGTGAACATGTGAGTTACATTAGACAATAGTTTATGAGTGTTTGATTTTAAAATGTTTGTATATATAAAATGAAAAGGATTAGAGATAATAAGAGTGTATTAGTTAGATGTATTTGGCAATGCATGAATGTGAGAAAATGAAATAAAGAGAGAGAAGAAGATTGTGGGGGGACTGTTTCCAAGATATTGGAGATCTTTATGGGGATCTAAGCCAAGCAGAACACAGAAGCAATCAGATCACGTGCTCAACAAACAAACAAAAACAACAACAGCAGCTTTACACAGTCCTAAAAACACCATCGTACCCATGTCACTTTGATTGGCGGATACTGCTGTAACCAATACACAGCCGTACGTGCATGGAATTTCAGCAAGTACTATGTCACACAGAGCATAGATGTCTCTTATCTCTGCATTTTCATCCCATCACCACCTTCCTTTTCTTCTTCTTCTACCTCTTCCTTCATCTCAACATCATTAACAACATCATCAACAACAACCTTAACCCTCTACATTGCATGTATGTTCAGGTGTTCACTGACATTGTAACAACTACCCATCTAAATCCTTTGAACCAACCAGACACTCCAACCCCAGTGCTTATCTTTCCAATGCTCATCTTATTATAAGTGTGAATATGTGAAGAGCATATTTTGTCACTATGTCTCATTTCTCACTCTTATCCCATTAATTTGATTGACGCGTGCTGTCTCAATTATGAAATAATTGACATTTCATCGCTCAATTAACGATCGTTTGTGCAATTCTCGTCACTCTTTTATTAACTCTGCCCCCTTTATTAGCATTATCATTAATTACTTTTCATTTCCAAATCACAAACACTTTTTTCCGGTTGAAGAGAAAATAAAAATAAGAGAGGTAAAGAAAAGGTAAATTTATAATACTATTTTAATTTAGTTTTTACATATTTATATTATATATATGTGTGAGTGTTTTATAAATAAAAATAAAGTAGGTTGATTATGAATATGAGTATAATCATCTAACAATAAAGTTTTTGTTTTATTTTAATTCTCACAAGATAACTTAAACATGAGTTGTCATGTCACTACATATTATTATTTTTATTATAAATATTAAATATATAATTATAATAAAAAATATGATATTATTAAATATTTAATATTAGTATTAAAAGAAAATATATATTTTTCTTTGATATTAAATATCGAGAAAGAAATATAATTTATAAATATGAAAAAAATTATCAAATAATAATTGAAATAAATAGTAAATAATTATAAAAAATAACAAAGATTATAAACTTATATCTTAAAAATAAATTATGAAGTAAAAGATAAGAACCAACTAATATCTTAAAGTTTTATAAATTTTTAATAAATACAAATATAAATATAAAGATAGAGACGAGTATTGAGATATCTAATTTAATATATTATATATTATTCATATTTATATCCATATCTAATATATGATGTGATGGAATAAGTTAAAAAGTGGACTTAAGTCTAATTCAATTCATAATGGTTTATATCCATTTATATATTATAAATTAGTTTTATTTCTAGTCAATATCAGACTTCTAACATAGTATATGGATTTAAAGAAAATCTACATGAACAAATTTATTTACAATGTTAAACTTACATTGAACGAAAATTGTTTAGTTTCCTTTATTTCTTAGTTTCTGCCTTAATGCCTGTAGAATAAATGGTGTAATTTGTTTAAAGGTATATTAGTATTTTATCTTTTATTTGTTCAGTATAGGAACTTGGACGGGGTAACAGCAAGGTTGGTTGATTAAATTGACATAAAACTAAGGAATAGATCATTAAAACAAAGTCAATTTTCAAAGACTTTGCTAAAGGGATAAATATTACATAGGGTTTGATTGAATTAGAATTAGATTTTTTATTCCAATAGTTTGTACAATATAAATATTTTTTTGTTTTCCTTACAAATGACATTATTATTGTCATGGCATCCTCAATATAGATAATTCATGATCGAGATGATTCCAAACGTACATATGACATTTTTGTTTAAAAAGTCTACTAAATCTAGGTGGCATGTCCTATAGAAGTCACTGATCCAATTGACACATTCTATATAAACATCTACTTTATTAGAAAATTTTATGGGACATGTAAAACTAGATTTGTTCAAGTAATTAAATAATAAAAAATAAAAATGAGTGATGCTTGATATGGATTCGTATATTGGTATAATTCATTCTAATATAACTTAAAATATGAAATATTTTAGAAAATGTTAAAAAATATAAAATTATTTTTTAATGTTAATTAAGATAAATATTAAAAATAAATAAACTTAATGTGAATTTAATAAGTATTAACCAAATTAAATATTAAAACAAAATAAATTAGTCTCGAGCTAATATAGACTAACTAAAATAAATATTAAAAGTAAAAACTTAATATTGATTTATTGGACAATAACTAAAATAAATATAAAAAATAAATAAGCTTTGTATTCTGAAATTAATTTTGTTTATTTTTAATATTTATATTTAATTTAATTAGACGCAAGATAAAATAAATATTAAAAATAAATAAGTTAGTGTTAGTTTAATAAAAATTAACCCTTTTTTATTTTTAATATTTAAATTTATTTAAGTTATCACCAAGTTATATATTTTAGATTTGTGTGCATTATTAAGAATGAATACAATTATTTTTAATTTAAAAATTCAAATTTAAAAATAATAAATTTTATTTATAGTTGTAATCGCTATTGACTCCATTTTCTCTTCCTCTTCCTTATTTCTTTTTTTTTCTTCTCATCCATCTCCCTTTTATATATAAAAAGTTTCATTATACTTGGTAAAATATTTGATATTATAAAAAAAATTAATTCGTCAATAAAAATTATAAGTTACTGATAGATTTATTAATAAAATTAACTCTCAAAAGTTATTGACAAAAATATTTATACATATTCAAATATACTAATGAGTCTTACTTTTTATTAGTGATAAAAATAATTTAAATACTAAAATATTAATAAAATCTATTGATAATTTTGTTTGTCTAACAAATTTATTTTCAATTATAAAAACAATAAAGAAAATTTGTATAGTGAACTTAGTGTGTCAATTGTAAAATGACGGTCATTTAAAAATTGAATTGATATAATTTTTAACAGAAAGTAGTGTTAGAGTGATAATGAGCATGAAGAATGAATATGCCATTTTTACGAAACTAGAAACCTGAGAGACAAGCCATGAGGTACATGGGTCAAAGACATTGGTGGATAATAAGAAGGAAACAAAGGAAGATGTATGGAAAGGTCAAAGTCAAAAACATAATAAGAAGGAAATACAGATGTTCAATGTTTCCATTCATGACATGAAAGTGGTGGATATGTTTACATGGTTTAAGGAAAACAGAGTGAGAAAAAGGTGGATTCATCAAATTCTTCTATCAAAAGGAATGGTTAGATACAAAAATATAACATCATCGCGTGCTTTGCTATCCAAATCATTTAAAGTGGGTAGGGTATATTCATCATTCAATATTCCTTAATAACAACAATAAATATTTCTACTGAAACAATCTAACTCGGTCAAAGAGTGTGTTAAGAATTTAAGTATGATTTTAAATTTTATATTATATAGAATTGAGAACATAAAACACTATATAAAAATAGAAAATATATTATTTCATTGTTTTAAGGTTTTGGATAAAAAGTGTTATCAATCTTTTATATAGTTAAATTCTCGCATTTCAGTATCTTCCCGATAAACCTATTTCTAGATAGATCAACATAGTGAAGTTTCTTAATCTCGTATATTGCTCCTATTCAAAGGACTAACATAAACTTGAGATTTACTATTATGAGCAGTGTGTCTGTTGACTTGTATTTATGTGTCTAAACATGTTATTAAATTTTTGTTGTCGTTTTGTGAATGTGTGTTAGATGAATGGAGTATTGGAGTGAGTTGTTAGAACTATGCATGAATGTGAAGCAATGAGGTGTGGATGGAAATTAGCACACGATCATCAGACGTTTTATGAATACAAAAAAAAGTGTAAGCATTTAGAATTGTGTGGTGTTTGATTTAACGGGCACTAATTAACAAAGAGAAATATGGTTCCCACTTGCCTAACCAAAAGGAACAAGGAACTGCTGCAATTTTGCATTTTTTCAATTTTTCGTCTTCGTATTCACATTCACATAATTGCAAATTCTCGTCCTGTCCAATATATGCCAAATTCTAATTTACTGTTTTAAAAAAATAATATCTATATATCTAGTTGAATATAAAAGTGTTTGTTGAGTTCGAGCGTGAAATGGAGAACCAGAAAATCTAGAAAGAAACCAGAGACAAAAAAAACGAGAGAGAAAACACAGATAATAAGTGATCTGAATATTTGGAGATTGTATTCAAACGCAGAAGTTGACTACAATATATAGCCAACTCAAGCACCGCAACAAATAGAATAGAAAACAACACAAAATAACCGAAGGATTACATGCAAAAGATCGGTCGGTCATAATTGGTAAAGGTCGAACATAAACCGAAAAACAAACCAACTAAACCAACAAACCTAACGTCAAACCCAGCCACAGAGAACCGTTCGATCACACAAAGACCGGACGATGAAGATAATAGTCATGTCTAAACAACAACATTTATAAGAGGTAAATGCTTGGTTAGTTTTTCACTATCCCTCACATATTTGCTTACTTTTGCATTAGGTAACCTATCTTTTCAAGATCAAACCTGAAAGGTATTGATTAGAGGCAAAATATTTTCACAAAATTAAGCTAGTCAGCAACTCAAATTTTAGTTAACAGTGAAAGTTAATTAGCAGATTGTTAAGTTAGTTTATTGAAGTACAAAAATTATGTTAGAGTAATTTACAAATATGTGAAATGATTGAAATTAACAATTTCTTTTTAAGTTTTCCTTCTTTTATATTCTCGTATTTTGTATCTATAGATGTACTTTAAACTGTTTAGTTTCAACTATTTTATATTTTTATATTATAATTCTGTTAATAATCTAATAAAATGCCTTGAAATATTTTCTACTCCGTTTAAGATGAAATAACACACTTAAATACACAAATATCATATTTTGCACTACGTTGATTTGTACAACGGCTGAAACTTCTTATAATATAATATAATTAAAAAAGAACCAAAATTAAATAACAGTTACCCTAAGAAAAATAAATAATTATAAGAACTTGAAATTAAAAGAAAAGTTTATGATAGAAGCTGTAACAAACCAATTTTCCTTTCTTATTTTTATAATTTAAAATAAACTTCATTCCTAATTTATTGAAAATCTCAATAATAAAAATAGACATTGTTTTATGAACAAATATTATTAAAAAAGAAAATATAAAAGTCTAAGATTATCTCAAACATTTTTCAATATTGATTACTATATTTAGTGTCACGCATCTTCTTTTGTATAAAAATGATCACTAGAGGTGAAAATTACAACTACCAAAATAAAAGAGTGAACTAACATACAAATATCATAACATCATAACTAGCATACACAAAAATTATAATATAACAATGTGTCTAAACCTTACATAGTTACATGTCTCACAATATCATAAACCGATTGTTTCACACAACCACACAAAACATATTATCATTGCAAATAATACGATTACTAGTGAACTTAAAATCATAAGTCGATTTGTAACTCCCGCACAAAGTTTACTAATACAGGTGTTACCTCTCATTACTCTCTTGGATATGCCTCCATCAAAATATACATATATATTTTTCTATTACTCTTCTTGAGAGTCCTAACAAAGTACATACGTGTTATTTTTCATTACTCTTCTCGAGAATCTCGACAAAGTATACTTATGGTATAACTACGCAGATTTATCATTCACCACACTCATTAAGTCATACTTTTATATTTCCAAATAAGCACATATTGATATATAATCACAATATTACTAAATATCATTTTCTCCACAATTTAGACTTATAAAATATTATTATTATATCACATACAAAAAAAAAGAAAAAACCAAAAATGTAACATCCTCTACCTCTAACTCTTCACTTTAAAATAAAACATATTCATATTGTGCTTCTCAAAAGTATTCCAAACTCTTTTGTCTTTCTGAAAGTATTGTAAACTGTTTTGTCTCATGCACTCATTAATATTATTGGATACTCAGTTTAAGTAAAATATCTTTATAAAATTGATTTTTATAATAAAGATTACTTGTATTTGTATATTATAAATTACTTTATCTTTTGTTAATAGGATATCTTTATAATATGATGAAGATAATAAGAAAAGGATGACCTTATATTTGATTCATCTTTGAAGTTGATTATCGAGAAAGGTTTGTGTCCATTTCACATCTTCATACACTTACTTCAATTATATATTAAAATGAGAAGTGAAAATCAGTTTAACATCTGAGTTATGTGTGTCTCTGAAAAGGTTGAATACATATCATTTTCACATTCTTTTTATATGAGATCTCTTTTATTTGCTTTTTCTTTTTCACTTTTATTTGGTATAAAGAGGGAATAATGTGCATGTACTGAAACCAAAGTAAGTAAAAGAAAGTAATGTGCTGGTAGGCCAATAATACAGCTTGTAATCATTAGCTCTCAGTATATATCACTCTATCAACTTTTTTTAAACACTATCATTGTAAAAGACAACATGGGTAGCCCTTCAACCAAGCACACTTTACAGTGACAATATGCTTCCAACCCTTTACAATCCCATTTGCTAATCATCATTTTTGCATCAAATGAATCAACCCATTATATGTTTCTCAATATTCATTTGCCCATCAATTCTATTAGTGCATGCTTCGAATGTGGAGTTACCATAAAAAATTCTGTTCTCACATTTCATGTATGATAAAATATTAGTTCAAATTTTTCATATCATGTTTTTGTTTTGATCTCTTTTTCTACCTTAAATTTTTCATATAATGTTTGAAAAATTATTAAAATAAGTTAGGTATAGTATTCAATGCCACTTATGTTGTCTCTTAATTATAACTTCTTTATCTTCAATTGTATAATTTTAATAGAACTGTTCTCCCAATAACAATTGTAAATGGCTACAGATGTTGACATGACAATAACATGTCACTCAGGTGGGAATGACATTTTTGGCTTAAAAATTAGTTAAAGGTGTTAAAATAAAGGACTTTAACACTTATTTTGTCACTAAAATAAGAGTTGCTAAGAATTTGATTTTATTTTTGATATCTTATAAAAAATATTTATTATATTATTTGGTGAGGGACCAAAGTTAAACAGATTTCTGCTAAGGTTTCCACTTATTAAGAGAAAGTGAATAGATTATTTGCAATGAATGAATTGATTTATTGTAGATTGGTTGATTTGACATGACATAGAGAGAAAGATGATGAGCTCAAAAGAAAAAACCTTATCTTTATTAGGATATGTTTACCAGATAATATACAAATAATTAATGAGGAGTTTGATAAGGTTGTACGTTATCATGCTGGAATTTTATTGGTACTAAAATGGACAAGTTTTAAAAGTGAGAAGTGTGTTGAATTCCACTGAAGTTATTATTTTCGACCTAAAATCCTGTTGAAAAGTAAGTTTTCATTTTCTTTTATTAAAATCATGCCAAAAATCACGATTTTCACAATATTTTTAATATACACTTAACATTTTAAAATTATATTATTAGGAGTGAATTTAAGTCTATCTCAATCTCACAAAATCGACTTATAAAGTGAGGTTTGCATTCATTTATATAATTAATCTTATCTTTAGTCATCCACGTGGGACTTCCAACACATACTTACAAACATTTTTTTTAAACATTTTTTTTTAAATTATGTTTTTCTTAAAGTACTATTTAAAATATATTAATTAAGTGAAAATTGTATTTCTAAATACAATTTCAATAAAAATAAATAAAAAACAATATTCACGTTAAGCTTTTCTATCAAATATTTCTAAAATTTTAATACCAATATAAACTCATATAAGATATTAAAATATCATTTTTAATTTAAAATCTTTAACATAATAGCTTTATAGATAACTTTACTTATATATTATCTATCTTATTTATTTTTAATTATTGTAAGACTTTTATTTCACTTTAAATTTCTAATAATCTTCCCTTAAGTGAGTTTCTTCCACTAAAAAAATACAACATTCAAGACACAATTATTTTAACAAGAGACAAATTATTGTTTTTAGTTTTTGGACTCTTTAAGGAACTCTGAACAATTTATTCATGAATTAGATTCTTACCTAGTTGACCAAAACCCTATAGGAATAATGTACGCTAAGTTTGGTATGAGTAATATTACATGAAAATCTTGTACACAGAGAAAAGATACTTTATACAAAGCTAGTTCAGTGATACAATAATGATATCAATTAAAATACTTCAAACCTCTAATAGCTCTAACACATGAACATAATATTTGCAACTTGTTTAGATCGTGTAATAAACATAAAATAGAGAGTGATACTTTCTTTCTTTTGTAAATCCTTTACCTTTTTTAAGTTCTCTTAATTTTATATCTTCTATTAGAAAATTATTCTTGTATTTTTTAAAACAACATTTTTTTATTATAAATAAAAGCGACACTTATAAAATAATCATGAAAGTATAAGTGGTTTATTATACAAAAATATTTATTATTTTTATACCAAGGAGAAAAAAAGTGGGTAACAAAAATGATTTTGAAAGAATATATGTATAACATTCATGTTATAACATAATCATTGAAAAGTATCTTAAAGATTGGACATAACTTAGTTAAGTGATTCATTATAAAAAATAAGTTTTTCCCTACCTCTTATATTACATATTTACAAACACTTATATATTACTTGTAAAAATATTTGGATGTTTTTTAAACTTCGCAATATTTTTCAAAAACATTTTGTTAAAGCCTTAAACTACATTCAACTTCTAGAACTAACTTTATATTTTCACATACAACCTTATTAATCAGGATTGATATATAATCATTCTAATAAATTTTACTCTCAAATCCTTCTTAGCTTTTTCTATCCATAATAAGTGAATGGTAGTTTTTTATTTTTTATTTTTTTTCCAGAAGTGAATCATAAGTTAGAATAGTTGATCTTACTTTTTGCTCAAAGTGTAACACAAAATGGTCCCATCCCCAAGGACACAGGTGTCGATGGTTGAAGATAAGAAGTACATAAATGGGTACCATAATCTATGTATAGATCCTCTTATCTTTCTCTTCCCCGCCTTCGGATGGGCCATTTCCAGAACTCATAACACCTGTAGATTTCTCATCCAAACATGTCCAACCAGAGTGTTTCGTACTACGATATGTTTTTATTTATGATGTTGAGGTTTTCAGGAATTTCAATTATTTCTCAAATCATCACTGATTAATATATACACACGTAGACATGTTGTGTTACATGCCAAGGATTATAGACATGATATGACGGAATGTTTGTCATGTTATTAACTTATTATTAAGTGGTATGATATTATCTTAAGATATTAAAATCATGAACACTAAAATCCATCCATGATATGTTTGAAAGATTAAGACTGAATTAACTTACCATTTTCACAAGGAGAAAAAGTGTTTATTTTTCTTTATAAAATTTATGTGTTGATGAACAAATCAAAAGGTGCAGTTAGTGTTCTTCTGTTCGTGGAGTAATCAGATTTTTCGTTTTAGCCTTGAAGCATGGTAATAAAACTTTTGTTGAATTTATAAGAAAAAAAAATCTAAGTTTCAAGAAGAAATTATTAAAAGGAAACTCATTTTCTTAATTTTTTTGTCGGTTAAAACCATTTAGGTGTCCCTATTTTCGTAAGGTATTCCCAATTTGGTCCCTTCCTCATCTCTGCACAATTTTAACACCGTTAACGATTTTTAACGACAGGGACTAATTTGTTTGAAATTAAAGGACTCAATTGGGAAGGTTTAAAAGAAGAGAACCAAATTGGGAATACTTTACTATAATAGGAATGCTTAAATGGTTTTAACCTTTTTTTTTGTCTTAAACTCATTTCTAATTACAACTAATGCAACTCAGAAAAACACACAGAACGACTTCTGCATAAAAGGATGAGATCTCAGAGTGTAAGTCATGAAATACAAATCTGAAATCGGATTTTTCTTTTTCAATTTAGTTACCCCCACAAAATATTTCGTTCTATGTTAACAGAAAAGTTTGAAATAGAAGAAAAAAAGAAACTGATCCTTGGAATTGAGTCACTAATTGCGTTTGTCAATTTATGGCTAGGTAGCCAAAACGTGGAGTTTGCATAAAAAAACAATAGATTTTCATTTGTTGGAAAAGTCCAAAATCCGCATGATGTTGGTGTTGGGGGTTAAGGAAAGAAATTGGTAACATGTTTTGATATTGTAGAAAAAACCTAACGATGTCGCTAGGGTTTAATGAGCATATCTTTGGAAAGATTCTGCGTTGTTGTTTAGTCAATTCCCAAGGTAATGACCATCAGTTAGGAGCCATGGTGTTCCCATTGACACTTCCCTGCCTCTTCTTATAATGGCAACAATGTCACATCTGAAATCTCCTTAATTGCTTCACCAACAAATCTCTGCGAAATGACACTGCAGATTCAACTTTCATCCAAATATCATACTTGACTTGTTCTTTTCCGGGGACCTCCTTCTCAAAACCACAACCAATATTGTTTTCTAGATCGAATGTTTTTTCTGCTCTTGTCTTCTTCCAATGATTTCCCCAAATCTTAACTTTTTTATTTAGTAGCTATGTATAATATTATTGTTTTTGAGTTCGATACGTACATGCACTGCTCCACTCACTCAATCTACTTCTCCATCATTTATCATTTTCTTTTCTTATTCTGGCCACAGAAACACCAAGATGTGCCCTAATGTGTTTAATCATTATAATCTACTCACTTAAAAAACTTGGTTAGTAAGAAAAGTGTGAACCATTTTTTTGTATTACAACAAGGAAACAAGTGTGATCACTAAACACTTTATGATTTTGGATTTACAAGAACTTGCAACATGCGTGGGGTCATGATTTGTCTTTACTGTTATTATTAATGTTTGTTAGAAGTTTCATTTCTAATACAAATTTAATCTTATAAGTCAGTTTTTTCATGGAGTTAGATTTAAAGCTAAAATTTTTAAAAACCTAGGCCGCGTTTCTAGAATCTATAAAACGAAGAACAAGTTAAATTAATGTTTTGAAAAGCATTGTTTTGTTTTGATGATGGTAATTTGGCAGTGATGAAAGACAATTATGTAACAAATGTTTGAATTTGTCGTACCATAATGATCATCATCGTCACCCCCAAACGTACCATGTCTTGTGGACGATCTACTATCCGTACGTGTGCTGAAGCAAAGCATGGAAAATCGGGCCATGGACACAACATGTGAGAACACAATGTCATAACATCTGTAACAAAACCCAGAAATCTGAACCTCCATCAAAGAATCCAAATTGCTAACAACACTCACGACAACGAAGCAACAACCGTACCCATTGTCTTCCTTGCCGACGACTGGTTTCCTTTCAACCTTAAACACACAGAACTGTTGTGTTCTCCGTATGCAGCTTACTGCCACAACAATGAAGGCACCTCTATGCTAAAATCTGACTCCTAACCTCTATTCATGAATCGCCCTTTTGGCCCAGAATTTGACATTTCCCCAAAACTTATATCTTTCCACCCGTGGGAACAACCTCTTTTACTGTAATCTCCTTGTTTTATTCAAACTATTATTTTCCTTCTAAGTTCAACGAAATTTCACATACAATAAACACCCAATACAAGTTTCCCATTATTTGAATTGTTCCTGTATTGATTTAACTATATAGTATTTCAATTTTATGGTTCCATTTTAAAAAAAAATATATAAATTAGTGCAATTTCTTGTGTTAAACCGACAGTGATTAATATTTAAGACGATTTTTGGCATGGTAATTGCTAGAGACATCTAAAGCAGCCTTACTTTCATGTGTCCTAGGAAAAAATACAAACGAAAAGTTTTTGTTGCAGTATTTTCTGATACAATCTTAGTAAACATGTGGCAACACAGTACATAATGCTACATACTATCCGATTTAGAATGAAAAGAAGGGATATAAAAGCAAGTCATTTTAAACAAGGAAACTTGACCTGTGCAGTTAGCTGTAATATGCCCACTTTCTTCTGATGCTATCACTGTTTAGTAGGTTTATGAGTAACCATATGGAGAGACCTAGTCACATCGAAGTGAGAGATTTCATTTGAATAGGTAAAGATAAGTGTTGTGTGATGCATATTTGAGTGACCGAATCTAGATAAGAAAATGTAAATGTTGATAGGATAAAGATATTTTAACAAATTTTAATATCATTTACGTATCGTTTCGTGATTGTTTTAAAATTATTCCAAAATCAATAATAATAATCATAAACATCAACATGAATCAATTATAAAATGAGATATAAATAGTGTTAAAATATTATAAAAAAAATGGTATCAAAGTATCATTATCCATATTGATGTCAACACAGGACTTCAACCTTACACTGTTAGGTTTTCCTTTTGAGGTATTGACATGGCTACATTTCTTTAATTTTTGTTTAGTTCATCGCTAAAACTTTATATCTAACAGTTAACTATACATGCAGCATCACAAAAGAAATTAGGCAGATTAAAATGAGAAAGTTATTTGAATAAAGTATGTAGTATATATATTCTGGATCTGAATTGACTTCTGCAACGTGCATGTCCCGCGAGATGCAAGTGAAATGAATATGAAGGAAAATTGTGGAAGAAAATGGCGAGTGTAGCTTGTGTATAGCTTATAGGTGTCTGGACCACGCTGACTGCATGTTATTTACTTTTCTTTATTGTGAGTGGATGACAGTAACATCAGTTGGAAACAAACCGATTTCTCCAAGAGTATGAACTATTTTTTCTTCAAACAATCTGGTTTGGTTTGCCATACTGGTCCATTTTTCACGTGATTTTATATGCAACTGCATGTGTGGAAGCCATTAGAACGCAAGACACAGCAAGAACAATTTAAAAAGCTAGCTGTGGTATATGTAGGATGTAGGTTCACATTCTTAACTAACCATCTTCTCTTTTAATTTATACTATGTTAATTAGTAGAATTAATTATTCTATGTCTCAACATAGTTTTTAAATTTGATTAGGAAATGATTGGTTTTTATTTTGTTAATTAGTAGTAATGGCAATGAAGAAAGCTAGGTAGGGTGGTTACTATATATTAACAGTACATACCAAACTATGGAGGCTTTGGCATGTGCAATAATTCCGCAGCCAAGCTGACTTATGTTTGGCAATATACCAAACAACCAAAACCTATACTTTTCTTTCATCCTTGCAAGTTTCATTATAGTCTAAGAGAAATACTAGCCATGTCCTAATTTTACTATCAATATATCCAATTATATATAACTTACCTAACCATTCATCAATAATTTTAATACATTCAAATTTTATGTATTTAACCATTATCATTATTTGGAGAGTAAAAAATTAACCATTAGCATCATGTTTTGAGAATAAATGAAGAAATAATGTGTTATTTTCAAATATATATTTCCTTTTAACAATTTTAAAAGTGAATCTATTATTTTATTCTTCATAAGTATAAATCTATTTAAGAAATGAACTATCTAAATTTAATTAAACATTGAAGGACGTAATTGTCAAAAGAAAAAAATTATAATAATCAAGGGACAATTAAAGATAGGTTATGAAAAAACACATAAAAACTATTTTTTTTTTCTTTTATTGTAATATATATGAAACTAATATTTGAGTATCAAGTGACAAAAAAAAAGTTATCTTTTTTTCATCATAAATTAAATAAAATATGTGAAGAAAATACATGTACAAATAATAAGTGTGTCTTTAACTTTCTTTTTCTTTTTTCTTCACAAACCAGAAAAAAATGTGATATAGTGGAACATGAACATGGTAAGTAAATCTAAGAGACAAGGAAAAAAAAAACAACATAATGCATTGGTATTGATAAAAACAACATAAAAATAAATTTAAATATTATCAATATATAAAGCATGAAGTTTCATATATATATATATATATATATATATATATATATATATATCAATAAATAGAGAAAAAAAAAGTGAGTTCCATTAATGGTTAATGATCAACATAAAAAAAAGTGAGTTTTAACATTAATTATAAAGGTTGATTAATGTAAAAAATGGGTACGTTCAACATTGATTATGAACATAATTTATATACAAATGTGATGTTTCTATAAAAAGTATTATTTTAGGTATTTTTTTCTTTAAATAACAAATTTGTTACAAATTAGGTTATGTTCTTCTTTATGTTTTTTTAATTTTTTTCATGATTTAAACTCATATTTAGCTTCTTAATAATGTTTTATCAAAATGTAATCTGTTCAAACCAATTCAGCCATCTATAAAGCAGTGTGATGATGGAGATCATTTTGATGATGAATGTGTATAGATTATTAGTTTTATTTTGTTATTAAACTTAGTTGTTAAAACATTATGATTCTGTTACATTACATTTGCTCATGTCTTTCAAACATATACATTGTTGGTCTAAATTTGTTTTATGTTTAATGTTTCATGTTTCATTACAAATACAAGTTCTTAAATTTGAATAATACAAATGATGTTATATTATTGTTTATTCCATCAATGATTGGATGATTTTGGGATGTGTATTATGGAGGTCTGTTTGTGGTTTGAAAATGTTATGCAAGTTTGTCTGTGTTGTTAAAATGTTATGCAGGTTTGTGTAGTTGGATAACAAATACAAATATAACTTGATTTTGTTTGGTTCTTACATACAGACTAACGACGACATTTGCCCTTTTCTAATTATCGACGACGTTTGCTTTTTGTTAATTATCGACAATCCTTGTCCTTCGCTAATTACCAAAGGATATGATCGTCGGTAATTACTGAAGAGCAAAGATCATTAGTAATTGTTATCGACAAATATGTGTCATCGCTAATCTATCGATAAAGGACATTATCGACAGATTTTAGCAATTTATTACAGACTACGGTCGTCGATAATGTCCTTCTTAATCCATTCAAATCACAAATACTTGCTTATTTATATTGCCATATTATCTTATATATGTTTGAATATATGTTGAAAAGAATTTTAATAAAAAACTATACTATACTAATCCGAATTAGTTATCAAAACAAATTATCAATTTTAATGTCACAAACAAGTCTTTCAAAATTAATTCATATAAAAGACTCAATAATTATAAGATATGAATTAGATTCACATAAAAAAAATCGAATCACTTTTATCCAACACTTTTTTAAAACCTTTCAATAATCACAATTTAATATTAAATTAAAAAAATATTAATTTAAAAATAAATAAATAGAAAAACAAGATTAAAAATAAAATTTGTGATTAAAGAAAAAAAAAATAAAACTCGGTTTGATATGTACATATCTTCTACTGATTTAATTTTTTTTATTCTAATATTTTTTATTCTTGTTTAAGGTAAATTAACCTACAAGATAAATTTTAATAATCCTTTTACGCTTGTATTTTTCTCTTAAGCTCAAAATAAACTTATAAATTCAAATTTTCAATACAGCCCAACAAAATTTGACAAGTTACCGAAGCCCATTTTAAAATCCTACTTGATAGAATGTTTTTGTACCTTCAATTTGGAATTTTATTGGAGTGTGAAAAAAATCTTTCTCTTCTAACTTATTTGGAGGTTTGGTTATTTTATTTTATTTCAATAATATTAATATTTAATTAAGAATTAAATATATTTTTAGTTTTTAAATTTTAGATGAAATTATCATTTTTTTTTCTAAATTTTGATATAATTTATCTTTAAAATTTTAAAATAACAGATATAGTCCTGATAGTTTAACTGCGTTAATTTTGTTTTATATGTTGAACATAATTTTACTTTTGGAAAATTTACACAATTAACTTTTTTATTGCACTTTCTAAAATGACTTTCTATAATAATTTCTGGATTGTACAGTATAAAAAGACGAAATATATAATATTTCTATATAGGGATGCGAGAAAATATTTATGGAGGTGCAGGAAGACCTATTTTTATATAGGGGTGCGAGAAAATATTTATGGAGGTGCAGGAAGACATATTATTTATTGATTTTATTAATGTGAACTTGGGCCGCCGTTTCTTTGATCCATGTGATTCAGCTTTAGAAATTAAACAAAATATCATTAGATTTAAAAACCTTTAAGCAATCTATTAATTAACAAAGAGCTTCATAAACTTAATCAAAAATAGGATGAATTTACTTGTATACATTTTTACTGTAAGAATTGACACCCACTTTTTCTTTACTTTGACAACTAATTTTATAAGAAAATATTATATTAAAATGATAATTTATGGATTTGTTAAAAATTCAAATTAAAATAATTTAAAGCATTCACTATTTCTTTTCTATATTATATTATTTGAAGAATACATGTAATAGTATTGTAACTTAGATCACTAATATTTAGATATCAAATTTTAATTATTAATTACAATAGAATAATTTAAATATAAAAAAAATTATTATTTTAAATTTAATTACAGACCTTTCATTGATCAATTAAAAATTTTAAAAATAATTTTATATAATTAATTATGTTATATATATATATATTTGTTTTAATATATATTGTTGTTGTTGCTACGGTTAGTCATTGATCCACCCTCCCCCATGTTGCCTCTATCTGCATATCTTCACTAAAAGTACAACAACCCCTGATTTTACTTCTAAACCTAATCCTAATTTTCTAGACCTAATTCCAATTTAAACTATTTTAATCGATTTTGTCGCAGAACACAAATAGTCAATCAATAGACGATGCTTTTTAATTAAAGTTATCTATTGATATCACCATACATAACACTCAAATTTAAAAACGTTCTTTATCAGTTTATCTAAAATTAGTATTTCTTGAAAAATATAAATCAAATATAGAGAGCACCTTTCAAATGAAGCGTTGTCTATGTGTAGTCATTTTTATAGCGTTTTTTTTTTCATAAAACACTGTCTTTTAGTTCCATGTTTTAATTCAAAGCGCTTAATTAAATAAGTGCTCTCTAAATAATTGCAGTAGTGAAATATATTAGATTAATTATTCCATAAGTTGATTAGACAATTCTAGAAATACTCATTAGATGAATTTATCCATACACTAGCAATAAACATTAAATAAGTTTGTCCATATACTGATAAGATAAGTCCAGCAATATACATTACACAAATTTGTTTCTCCATACGCAAATTATACGAGTCTATTAATATACATTAGATGAGTTTGTCTACTCACTAGTTAAATAAGTCTTATAATACAATTAAATGAGTCTATAGATACATTGATTGGAGGACTATATGTTCATACAGTAATCAAACAAATATAACAATACATATTAGACGAGTATGTTTATACATTGATTAGACAAGTCTAGCATTATATATTAGACAAGTTTGTCTATACACAAATCAAACGAGTTCATTAATATACATTACACGAGTTTGTCTATTCACTAATTAGACGAGAATTGCAATACACATTACATGAGTCTGAATATATACTTATTAGACGAATCTAACAATACATATTATACGAATGTATTGATTAAACAAGTCTAGTAATACATATTATGTGAGTTTATCGATGTATTGATTATACGAGTTTAGTAATATACATCAAACGAGTTTTTCTATACACTAATTAGAAGAATATAAAAAAAATTGCATTAAATTTTCCATACAATAATTAGATGAGTATAATAAAAATCTTTGAATTATTTTTGAGGTTGATTTTATTCAAAATTTAATTATAAACTTCTTTTTTTTTTCACGTCTAATTGCAAAGTTTAAAAAAAAAAAAAAAACTACGTGCATCCAAACATTGTAAGACAATATTTTGATGATTACCTTATGCATGACACGTTGTTGAATGTAGTGTGATTTGATTTAGTTTTGGTGTACACCCAGAAAAATCTTCCTATAATCTTTGATGCTGAAATTGGGCCTTGTAAAATAATAAAACTAAGGTCATATATAGGTCTAGATTTAAAACTAGCTTCAAAGTAAGAGAAACACTGCATATACATACATGCAAACATTCTAAGACAATGTTTTATGGATTAGTTCATGCATTATACGTTGTTCAATATATTGTGATTTGGTTCAGAGATTATTAAAGTTTTGGTGCACATTCAAAAATATCTTCCTATGATCTTTGACGCTGAAATTGGAATTTGTAAAATAATAAAAGTAAGAAAAATCTTCCTATAATCTTTGATGCTGAAAACATACCTTGTAAAATAATAAAAGTAAAAAATAAAATAAAACCTTCCTATAATCTTTGATGCTGAAATTGGACCTTGTAAAATAATAAAAGTAAGAAAATCTTCTAAAATCTGCTTGGAGTGATGTTGCATGCGAAAGAACATGAAATAACTTTACTTAATGCCTTATAATTTTCAAATGCAAATAAATTAATAGATAACGGGATTGATTGGGAAGCCAAGAGATTATATTCCTATGATCTTTAAAAAACATTAAATATCAAAACTAAATTTAATTAGCCCTTCAATTTTGAAACATCTCTTTTTAATTTCTCACCCAAATTCTAATGCAAGTATTATAATTTCCACCCTTTAGGTCAACCACGAAATCATCCAAAATAATTATTTTCATGTTTAGTCACAGACGTTTTACAAATGTCTTCTTTTCTCTCAATCCAACTTAGATTATTCTCATAAATCTTCAATATATGTTTTAGGCTGAATTACTTTCTATGTAATTATTTTAAGTTAAATTCTTTTTATTGTAAGATTATTTTAATACAAACAATTTATTTTATGCTTTCTAGGTAAAAATTGAGTAAAATGTTTTTTTTTTAACTTTTAATTTTTACACAATGGATTTCATTTGAAATAAAATTATTTTTCAAAGTTCATTATTTTGAATTTTAAACTCATGTTAGGCAGAAGTTGAAGTTGGCTTGTGTATTTATTAAAAGAAAAATAAAGATTAAGTAAAATAATAATAATTATTTTTAATTTTAATTAAGTTTTGAGTAAAATAAATCTTAAAAACAATTTATACATTTGGAAAGTCAATATAACTATAAAAATATAAATAACAAACTTTGTAAAAATATAAAGATAAAACATATGCAAAAATAAAATAAAATTTTTAAAATTATAAAAAATATATAAAAATATATAATGTTAACTCTTTAAAAATATAAATTAATATATGAATAGACATGTAAATAATTAGGTTAGTTTAATAATACATTTACAAACTTATTTAATATATAATTGTAGTATTTCGTAATCAGTATATATGGATACATTCTCTAATATATGTAACTATTTTTAAAATAGTTATACAGTGAATTATTTCTACTACGAAGGTAATTACATCAGACAGATAAAGTTATATATATGTGTATAATTAATAGATAAAAATTACAAAAATAATTCACTGTACAACTATTTTTTTAAAATCTAATAATATTTTTTATTTTGATAATTATAATAAAAATTATATTTTATTTTTGTATCTCGAGAAATAAAATAGATACATATATATAATAATATACGTGTTTCTACTACGAAGGTAATTACATAAGACACATAAAGTTATATTAGTCTAAATGCAATAATAATTTGTTTGTGAAACGTTTTTCAGGCACATATGTTTACTTATAAATATTAAGCCTTGTCGTGTTACATGATACAGGTTTAGAATTCTGAATAAATTATATATTTGACCTATATTATAAAATGTTTGTTGAAAATTGCCTTAAAGTCGTATTAAATAAACCTCGGTCAAAGATACGATTTCAAATTTATGTGCGCATAATGATCCGTTATTAAGTGGGACCAAATTATCTGAAACACCAATATTTAATTATCCTAGTATCTATAATTTTTTGAGTTTACACTATTTTATTTTTAGAATATTATATATAAAAATAATGTAAAATAGTAACTATTTATTTATTCAATAAATATTTAAAATATATTTTGATTAAGAATTAAAAAACATATGCTTAGATATAATTTTAATCCCTATAAATATGAATTTGTATACCTTTAATTATTGTAAAAATAGTTGTTAGTTTTATATGATGACAATTTTTAGCAGTTTCTTTCTAGCTATCATTATTAACTATAGTTATTTTAATCATACAATATAAATTATTAATGAGTATAAATGATATTTTAAATTAATATAAATAGATTATTTTACGCATTTTAATTAAATAATATTTATTATTGAATAATTTTTTTAAAGATTGTATTTGTTTTTTACAAAGTAATTATAATTTACTTGGTTATAATTTACTTTTTCATATATTAGTTTTGATTGCACAATTTACAGTTAATATAAAAATATTTCTTTTATAATATATTTTATTCACTGTTCATTCTCTACCTAGAAAAAGAAAAATACATAATTACAAAATAAAATTATATAATAATTTTATTTAAATAATACTTTGTAAATAAGAAAGTTATAATTATTTAAAAAATATATAAAAAAAACATATTCCATGATATATTTAAAAAGATTATATACAATTGGTTGTTCATCACTGGAAATAAACATTAAAGTGAAAAATAGAACACAAAAATAAAATAAAAAAGAGTTTCATAAACCTTAAAGTGAAAAATAGAACACAAAAACAAAATAGAAAAGAGTTTCATATAAATAAATTATTATAGATATTGTAATCAATAAATATAGATGCAAAATAACTTATTTAGGCAATTATAATCAAGTTGTTAACATTATACACATTGCATAAGTTATAAAAAAAAAAAAAAAAACTCTTTAAAGTTATGGTTGTTGGACTTTATTATTGTCTAATGTTATGGTTATTTAATCGTTAAGGTCGTCTAACACTCTATGTTATCAAATGAACTGGAAGTCTTCTTGATAAAGACTCATTTTCATTTTAGAGATTATATGGTGTTTATGGAGTTTAATAAAGTTTCAAGAAAGATTCTTACTAAACATTAAAATAATTAAAATTATTTAGATGTGAAAGTTCACTTCCAAGTATTCTAAAGAAGAAGAGAAGTTCACTTTGTTAGAAAACAAGTAGGCTTCTTTTTACACCATTGGTGATGTTTCAAAAATAAGTTCCTTTCGCAATCTTGAAAATAAAGTATAAACTTTTTGAACTTTCTTGAAATGCAAGCAATCAGAAAATGTATGCAGCAAAAAAAAAAGTAGTTGACTGCTTAAAATATAGAGTCGACTGGAATGTAAAAGATAAGGGATAGAGAAAATCAAACACAGGTTTTTATACTGGTTCGGCCAACAATGCTTACATCCAGTGTCCTTCCACCCGAAAGCAAATGCACTATAATGGTTGCGGTTTTTACAAAAAGGAATTTATAGAAGACTTCCACATCAAAAATATAAATCTCCTCTCTAACCCAAAACCAAAATATAGCTGCAGAACAAAACCAGAATTGCGGCAAGAATCTCCTCTTCTACAATCTGCAACACCACTCTGAACAACCCTCAAAGTGAACTCTCCCCTCTTATCACAACAAGTCTAATTCCAGCAGTGTTCACATTATAGAAGAAAATGTAATGACATGACACCTTATCTCTTGGTAGAAAGGAATCCCACATTTGTCATTCTTTATCTTAATTTTTTTAATTTAATATTTTTCTATTAAATTCCTTTTTATTCTAGACTAAAAATATAAATATATATATATATATATATATATATATATATATATATATATATATATTTCAAATGTTTGAATTTACCTTATCATGGTGCTACTTATACTTGTTTTCATCCACAGGTTTAAGAAATTTTCTCAACGCTAAAATTCCTTAATAACCAGTCCTCATTAATTGCCATAAATTATACAAAACCAATTTGTTAAAAATGTTTTTTTTTTTTTTGCTTTAACAAACATGAAAGAGAAATAATTTGTTATGTACGTTAATACAATATTTTGAATAATAAAACCATCGCTAATTAAGTGCTTCAATGAATCCAATAAATATTAACAATTAAAAAGCTTCAAAAAGATTAATTATATACCTTTATTGTCTACTGAATATTCAGAATTAATTAGTAATTAATACATTTCATTTGTTGATACAGTATTAGGGGAGTATTAATTAAATTAATTAATAAGTAATCCAACATAATGATATAATTTGAAAAATAAAAGTAGTATTAGGTAAAATATTTCAATTACACAATTAAGTCATATAGGTAGAGAAAAATTTAAAAAAAATACTGAAAATATTTTGTTATGCATATAATTAATCTTTGAAATATATTTTAAATAAGTTCATAATTTGAATCTGACGAGTTTTGTAAATTTAATAAACTTAATTCTATCTCAGATTCTTTTTAATATAAATAAAATTATATTGCAAAAAG
Organism: Vigna radiata var. radiata; assembly: GCF_000741045.1. Taxonomy (NCBI): domain Eukaryota; kingdom Viridiplantae; phylum Streptophyta; class Magnoliopsida; order Fabales; family Fabaceae; genus Vigna; species Vigna radiata. The sequence continues at coordinate 2,906,708 of NC_028355.1, forward strand.
ACTTATGCAATCCCTTTATAACTAATCAGAGTAAATTCGTTAACTTCTATATTAGATCTAAATGTCAACTAATATTTTAGAATAAATTAATTTATAATATTATAATATTATATAATATAAAAAACGCAATTGGCTTAACAAGTATTTGAAAAATTAACCTAACTTGTATCGTTTTCAACACCAATCATTACGTGGCAATTACATGAACTTTGAATACATAATAACTTGTATGAATCCCTTAATCTATATATAGGTCCAATTCAAAACAATTTCACATAGAAATTTAACTTGAAAATGAAAATGGATGTGAGTAATTTAGCATTTTCCATAGCCATGGCTGTTCTATGTCTATCTAGCATCACACAAGCAAATTTCAAAATCCCCAAAGAAATAGCCAAAAAGTTTAGCAGTGACCCTGAAATCCTTTCACTGGCATCAACAGATTATGGCCACATAGTTCATGAAACTCCATTAAAAGTTTTTGAGCCATCTTCTGTGAGTGATATCTCAAGTTTGATAAATTTCTCAAACTCTCTTCCCACTCCATTCACCATAGCCACCAGAGGCAAAGCTCACTCCCTTCTAGGGCAAGCCCAGACACGAAATGGGGTGGTCTTGAACATGACTAACCTCAAAGGGTCACTGATTTCGGTTTCAAATTGTGGTCGAAAAACATCATTGAATTGTTACGCTGATGTTGGTGGTGAAGTGTTGTGGATTGATGTGTTGCATGCAACCCTAAAACGTGGACTCACACCTTTATCTTGGACTGATTATCTGTATCTGAGTGTTGGAGGAACTCTGTCAAATGCTGGAATCAGTGGCCAAGCCTTTCGATTTGGTCCTCAGATCTCTAATGTTCTTCAACTCGATGTTGTCACAGGTATCACTTTCTCAAATCTCACCTTGTTATCAACTTCAACGCTATCAAAGTATTATTTTTGTTTTGTTCTCTGATATTTATTTGCATCAATTTTCTATCAAGCGATAGTTTAATAGAGAGTTTAATGAATTAATCAATTTTCTATTAAGCGATAGCTTAATTGATTCATTGAATTGGAATTATAAAATTAATTATAATAAATTCAATTTTTTAATGAATAAAAGTAAAAAAAAAAATTATGCCATTAAAAAAAATCCATTGATCCAAATTTGTCACTTATGTTTAAGTATATATAGACTAAAATATAAATTGACTTTAAGCATAATAAAACTTAACAATTTGAAAATTTAAAAATATGAAATAAACACTTAAATGTAACTGTCACATGATCTCACGGTATATGTACCAATACTCTTCATGATTAAAAAAATGAAAGAAAGTTTGCAACCATATATATAATACAAAGATTTCACATATAACTATATCTTGTCGACCAATCTCTTATACTGAGTCTAAATATAATTTTTTCAAAGTGAACACTTATTCTCTCATCAATCTAAATGATGCACTCCATATTATTTTCCTATTTATTTATTTAATTGATCTAGTATTCAGTTTATTTCATCCATAAGGTTTCCATTTGAATCAAACCAATTCACAACGAGTTAAGAAAATGTTTCTATTTAGGAAAAAAAAACGTTTTTAATAAAAAAAAATTAAGATAATATTATCTTTTTTCCTATGTAAAGTATTTATCTCTTAGCTATAACATAATATTTTTTAAATAATATTATTATGTATTGTTAAACTTTAAACCTACCTAGATGTTATTAAACATTTTATTTAATGTTATATTTTAAATGATAAAGACTTATTAAATGTTTTATTTTAGTTTTTAATACTATATTAAATTATGATATTTTTTTAATAGTATTTTGTAAATGGTTTCATTATTACATTAATACCAATTAATTAGCGGTTCCATTGTTGTACTCTCAATCAGTATTTTAACAGATACGATTCTCAGGTCATACATAGATATCTAATTATATAATGCAAAATAAAATGGATATTCAATTGTCTATAAGACAAACTATATATTTTTTTCAGGAAAAGGAGAGCTTGTGAGTTGCTCCAGGGATAAGAATTCTGAGTTATTTTACGGTGTTCTTGGAGGATTAGGTCAATTTGGTGTAATAACCAGAGCCAGAATACCTCTAGGACCTGCACCAACCAGGGCAAGTATCATTTTCTCTCCTTTCTATAATTTTTTTTTGTGCAAAACAAACTTGTAGATTAATTAATTGAAACATATATATAAAATAAATCATTTAATTGAAATGTTAATTATATATCTAAAATATAAGACTAATTTAGAAAGAATATAAGAGGAGGTAAACATCATTTTAAAACTTAGTAGAGTTAGACTTAAAGATTTTAGAATATATTCTAATAAAATTTATTATCGATTAAATATATCAGTAAACTATTCATCAATATCTAGTCTCATGTAGAATAGAATAGGAATATGTTTAATTTGGTTTATAAACATAAAACATAGATATAAAATTATTTATTTACTTTTAACGAGGTATTTTTATAAGATTTGCAGGTGAAATGGCTCCATCTGCTCTACAACAACTTCAGTGCATTTTCTAGCGACCAAGAACATTTAATCTCCTTCAGTACTGCAGCAGATTATGTAGAAGGCAAGCTTCTATTCAGTCAGCCACCCCTGGAACTTTCCTTTTATCCAGATTCTGACCATCAAAGAATAACTTCACTGGTAACTCAAAATGGCATAATTTACATCATAGAACTTGTCAAATACTATGACAGCAACTCTCAAGCATTCGTGGCCAAGGTTGTCATGTTCTCAGGAACTTCTTTTACTTTCATTACTCGTTTTAATATATCAAAACATATTGGAACAAACTCATCATGTGTGAACACTATGTTTTACTAAATTAACTATTTATCTTCCTGTTTCTTGAATAGGATGTGGCCGATTTGGTGAAAGGGTTAAAGTTCGTACCAACATTTATGTTCAAAAAAGATGCATCGTACGAGGAGTTTCTGAATAGAGTTTACGCAGAAGAGTTATTTCTAAGGTCAAAAGGACTTTGGGAAATTCCTCACCCCTGGTTGAACATCTGGATTCCAAGATCTCGAATCTCAGATTTTAACGAAGGTGTTTTCAAGAACATTATTCTTAAGCAAAACATTTCTAGCGGAATTTCTCTGATATACCCACTGAACCGAAACAAGTAAGTTCATAAGTATACCATACATGACATATATAATCAGTTTTATGAAATTAAATTACGTAACATGCTAACATGCATTATAATAATTATCAGGTGGGATGATAAGATGTCACCAGTTACACCAGATGAAGATGTTTTCTACGCTCTAAGTCTTTTGCGTTCTACAAGTTCGATGGATATGCTGGAGAAATATCAGACTCAGAACCGACAAATATTAGAGTTTTGTAAGGATGCTGGTATTAAGATCACGGAATATCTCACTGGGAACAAAACTCAACAACAATGGATGGAACACTTTGGCTCAAAATGGAAACTTTTTGCGGATAGAAAAGCTCGATTTGATCCCAAAAGAATATTGTCACCAGGACAAGGGATTTTTTCAAAGTAAAATGATTATTAAAAAAAAAAAAGTAGACTTTTCTATTCTTAGAAGAAAATAAAAGAATAAAAAATAGTATTAATGAATGTATAATATTTTTAATTTGCAATCCTCCATTTTTCAATGAAAATAAATATTTCTTTTATATAAAGAGAATATTTAGCGATGACAAGATATTGACTTTAGAATTACATGTTTTCATTTATAGTACCAAAATATAACTATGTAGTTTTTTTAAAAAAAAAAATTGAATTGATGTTTTTTTTTTGAAAATTTAATGATTTTAGTGTTTAGTGGGATATTTTAAGGTGTGTATCATTCACATTAGTTATATATAATTAGAGACGTAAACATGAGATTACATTTTTTATCAATAAAATATTAATTATTAGTATTTATTTAATAGAAAAGTTGAACTCAAACTCTCTTTTTTTCACTAGTAAAAAATCATATTTTATGACGTACAAAAATAAACTATAAAGTACATAATTTTGTACGTTATACTATATCTACATATTCACGAACGTCAGGGAGTCACGAACGTCTTCGACACCCGTACAAAGTGACGATCTGCCAATTGAAAACTGAAAAAGTGGCCCTCGGACACCACGGCCACGTCGCTGGTGAGGTTTACCATTAATAGGTAAACATGAATGAGAAGGAAAAATTGATAGAAAGGTGAAAAATGATTATTGGTCCAGTAGTCGTAGGTGGCTGACTCAATATGTAGAGTGACAAAATGGATGACCACGTTGCATATAACTCGAAATACTATCATTCCTTGCAAAATGATTGTGTGCTCAAATCTTATTCGAAGACGATGGGAAAGAATGGGAGTAATTTCGGGCCGAAGATGGATGATGAAATACGGCATATTGAGAGATACTGAAAGAAACGCTCTTGCACAGAAATCTTGAGACTTGAGAAGTTGATAGAAGTGACAACGCATAAAGAAGATGATGGTAAGTAAAATTAATATAAGAGATTAGAATTGATAGGTCCGTTTATTTATTTATTCTGTTTCTCATGTTTTATATAAAATTTAATACATTTCAGTTGAAAATACTAAATTTTTCTAAATTATATATATAATTCACATTAGTTATATAGATAATTAGAGACGTAAACATGAGATTACATTTTTTTTATCAATAATTATTAGTATTTATTTAATAGAAAAGTTGAACTCAAACTCTCTTTTTTTTCTTCTAAATTTATCAAACTAGTTTTACTTTGTAACTCAAAAGGATTATAAGTATCATGGAAATAAGGGAAAAATATATTCAATTTTATCTTACCGTCGTAACTATTTTAGTGGATGCACAACATATTTGTCTACATTTTAGCCCAAACTTAGAAAGTTACACCTTAATGATGTTAAGTTATATTAAAACTTACATATGAACTTGAATTTTTTTTTGCAATAAATAAGTGTACCAAATAATATATAAGCTATAATTTAATATATGTTTAAATTAAATTTATTTAATAAGGTGTTAGTTGCGGTGTCTATATAAATGGTGAGGTGAGTAAAAGCAAAGGTGAGCTTCCTTGTGGGCTTTTAAGTTGGGCTAAAATAGAGGAAACCCAAAGCACAGGGAGAGGGGGTGTGCTTTAGTATTTAAGAAGTGCAAACAAAAACTCTCTCTTATTTCTTTCCAAAACTAGTTTTATTCTTATTATTTGCCTCCAAGCACCACTTATGTCATAAAAATCACACTTGTCAAATCTTGATCAAACCATAAAAATATTATTATTAAACATTAAATAAACAATATATATATATATATATATATAAACATTAATATATTTGAGGGGAATTAGAAATTCATAATTATAAATATAATATCCGAAAAAGATACATACTAACTCCATTGACACAAATGAAAGCAGAAGGGGTTAAAAGTGCAATTAATTAAATTATTTATTTATTTTTCATTAAATAGAGAGACTCCCTACACGACACCGTACCAGGGAATCATCAAGGTCCCTTCCCTTCACCGCGGCCATCGATCACCATCGTCTTTTCTCTAGAGCTGCGTTGCGAAAACGCACCGTTTTGTTAGTGTTTTCGTTCTCAAGAAAACTGCAAAAGTAAAGCAGGGTTTGCAAGCTTGTGTTTAAACAACAATGGCGGAGAAACCCCAACCGGTTCGGGTGCTGTACTGTGGGGTGTGCAGTTTGCCTCCCGAATACTGCGAATTTGGATCCGATTTCGAAAAATGCAAACCCTGGTTAATCCAAAACGTCCCTGACCTATACCCTAATCTTCTTAAAGGTACCTTTCCTTTCTTTCTTTCTCAGAAGAAATTCAATATTCCCCAATTTACTCTTTTTTTTATGTTTATTTCGATCATTCCGATTTAATTGAAATGCGAATTGTTATTTTCTTTTTCTTTTTCGCGCAGAGGCAAATGATAAGGGAGCTGATACAGTTGCTGATAAGCTGCAAAGTACCGGTATATCGTCAGGAGCTGGTGATGGAGCTGCTTCCTCAGGTATTTTTATTTTTAACTTTTGTTTAGTGTGCTTGAGATTGAAGAAGGTTGATATTCCGTAAATTTTAGAATTTGTATTTTATTGTGTGATCGTTAATTTAGATGAGTTGTTTGGCTTTCAATGACATGAGTTTTTTGTGATTCTCGCTTAGTCAATGTGATTCTCTGATGGTGTGTGTTGGTTTTTATGTTTCAGCACCGAAGCAAGAAGAAGTGAAGCGTCTTCCGGGTGGGAAGATAAAGAAGAAGGCATGTCTTGGAATTATTTAAGCCTCTCTAGTGAATATACTTGTTGTATGATGCTGAATGTCATAGTTTCATGTCGTTTGGTGTGATTGGATGTGATTTTGCTCTTTTCAGGATAAGCAAGAGGTGGTTATTGAAAAGGTTGTTCGTAACAAGCGAAAGTGTATCACCACTGTGAAGGGCCTGGAGCTTTTCGGTGAGCTATTTCTGTTATTCTCTTGGGCATTATTTGGATGTCTTAAGGACAGGTAGAATCTAAAGATGAATTGGGATGAACTTGTCAAACCAGTCTGGACGTTTCATGGTGAAATAAGGGAAAATTTTTATTCTATAGGATGGAATTAGATAATATGGACTCCTCCTTTTTCATTTCATCTTAAACAACCCAAAAAGTTATAACTAACATCATTTTATTTCATCCCTTTCTATTCAGTATCAAGACAAACATAGACTTGAGGTAATATTACATAGGTGTGCTTTGGAGTTTAACTTTTTTTTCTTTTATTGCATTCAGGTGTCAAGCTCAGCGATGCTTCCAAGAAACTCGGGAAAAAGTTTGCTACAGGAGCCTCTGTTGTCAAGGTTTGCTGAAATTTTGTATGGTGTTCATAAAATGCATGTTGTGACCCTTTTTCATGGGATTTTTCTTTTGTTTTCTTCCGAAAAATTGATTACCAATTTACTAAAGAAAACACTTTTTAACTCAAAATAAACTAAGCCAAACCATAGTTGTCAATATCGCCAAATAGCAGTGTTATTGGGGAATTGTGTCATTGAGCGGTAAAAGTGGAATATTGTTGCAATTTGGAGTAGCTGCTGTTGCAGCAGCAATAGTGGACAAAATCATGCAAAATTGCAGATGGAGCGAGTGTTATTAGAGTGGGTCACAAAAACTTGTTTAAATAATGAAACAGCGCTATTTAAGGTTTTTTGGGGGTCAATTTGGAATGAATCCCCCTTCTATGAATAAGAATTGACACCGTTGTTTCTTAGTCATTTAACACCCTGTTATCCATAGTTTTTTTATTATCGTCCCTTAGATAATCTGGCTAACCGTGATCTTTTCGGCCTTACTTCGTTCTGTCCGTGTTCTTTTATTTAATCTCTCTGAAACATTTCTTTCATCTCCTTGTCTTGTGCTCTCTTCTAATTGGTTACAATAGTGGCTATCTTGCTACCCTCTATTCTGCAATATAGTGTTTAAGAGGACAATTCCTCTGCACTGGTATTTGGGATTGACAACTACGATCCCAACACCTAGTACTCTTGGTTCTTATATGGATATAATGTCTTACACTTTTGTGGATTGATTGATGTTAGGGACCAACTGAGAAAGAACAAATTGATGTTCAAGGGGATATAGCTTATGACATCGTGGAATTCATTACAGATACGTGGCCTGATGTAAGTAATTTTGATTGTTGGTTGTTTGGCATTGTAATTGTGTAATCTAATTTAAACGTATGTATTGTTGACAGTGATTAAAAGAAACAATTAAAAAGGAAAATTAGAATTATCAAGTTTCAGTAACACAATTTCCATTATAATCTTCTTCTCTTGTGGGAGACCGATGTATATATTAATTTGGTTATTAAACTGAGCAAGGAAATATGTTTTTCTGATCGGCAATCTATCTTTGACACCATCTTTTATGATATGTGGGACATTTCCTTCATCTATGATACTACGGCTGAATGTAGCCAACATATTTCATGCATGATATGGTTAATATTTTGTTTTCAGTACTGATGGATGAATTTGGTGATGAAAATGTTTGTAAGCATTAGCTGTAAAGATGCATCTGTTTTTATATGAATATCATCGGCTAAGATAGGCCTGCTTCTTATTGAAAGAGATGTTGTTAGTGAGACTATATCTATTTTTGTTGGCATGTATCACTGACCCCATTTGTTTGACAATTTTGATCGATGAGTCTAAACAAAAATATAAGTATTCTCTAGTTAGCTCAAAGAATCCTTTGAAAAGCGTTTCATATGTTTTCTTTGTTATGAATAATTTCAAGATAGTAGGAGACCTGGAATTAAATGATTTGAAATCTCGTATGATCGAAAATATACCTTCCTTTTGCAGGTTCCAGAAACAGCAATTTTCTTTATAGAAGATGGGAGAAAGGTTCCAGCTGCTTGATTTTGATATCCTGGCATTAAAACTTCGTACTGGTTGCTAGACTCTTCAATATTACTGTAATCCCCCAATGTCCCCTTTTTTTACCATATCCCCCCAAAAAAAAAACATAGTTTGGTCTCGATGGACATCGGCATGTGTACTTTTAGTTTAACGATAATTTAATTAGTGATGTGTGTAAAGAGGCAAGAGGAAGGAAAGGTTCCTTTTCATCAATTTTGTATTTTCATTGAGGTTTTAAGCCATATATATAAGTTGTGGGGATAAGGCTCTGCTTGCATTAAATTGCCAGTCGCAGAATCCTTTTACATAAATTTATAATAATGCAGGCTATGGATTCTGAACATAAAACGGGAATTTAGATAAATTAATCTGTGTCATTTATCATTTCGTTCTGTGTCCCACTCAAAGTTGAACGCCTCCCTTGTTAGTGAAAGTTTGAATTGTTTGTACACTATAAAAGTAGAAGCTGATATAGGTTTATTTATTTAGGATGCTGATATTTGATGTTTTTTTTTAAACAATTGTTTGACAACAGTTTATTTAAATTTATGTTTGAAACGGATTAATTAAACTGTCACATATATATTATAAAAAATTATTAAAAAAATATTATTAAAAGAATTTTTTCATTTATTTATTCTCTATTAAACACGGTGGTATTACATTATGTTTTTCTTTTATGGTAGACAATGAATTTTAGAATTTAATAGCCATAACTTTTACATTTGAAGTGGGATTTTTTTAATGAGTTTTCTAAAAGTTATGTGTTCAATGCCTTGTCCTACGCCAGCAGGAGTTATTAATATTTGTAGTTTAATATTAACAAAATTTTCCAACAGAAGTCTATTGAGTTTTTTAAAATACACTTATTTACAATGGTTGAGTTGCGTAACAATTTATAAATGGGAAAATGACGTAATACTGGTTATATGAATACAATTGTTAGTAAAACAAATGCTGCTAGAAGTCTTATAATACTATATATTTGGTTGATGTGAAAAGCAAATAATATTTAGGCCATGTAATTAAAATGAAATGCTGTGGAATTTTAAGGCCCTCCTTAAACACGTGATTGTGCATATGCAGTATTTAATAATCCGAAAGGCAGTACTTATTGTAAACACTTTTTGACCAACATTCAGCCGATAAACTTGATAATGGTAAAGTAAGTCTAAGTGACTATGGAGCCCCGCCAAAGGTTGAAGAAGACTCCTAAGAGACCTATGCCAAATATATATATTGGGGAATTCTATTATAGAAACGAGCTCGGGAATTCCCGTAATAAAAAAATTATGTTACTTTTCTATAATTTTGTTTCCTTTTGAAGTTTCAATTAGGTCGTCTTGGTGAACGGTATTTAGTCAATAATTTATTTCTTCTTTCCTTAATTCTTATCATTATTATAATTTTCTGATAGTTTTGGAACCTAGAATTCATCTGATGAGTACAAGTGATGAGACCAACATCCAGACAAATAAATAACCTGGAAAGAAACTAACAAAGAAAAAACAACCTCAGACTTCATCTTTAAAAATTGTCTACATTGAAAAGATTATCGCTATTAATTTTTTTTTTGGAATAACAATACCAAAACAGCAAGGGTTTACAAATAGAGATTACAAACAAGAGAGCAGGTAGCTAAATTTTGGTGTTGAAGCAATAAACATTTGGAAAAAGGTGATCTTCTCCTTCAAATAATATTAAATTCAAATGTTATTATGAGTTTCGTGTGAGCATATCCCTGCATCGTAGAATAGAGTGAAGCCTCTGCAACCTGAGTTGCTGCCTAAACCTGTTGATGAAATCATCAGCCTTGGCGTCCACTCCTTCCTCTTCTTCCCTTTCCTCCACAAACTCCCCACCATCCCTCACCTCAGCTTCGGACTCCGTTCTGTCAAAGGTCAAGGACTTAAGCCGCTGCAGGAAGGAAGGAGCACGGCTTAATTGCTGCTGAACCGAGTCACAACTTTCCTTCTCCACTTTACCTAATTCCAGACTAAAACGCCTAACGCGCTCCAACAAAGATGGAGTTCGTACCAGATTCATTCCAGAGTCAGAATTTTGGACCGCCTCGGATCTTTCACTTTCTGTTCTACGAAAACTAAAAGACCTAATCCGGTCCAACTGGGGTGAGTTATCAATTTTAACTTCATCACCTTCTCGGGTCTCAGTCGTATCGAAGGAACCGATTTGAACCGGCCGAGGCGAGTCTAGAGTCTGGACAGACTCCACAACAACGTCGTGAGGCTTTAACGTTGCTGTGGTTTGATGTTTGTGATAACGTAAGTTGAAGGATGTGAATCTGTCAAGCAAAGAGGGAGAACGGATGAGTTGGTGTTGGCGTTGGCGTTTTGGTGTGGTGGTGAAACGAGAGGTGATGGCTATGGTTCCAATGACAAGGTTGATGAAGATGAAGAGATAGGAGGGTGTGAACCAACTTGCCATGGCACCATAAACTGAAGAATCTCTTGCTGCTATTTCACTCATTGTTGGGTCAGATTCTCTTCTGTTTTTTGGCACTGTGGGAATTGAACGAAGGGTGTGTGGTTTGTTATATAAAAGGAAGAGTGTGTGGTTTGTTACATAAAAGGAAGAGTGTGTTGTTTGTTATATAAAAGGAAGGTTTAACGTTTGCTTTCATGCATTCGTCAGTTTCTGTCTGGTCTCTTTGTTAAAACGTCAAGTTCTTCATTAGTGCATGCGTCACCTTGTTCTTATTCTTTATTCTTTTCAACATTGTTAACAACCATCTTACTATTATGTTTACTATAATCATCACCTGCTGTGCTAATTCAAACTGATTAATTAATATTTCTACTTAAATAAATGGTTTACATTATAAACAAATTGTTTCAGTATTTTTAAATGAAGTTATACTATTGGTTAAGATTAACCAAGTATCACGCTATAATTTATTTATCATAAATTTAAAATATGGTTTATATGTTTAAAACATATTTTTGTTAAGAATTTTATTCACTGATAAGAATATCCTACATACTGATAAATATGTATTGCAAATCTAAAATATTAGTTCCAAACATATTTAAGTATTATTTAATATAATATTTAGTGAGAAAATATTAGTAGAAAATTTAAGCACAAAGTATAATATGACGCAAAAGTCGGTGGTGCACGTTGATATCATACATAATTAATCTTTCATACTCAACACAAGGTTTTGTCTTCTTTATTGTTGACCATACTTCAACCACTCTTCTCAGTCTTATCCTTCAAACTGCATTACTTTATTTCTCTTTTAATCAATCAAACATACCTCGTCTCAAACCATGCATATACAACCCTAAGATCAAAATAAATAAATATATATCATAATATTTATTTTCTTCTTTTTCTAATGATTATATATTGTGACTCTTCGTATAGTCATCCATTAGGGTGTTTTGAGGTTTGAGTATTTTAAATTAACATTGTCATTTTTATTCCTTTGCAGACAATTCTGACTCATCCATCCTTTGAATGATACTGTTAATTGCAATTATGAGTGGTTTGGAATTTGGGTAATGATACGACATTAAGAAATGAATTTAATTAAGAAAAAAAGCTGATATTTCCATCCAGTGGGAAATTGTCATTTTGTAGGGATGAGAAATCAACTCATACAAGTTTCTATTTTATAAATCTATATTGTGACGAAATTAGTATTTAACTATAAATAATTAAAGTACTTCAAAATTTTAAAATACATCAAAGTTTGTAGAAATTGGGTTATGAAATATGGTCGGCACAAAATCTAAAAAATAATATAATATAGTAACACTCATTCCAAATGAGCTCATATATTTCGAAATCATAGGTAACCCTAATTTATTGTGTTATATTATAGAAACGTGATTTTAAGAAGAATTGCTTTTAGAGAACATTTTGAGCACACAGATCCATATTCGTGGCGGCTACGAAATTTTCTTCTTTGTTCTTTTCTGTGGAAATAAAATGAAATATTTTATTTTGTACAACCCACATGATATGATATTACTCTTCAACATGGCAAATAAACTTACGTAGAAATTATTTGAATTCGTTTTTATTTTGATAAAAAAAAAAAAACCTGTATTCACTAGATAAAAATATAAATACAAAAAATATTTGATTTTTTTTAGTTCTTTATATCTTTTTATTGTAAATTTTTAATTTTTTATGAAAATTAATTAATTAGTATTAGATTAGTAAAAAAAGATACGCGTACAGGTATAAGTAAATACTCATCACCTCCAAATAATAAAGATGGATTTAGAAATGGAAAAGATGATAATTAACATATATAATACGTGTAAAACATAATATAAATTCTTTGAAGATACCATTTATCGTCAAGTAAAGCAAATCTAATAATCACAATGTTTGATTTTTGACTATGTACAGATATGTATCTATTAAAAACTTGAAACATTATACACTAATTCTTCTTCGGTTTATCATGTAAATTGTTGATTTTAGATAGTTTAAATATTTTTTGTTTTAAAAAGAAAATTCAGCATAATACCTATAAGAAATAAATGTTATTATAGAGACAATAGATATTATAAATAATATGATATTATGTATTAATTTATGTGAACATTTTAAATGTGTAAGAATTATACGTTTTAAGTTGAATAGAAATCAAAGAGATATAATATAAGAAGAAAAAATTACAAAAAAAATATTATTTTTAAGATCTTAAATTAAATATAACGCCATATTTATTTTTTACATATAAATATAAAATTAAATTTATGAATTAGCACTCATCAAAATCCAAAATTTCGAATTACTTGTCTCAATATAAAATTATTCTGAACAGTGAACTAGAAAAAGAAAAATAAAATAAAAAGAATTAAGCTTTGTTTCGAAGAATCCTTAATGAAATGCTATAAAAAATTTCAGTGTAGTGAAATGGAGAGGCCAATGAACCTTAATCCACACCTAATTTTTAAAATTGTATAAAAATAAATAAAACTAATATAGTTACCTTACTTTTGAATTGAGAGTGATACAATGTTTTAAAATTTTAATTTTAATATATGAGTAATTTTGAGTTAACTTTTCATTTTCTATTTCTTATTCACTCTTAGTAATTAGTTTTTAAGAGGTTAAATTCATGTTATAATATTAACTTTCTCTTTGATAAGTATATTCGAGAGATATTTAAAAAAAGACGTACTTATATATATACATATTAATTATTGTTAATAAAATTTAAATAAAATGAAAAAAAATTAAAATTGTTGTATTTAAATAATAATTATACTTTGCATCATATTAAACTAATGAAATATATCAATGGTTATCATATTAATTTTTTTTCAAAAAAAGTATACTTGGAGACATGCTCAATATGTTGGTCTTAGCTTTAAATGTCCAATGAGATAAAAAGAAAATGTGTGTTTGTTTATCTACAAATTTCACCATTCCCAAATACTGTTAAATTGAAGTAGCCATGGGCTTTGGCAGGCCTAAAGCTCAAATCACTAACCTTCCACATTTATTTGGGCTGAAAACATTCTCCTCCTACATTTGTTTGCCTAAAGATAATTACTGTTTAGCATAATTTTAACCTAAATACAATACTCAGGATGACATAATATTCATGTTCGCAAGTGCAGATAAAATTTACTACAAATAATAAATGAATACTTCAAACAAATATAAGTAAGAAATGAATAACAAATAATTTAATATTTTTTATAAACAAATTGAATGTGGTACCATTCTACCTTTATTTACATGTATTTATTATTTATAAAAAAAGTTAAAATTAAAATTTAATTTAATTTACATTATACTTTATATTTTTTATAATTTTATTTATATTTCCTTTTAAAAGTATATCAATTATTTTATAGAGGTTTCTTCGGAATTGAGCATTGTAGGAAGGAACCACCTCAACAACCATGGGAATGTTCTTCAAATGTGCTTCTTTCAGCCTTAGCAAAAGTGAAGATCCTAAAGCTATGCATGTGATATAAGAATTCTGTGTTAAAAAGTTCTTGCACATGCTTTCAAAGCATTGGATCAAACTCTTTTATGTTTGGTCCCCTTCTTCCTTTGCTAACTTCCATGCTTGTTACCTTATATCAAAAGATTAGGTTTAGCTCCCCGCAAACAAGCATATATATATATATATATATAAATAATGAAACTCTAACAATGGATTAAAAATTGAGTGGATCAAAGGGAGTAACATGGTGGAGTGAGTAACAACAAATTAGACAAAGATTTCCAAAGAAAACATTTCCAAACATTCATAATGTCACATTCTATTTAGAACTCTTTTTTTTTAACTTTAAAAAGAAAAACATGTATATTTTTTTTATGAGTGTTAAAAGTTTCGTACCAATTATAGATAAGTTCAATTTATAATATATAAATTAGTACAAATCTTATTTTACAAATTGATATTGTAAGGTTGAATTAGATATAAAGTCTATTTCTTAACATAATATCATATACTTCAATATAAATGAATGTATTGAAAATTTCACACTGAATTAAACTTAAAGGTTTACTTCTTTTGATCTAAATTAGTATTTAGAACTTGAAAATCAAGAAAGAAAAAAAAAAGAGTATACATGTATAAAAGACAAAGCGGACCATGTTGTATGTGTACGTGGTTATATTCTTTGTCGTGTGTCCTTTTCCACATACCACGTGACATTTTATTTGCTTTGCTTAGTGAGATTAAAGACGTGGAATTTGAGAATGGTCTTTGTTTATAAACTTTTCATGTATTTATTTGTTCCACTTTGTGAAATAGGCACCACATATTTTGTTTTTATTAATAATTGGACCATCGTGTTTGTTGTTTTTCATGGTCTTCACATCAATGTGTATACTATTTTGATACGTGAAGGTCGTTGGTGGTTGCCAAGAATGTTTGGTGGTGGGAGTGTGAATTTCACTTCTTCAATATATAATAAGTAAAAAACGAAAGGTATTTGAAATTACAACTATAATTATACTTAATGAAATATCAATCTTGTAAGACACGTTTCTTTTATTTTTAGAATTGTTTTTTTAATTACTCTTACTTTTTCTAAATGGAACTAAGCCTATATATCTTTAGGCAAGATTTTTTATTCAAATTTCGTATATTTATATATAATTGAAAAGGAAACATCACCTTGTGATATAATTTCAAAACAAAACGACACTAAAATTAATCTAAAGAAAATAATTGACTCAAAATATTTTATTAAAAAATTTATTAACATAATATTATCGTAAACTTTTTACCTCATCTATATATAACTCGATTCAAAAAACTGTTGTCTATAAATTAAAATAACCGTTGTCATTTTGAAATAATATTATTAGGATTCAAATACTCAATTTTAAATTAACAGTCTTAAAGATTAGTTGTCTTTAGTGTCCATAAATTAGAGGTGATGATCCCTTTGTGGGGTCTATGAGTTGCACTTACATAAATTAATGGTTGGAGAGAGAAGTTGGTGAAAGAAAATGTGTGAGAATGGACCCCTACCATTATGAAAGGTGTTATGGTGCAATGGTGCATGTGAACAAGAAAAGATTCACCACCTTCTTCATGTCATTGTCTTTGCCCTAAAATCCAAGGAAACCATCACTCATGCTGCCCACTCTCTCATATTAACACATCCTGTTTTTCTCTTTCTTATAATTAACACTCTTAATTAAAACTAAACTGCTAAATAAATCCATAATCACACCTATTTAAGATTATTTAAGACTTAATACTTTAATCTAAGATCTTTCGTTTTCACAACATTACTTCTTTGATAATTACAAATATACAAAATAATTTAAAGAAATATGTATAATTTTTTAACATTTAGTGTGTGTGTATGTATATATAAAAATAAAATATATGTTTTATATTTGAATTTTATTTAAATTGAAAATTAAATAATAGACTGTAATATTTATTAACAATAGCAAGTTATATGAAAAAAAAAATGACTAATGTTTTGGGTTCATTTTTATCTATTTTAGGAAAATAGTTAAAAATGTAAATTTCTTAGCCAATTTGAGAGGTTTTCGTTGATTTTGTGAATTGTTAACCAAATTGGTCAAATCCGCTGGTTCAATTTGGTTCTGACAGTCATGGTTATTAGTATGAAATATTTATAAACTTTGTTCATCATCAATTTTTATTAAAAATTAAGATTGTCAACATTTAGTAAGATTTTATTTTTCTTTTATATCTTTTTTCATGATAATAACCTATGTGTTTCTTCTATATTTTGGATCATTATATTATTATATGGAGTATTTCATAATTTTATATATAATTAAGGGATGTATCTAATTGAGATTTTGAATATCTTTTCAAATATTTTATAAAAATGTCACGATTTTATAAATATTTTATAAAAAAAATATATTTATATGTATGTCTCTTTTCTAATTTTTTATATCAGGTGAGAAGTGATTATAATGATATATCTTTATTATTTTTATTATGTATTTATGTGTAGATAAAGCATTTTGTGAAATTAAAGGTGTTTTTTGTTGTGCAAAATTGTTTGGGTTGTCCGGTGAAAGAAACTAAATTTACAATCTTTATATGTTGTATGCTTTAATTATTAGTTGTAATTTGAGTGTAATTTAAGCTTGAGTTATGAATTATTGTCAATTGTGACATGTATTATTTGAATTGTGCAATTTGTCATGAATTAGTGATGGTGGCTTTTGAATTATAAGAAACATGTATGTGATGCTAAAAGTACTCTTGTGGGATTCTTTAATTGACTAATATGGATTTATTTAAGTTAAGAATACAAAATTTTATGAAAATAAAACATTTATGAAGTGAGAATTAATCAAGAGGTGACAAGTTACCTAGTTGAAGCTCAAAGGAGGAAATATGTTTTCTGAAATGGCACCAAACGATATTGATAACGTCGAGCATCACTAATCCAATGGTTCTCTGGTTAGACTTTGGTTGGGCACAACTTCCAAGATTTAAATTCTGTGAGTTTCAATGGTGTTTTTGCTTGACCAACCCTACGCTAGTTGGGCAAGAAAATGGCACTGGGTGGAAACTTTCCAAAGATGTCTCTAGTTGAGTAGCGTTGGGTGGTGGTCTATGGCACTAAGGAGTATAAAAAACTTTTCTTATCATGGTTAGAATTTCATAAAAACTTGTTCGATAGGTATGATTTACCTACAAAGAAATTACTTAGGAGTATAAACATATTATGATGGTTTGTTGATGTATATATGTGTATAAATGTTTGTGTATTGATGTTATGAATGTCTTAAATTTGTTAAGTTATGTTTTATGTCGATAAATGGATTTTATATGAGATAATGGTTATACAAATTAAGTAAAGTGTGCTTGTTTTGGAAAAAAGATTTCCATAGGAAAGTTTGAGTTGTTGTGTAATACATGCATTGATGTTCGAGATTAGGGTTGAAGGTTATTTGAATATTTTATTAACCATTCAATTCATATAGAGAAGAATGATTAAAGGGTTGAAAGTGATAAGAAGTCCTGACTTAAAGAATAGTATTTGATTTTATATTTTACATCTGAATGAGATATTAGAGTGCATTATATTGCGATACATGTTTTATGAATATATAATGTTCTTTTTGTATGTTAGCTTACGCTCTATTATTTTTTGTTTGTTATATATTAGTGTGAACAGATAATGAATTAAATTTGAAGTTTTATCTGAAAGGTAATGAATCGATTGTTTATGTTATAGAAGGATTATAGATACTAACATGAAATATACTGTGAATGATTAGATTTTTAAATATTTATAATAAATTTTTTTATTTAAGCAGTATTATCCTATTAAAATGAGATATTAAAAGGAACATGAATTTTTAATTAAAAAAATCATTATGAGTTAAGTTTTTAAATCACACCACTTCAATCTTAATATTTTATTTAAGAAACAATAAAATTGAATTGTTATTGGTCAAAAAGAAATGCCTCTCTTTCTCAAAAACAAAAACACTTTGTTTCATGTTCATCAATTACAAATAGCGATGCTTTTGTCTTTATTTCAGTCTAAATTTTGTTCAACTTGTTTTCTCTTTCGGTTATTTTTCACATGCATCTGTCAAGAATGCGTAGTTTGGGGACAACAATTTATCGCTCTGATTCCCTTATCAGAACATAAGCTTTCTTTATCATTAGAAAAGAAAAACGTTTAGAAATGGAAACAGAACATATCACCTTTGTAACAGTGGCAAAAAAGGGTATAAAACTTGAATTTTTTTATGAAGGGTTGATGTTTTCTGTTTTTAAAAAAGTTACAATACATCACCAAAGAAGTTACTTAACGTTACAAGAACATTAGTAATAATAAGGATTTGATTTAAAACTGTACTCTTTACCAGATCAAAGCCCTTAATTTCAACTGGGGTGCTGGACAAAAGCATAGGGACAAATAGTTAGGCAATAATCCAAGTTGAAAAAGTCAGAGAATGGTGCAGCATGAACTGCCATTAGAAATGACAAAAAGAAAACTCATACTGCTAAATAGAAAGTTCATAATCAACCTAGATAAATTCGTATCAATGGATAAAAAAATGATGTGTAGAGAGATGAATTAGTCCCTTCTTACAGCAAAACCATGTGATTGAAATTCTGGCCTTAAAACTCTGATGCAGAAGCATGTGTTGGACACTGGATCCTGTACTTTTTCCCTAAACAAGAAGCAATTTAAAATTGATCATAGCATTATAACTTAATTGGTGACCATTTATTGGGTGTGGCAGAAGTCAATTAAGCATTAATTAATATGAGATCATGTGGGGGAGATTGAAGAGGGATCGGATTAAGATTTTGCCACATGGCACACCTTATTACTCAATAAATCACTTTCTGAAGATGGCCACCAAGAGCTGCCCAAAGGGAAGAGGAAAAGCAACTAGGCAACCTCCATTGAACTGAAATCAAAGTAATGTTTGGTAATTATCCTCTGTTGACAACAACGCTTAAATCTGACTTTCCCACTGAAAATTAGCAGACAAAAAATTAAGTACACAATTTATTAAATACAAAAAATAAGACTCTTGTGTTCTGTTTCTGAACCTGTCTGTCCCACCCCAACTGCCTCTCTCTCTCTCTCTCTCTCTCTGAGAAGGGGCTGTTACTTTTTCCTTTCTTGAGTTTCCTTGAAGTGTGTGTGGATTGTGGAATACACAAAGTGCTTATTTTTATTGCTTTGCATCAATTTTATACTTGATCTAGTTACCAACTCCAGTGGATAAAGTTTTAACCTTCTAGTTTCTAATCTCTTCTACCTCTGCCATGGAAGACTCTCAGTTCTGTTTCTCACAATTCATGAGCTCAACCTGTTCTCAAGACGCACTTCTTCTGCCACTTGCCCTTTTCACCAAAGACTCTTCTGGCTTCTTCCATAACCTTCCTTCTCATTGCTTTGGTGTCACTATATGTGGGTCTTCTTCAATTTAACCTCTAGTTGTTCTTGCTTCAAGTAATAAGCTTCCAGAGCTGTAGTTTTATTTTTCTTCTATTTATTGTCCTGTTGCTCTGTTCACTCACTTCTGAAGAAGTTATATTTGGAGATGGGGGTGATCTTGGCTCTGATTCTGCAGCTGTTGAAGCTCTGCGTCATTGGCTTTGTTGTGGCATTCCAAGGATCTCAAGGTACGTTCTTTGTTATCAGAACGCTTTGTTGAAGTTACTGTCTTCTTCAGAAATTTTAGCCTGAGTTTGTTATAGATTATGACGCACTTATGCTTTGGTTAGAAGTGTATGTTTTTAAAATTGTTATAAGAGTATCTAATTAAACCTTTATACTCAGAACTAGGATAAGCAAAGGAGGCATTTGATGTCCTATTTCTGTTGTACTCTTGCATTGCCTACAAAGTCTTATTTTGGTTTGAATATATTAAACAAAAGGCAAGTTTCTAATAGTTTTATAACCCTCGGTTACACCCTTCGTTTTGCTGTGAGCCTGTGTTATTAGAATAAAAATACATTGGCTGCTTAGTACAGATTCAGCTGATAGATACTTAATGATTCTTTCTGTCTGTGATCATTGCTTCAAAAAAGGAGTTATCATTTGCTATGCATAAAAATAGATGCATATAGGATTTACTGGCTTAAGAAAATCGTAGCTTGTAATTTACAGAATATTTAAAGCCAGAGGGTTTCTTGTAGCGAAGCTACTTTTGGCATATTGATTGATTTCTTACCCTCACCATGATCATTTTAAAACCGTTGAGGTTCATCTAGTGAAGGTACTTTTAGCCTGTGCATTGATTTCTTAATTCCATTTAAATGCTCATTATGAGAAGCTAGTGTTGTTCCTTAAGAATCTAATGGCCTTCAACATTTAAATTTGTAGGGGCAGAAATTTGATTTCGGAACTCTTCCTTCTCTCAATTGAACCACAATCCTTCATTTTTATTTCAAAATTAGTTTTCCTAATACACACACAGTACAAACTAGCCTGAAAAACAAGACAGAAGAGAAATACCTAGCTTCCAAATGTTAAATTTTTCATCAAGATATAACTGATGTGAGGCCAAACCCTAAACCCTGACTAATGAGCATAAGTCATCAGATTTGATAATTTTAATCCTGCTGATAGAAAAGAAAGTTGATATTTTTTTCTTTTCTCCCATGGAACTTTTGGCTTCCAATTGATAATATGTTCTTCTAGGGTCTATTATATCCCCATCTCCAGCATTCCTTCCAGTCATTCATCCTAGTAGAGAAGCACCTGCTCCTATCCTTCTTGGACTGCCATGGGGAAGCAGTCCACCAAGATCACCTTCAGATCCTAATGGTATATCTAATCTAATCTAAAATCAAATCTAATAATATCATACAAAATTAGTTTGAATTTTAAGCCTTTTGAACTCTCCCTATTAGCTTATTCTGGTATCTAACACTTCTGTTCCTTCTTCCAGGGTTTGTTATATCCCCATCTCCAAAAACCATACATGTGAATCCTTCCCCAAGTGAAGCACCTGGTTTTATACACCCAAAAGAACCATGGAGAACCATTGCACCAAGCCTTCAAGAAGTACCAAATGGTAATCTCACTCCTTTAGTCCACCAGATTGATTATATTGCGATTATCTGACCAAAAACTTGGGTTTTCACCATCCAGGGCCATTTTTTTTACCACCTCCTAAATCAGCTCCAACTCCCGAGAAGACAAGAGATTCTGAACCATCCATATCTCCTAGTCCTGGTGCAAGCACCATAACATCAACATCACCACCGTATAATGGTGCTCTTGGACCATCAACTGCAGAAGGGAACGTTTCGCCATCCATACAACTAAGTCCACCTCAAAGCAAAACACCTGCTTTTAGTCCTCCTGTTTTCACACCAATTGCTCCAGGTACATGACTGAGAAATTTGTTTTCTGGGGGAACCTTCCCATTAAGAATAACCCAAATTCAACTCTTTTATCACTTCTTGAACAGCTCCCATTGCAGTACCTTCAGGGAATTTGACAAAAACTTCACCAGTCAGCCAACCAACTGAACGTGGAAGTTCGCCTCCTAAGACTGATGAGAGGAACAAGAGTCACAAGCCTGAGCCAGCTTTTCCAGGTGTGTGATAAAAAGTCTTGTCATGTAGTTGGTATTCTGAATGATGGTTTTTCTATTTCATCATATCCAACTTCCAGTTGGTATTGACCTAAAAATATGCTTTTCTATTGAATACTTGGAACAGCCGTAGTTCCAATACCTTCTACACAGTTGCCCAAATATTCACCAGTAAGCCAGCCAAATGAAAATGGAAGTTTGCCTCATAGAGATGGTGCAAATAATGGTCACGTCCCCGAGCCAATTTCACCAGGCATGTGATGAAAGTAAAAAAGTTGTCTCCTGATTTCTTCTTAAATTTCTTCTTTTTATTAACAACATGTAATTGGTATTAAGCCAAAAGTCTGTTTTCCTAATGCATTTCCAACAGCCCCTTTAGTATTCAGTTTTCCTGAACATCCACCAGTGAGTCAGCCAACTGAACATGGAAGTTGGCCTCCAACTGTTCCCAGAGGTCACACATTGGAGCCAGTTTCACACGGTAATTCTATTTGAGGGTTTATAATTGTTTTTATTTTCTTTCATTGCCAATTTTCAGTTGATACTGACTTAAAGTATTTGTTTCTCTGACCATTTTTAACAGCCCCAGTTGCACAACCTCCTACAAATTTGCCAAAAAATTCGTCTGCTAGTCAACCAACTCTTGGAAATTCCCCCCCTGATCTTCACAATGGAACTGCAAATAATGGTCACACTCACACCCCAGCACAAAAAATGTCACGTATGTTTAATTCTATATAATTCTCTGTAGAATTCAACTGTTGTGATTCTAAACTTTTTTCATGAAAGCACAAAATATATTGCATCATCACACAGAAAAGGGAAAATAACCAACAAATAGGCCACCCATTTTACCAAAATTAGTATCCTTATTTTGATGAAAGAAGGTATAAATTAAAATATCTGTATTATCCCTTTTACTTGTCTCATTAATTTTTCTTTTATTGTATCCCTGCAGCATCAGTTACACCATCAAGTCCATTTCCAGTAGATCCACCATTAGTCCACCCAGTCATACCAGCAGCTTCTCCATCCAAATCACCAGGTGCAAATTTTGAGAAAGGATTTTGTATCATTATCCCCCCTCCCCTGGTTGATTTTGTTGTTTTATTTCCAAATACGTTACAGTTGTTCTTTTCTGTTAAAGATTTAATCTTTTCGTTTCCACATCTATAGTCTTTCTACTCTTCGAATAATGAAGGTTTAAAACCAATCTTATTAACAATTTGTATTTTTTCGTTTCCTTTTAACCTCACATGACAAGGAGTTATGAAGCGAGGATTGGATTATATATCTGGAAAATTGAATTGAGATAAAAAACAAAAGAATGTGACTGATATGTAATGTTTCCTTTACAGGCCTAATCTTTGCAACATGCAATGTAGAAAAATAAAAGAATTATCATGAACTTATTGAAAAATGTTGTTTGATGAGTTATGAATTCAAAATATATAATAGAATAGTTGGAAAATAACCACAATTGTGGTCACCTCTAGCTCGCTTTACTTGCAGCTTATTAGAATTGGTTACCATTGCTTCAAGAAAGGATACTTATGGAGGGTTTGACTAGAATGGTTGTGTGAAGCATCCTAGAATCCGACCCCTTGAACATCATCTCTTAGACATTTGAAATCCCAAATCAATAAACAATATGGCCTAATTGGTGCTTCTAAGGTTTAGTCAGTCCTTATTTTACAAGTCAGATTTATAAGATTGACTTAGACCCTAAACCTAAATTCCAAATGTTAAAGATTATCAACATTGTGATTTATATCTTCTATAAGATGAGAAAAAGGGTGCATCCACATTGGGTTAAACCATGGGATACTTTAATTCAAATCAAGGGTGGACTCTCCCTTGCTTTTTCGCTTCACACACCTCAATCCCAAGGAGCTAAAACCACAAAGTTGCTAAACATGAAAAAGAATATGCAATCACTGAGATAAATTTAGTTACAATTATTAGCATATATCTTTACAATGGAGCATCTTTTACCACATTGGAATACAATAATTTCTTCAGCGTTGTTAGTTCTATTGTGTATTAATTTAATTAGCACAAAAAATTTGGTGCAGCACCTATTGTCTCTCCTGCATTGACTCCTTCCAGAAGCTTTAGTTGGAAAAAAGGTGGAGAACCAGTTTCTGCACCAGTGTACAAAGCACCAAAGCCACTACCGGCTATAGTACATTCCCATACTCAAGGTATATGGTAACATTAAACTACTTTTGATGAGTCACACATTCTTCTAGAGGATTGCCTATTCAACTTACAGGATCAATCCTTCTTCAATTGATGGGAATTTAATTGGCACTAAACATTTGATGCAGCACCTGTTGTCTCTCCAGCATTAACACCTTCTAGAAGCTTCAATTGGAAAAGAGGTGGAGAACCGGTTTCTGCTCCTGCATACAAAACACCAAAGCCACTACCCGCTATAGTACATTCCCCTACTCAAGGTATACAGTAATATTAAACTGCTTTTTATGAGTTTCCATTTCTTAACTAGAGGATTGCTCATTGTACTAACAGCCTGAATAAAAGCAAGTTTACCCTAACCATTCTGTCAAAAATCTACTGTTCCAAAAACCTTTGCTGGTTAAAGACCAAGAAAGATTTTATTCTAAACGCTTTCTGATAGGGAATAAAGAGGGGAAGAGGTGTTAAGCAGTTATAAGTTATAACTGTATTGTTAGTATTATTAGTTTGGGTGGGAAATAAAGCTCCTATATAAGAGCTGAGGGGGGTGAGGGATATTTTACGTTTTGGAATTGATATATTGGTAGACAGGATCACGTCCATCCTGTGGAGAGAGAATTTGGCTCTCTTGTAAGTTGTTATAGTTGTGTCGTGGTTATACTAAATAGAAAATATACAGATTATACTCTTTTTCTGGTGTATATGTGTGGGTGAGTGCATTGTAGATAGGTCTCCAATCCAGGAACCTATCACTTTCCTTCACACAAGTTCATTTGGCTTAAAAAGTGGAACATTAACGTTTTACCATGAATTGAAATTCTACTTATTTCATATTCAATGGAAATAGCAAAGTTTTGAACTCAAAAACTCTTTGTCATAGAGGCTCCAATATCATGTGAAAAAACAACCCTCTTTAAAGTGGGCAAAGGAGCACATGAACGATTTTTTAAGTCTAACAAAGACAGAGTTGACATAAAGCTTGAATTCTAATGGAAATGTAGTTTTACTTTATTTAAGATAACCTTATGCACAACATTCTTTTTTATCATCTCCAGTTATTTACTATCCAAACCTAAAGTTTTAGAAGATGGAAAACAATACAGAAAACAAGGAATGTAATTTTAATTATTAAAACACACACTAAACCAATATATTTATGCACACATACTAAGTTAACTTTATTATTTTCTTTTATGTCGTTGTTCCTCCTTCTGCACATGTAGCAAGGCAATTTCACTATGCTCCTGAACCATCTCCTAACAAAGATTACCCTCCTGCATCTTCACCTTCAACCACATTCTATAAGCATCACCACACAAGAAACACAATCAGAAGCCCTGCTCCTGCATCATCGTATTCAGTTTCTCCTTCCACTTTAAAACACCAAGGTTTGTTTTATTAACCGATCAATTTAATTGTTTTACACAAATTCCGAAATTTACTGCAATTGAATATATTACTTTTTGCTTGGTTATTTTATGTAGATGAACCAATTCCTCCCTCACGGTTGCCAGCAAGTCGGCAAAGACAACATGCTGCGTCACCATTGAACACAGGTACCTAAAAAGTTTTGGTGAGCTTATAAGATATTTCTTCTTTTAGACTGATAAATAAATAAAGAAAGAAATAACAGGAAATTTAATCACTGAAACTTTTGTTCACAGTAGGTTCAACAGTTTCCCCGTTTCAGTCACCAGTAAGCCAGATTTCACCAGCTCCTTCTCCATCCTTCAAAATACTCCCTCATTCAACCAAAAGTAAGAAAGACTAAACTTGTATACTCATTGCAAATATTTTAGAAATCTGGTCTTTTCAGTACCATCTACTTACCCTTTTGCATCCATTCATTGTGTTTATTATTGCAAGTTCCAATTCATCCTCCCGAGGTATCTCCTTTTCGGCCTTCTTCCAAGAGCCCTAAGAAGCCTCGGAATCAAGCACTACCACCGCCACCTCCCAATGAAGGTTAGTTAATTGTTAAAGCTTTATTTGTTTCCTCTCTGGTAAAAGAGTTATTTCTGCTAGTGTACGTTCTTTTTGGCCTACTGTCTTCATCAAACTGAAAAATAAATGTCTCTTCTTCATTTTTTTTAGATTGTATATCACTGGTTTGCTCTGATCCTTATACAAGTACTCCACCTGGTGCACCTTGCAAATGTGTGTGGCCCATGAAAGTCGGTCTTCGCCTTAGTGTTTCTTTGTATACTTTCTTCCCTTTGGTTTCGGAGTTTGCTTCTGAAATTGCCATTGGAGTTTTCATGAAGCAAAGTCAAGTTCGCATTATGGGAGCTGATGCAGCAAACCTGCAACCTGATAAAACTATTGTATTCATTGATTTGGTACCACTTGGGGAAAATTTTGATAACACTACAGCCTTTTTTACTTCTGAGAGATTTTGGCATAAACAGGTTGCTATAAAGACTTCTTACTTTGGTGATTATGACGTATTATATGTGAGCTATCCAGGTATATATAAATTTTGAATGTCTTGTATCCTCTTCCTGACTTTTCTTGTTAGAAATTTATGTGGTTCTTTCAATATAGGTTTGCCTCCATCTCCTCCTTTACCTCCTTCAAGCATTACAATTGTTGATGGCGGTCCATATTCTGGCAGTGGCAATAACAGTAGGACCATAAAGCCCCTTGGGGTTGACATATCAAAGAGGCAGCATAAAGGTGGAATTAGCAAGGGCATGATTGCTGTTATTTCTCTCTCAGTTTTTCTAGTAGTTGTTTTATGCTTTGCTGCTGCTTGGGCCTTGTTCAAGTTCAGAGATCATTCAAGTAAACTGGCATCAACCCCACATGTTCTGTCTCCTCCACTTACCAAAGCTCCAGGTAATACAATAGTAGTGTCTTGAAATCTGGTCAAGTAGTGCATTTTTCATGTTATAAACGTTGTCTTGGTTGATCTTTTATAAAAAAAAAAAAAAAAAAAAAAAAAAAGAGAGAGAGAGAGAAATCCTGAAATTACGAACTATGGACCATATACTTCGTATTTGCCTCATCTAATAGCATTAAGAAAACAATAGTAGGAAACTCTAAGCAGAAAGAGAGAAGACCAGTTGCAATAATTTTAACAACTAAGATCATTTTCTCAAGGTATAATGAAATTAAATAATTGACCTTAATTTCTAATGTCTCCTAACCAACTAATATTGTGTCAGATTGATTGTTTTATCCTTTTTTTTTTCTATTAATAAACAAACTTACGAATTTCACAGGTGCTGCTGGATCAGCAGTTGCAGGCAGGCTTGCTTCAGCTTCAACATCATTCCGGTCTAGCATTGCTGCTTATGCAGGATCTGCTAAGACTTTCAGCATGAATGACATTGAGAAAGCCACAGATAATTTCCATGACTCCAGAGTACTTGGAGAAGGTGGATTTGGGCGTGTTTATAGTGGTGTACTTGAAGATGGGACAAAAGTGGCAGTCAAGGTTCTGAAAAGAGAGGATCATCATGGTGACCGTGAATTCCTGTCTGAAGTAGAGATGCTTAGCCGGCTTCACCATAGAAACTTGGTTAAATTGATTGGTATTTGCGCAGAGGTCAGCTTCCGGTGCTTGGTTTATGAACTCATTCCAAATGGCAGTGTGGAATCCCATTTACATGGTACCTAACTAACTTAGGCTCAAATACCATTCCAATAATTAAGTTAATGATTTTTCTTACATTTGATCTTGTTCTTTGGTAGGGATGGACAAGGAAAGCAGCCCCCTTGATTGGAGTGCTCGGATAAAGATAGCACTTGGCGCTGCTCGTGGACTGGCTTATCTGCATGAAGATTCAAGTCCTCATGTCATACATAGGGACTTCAAGTCTAGTAATATCTTGCTGGAAGATGATTTTACTCCAAAAGTATCTGATTTTGGATTAGCCCGAACAGCAGCTGATGAGGAGAACAGACACATATCAACACGTGTAATGGGAACTTTTGGGTAACAGACTTCTTTCTTACCTGCTTTTCTTTGGATATATTCATGTACAAGTTACCTCCTCATATCAGTACCTCTTTAGTTTATGTTATCACTTACATAAGAAATTTGTGTGGGTTTATTGATCAGATACTTTAAAACTAGAACCCTATCAATTTAGTCAAATGAAGTAATTTCTTAACCATGTCTAAGAACATTTGCTTCTGTAGCCATTTGCTTTTTAACCACGTCTAGTTATTGGTTGAAAACTATTTTAATTATTTGCTGTTATACTATTATGCATTCCCTGATTAAATTTTCTTTAATATTTGAAAAACAATTTCAGTTATGTGGCTCCGGAGTATGCAATGACCGGCCACCTTCTTGTGAAAAGTGATGTTTACAGCTACGGTGTTGTCCTCCTTGAGCTCTTGACAGGAAGAAAACCAGTA
Organism: Vigna radiata var. radiata; assembly: GCF_000741045.1. Lineage (NCBI taxonomy): Eukaryota > Viridiplantae > Streptophyta > Magnoliopsida > Fabales > Fabaceae > Vigna > Vigna radiata. Next base: position 2,935,229 of record NC_028355.1, read on the forward strand.
GACATGTCACGACCGCCCGGTCAAGAGAATCTCGTTGCATGGGCTCGTCCATTGCTCTCGAGCGAAGAAGGAGTGGAAGCAATAACAGATCCATCTCTGGGACCTGACGTGCCTTCTGATAGTGTGGCTAAAGTTGCAGCCATTGCTTCTATGTGTGTACAACCAGAGGTTTCAGACCGTCCTTTTATGGGTGAGGTAGTTCAGGCTTTAAAACTAGTGTGCAATGAATGTGATGAGGCAAGAGAAACAGGCTCAAGTTCTACCTCAGTTGATTTCAGTCATTCTAGACAAGTGTCAGATAATTTTCAAGGGCAATCCTCAGCCACCAATTATGATTCTGGAGTTGATATTGAAAATGGGCTGTTGGCATCAGAGTTATTCAGCTCATCATCCGCAAGATATGGAAAACGAGTGTCAGGATCATTTAGAAGGCATTCTTATTCAGGTCCTCTTAGTACTGGAAGAAGCAAACGGTTATGGCAGATAATTAGAAAGCTTTCTGGCGGTAGTGTCAGTGAACATGGAACTATGTTCAAGTTATGACCAGGGTTCAATTGAGCCAAATTGCAATTTTTGAACTTGCTATGTGCATATTTCTCTTCTCTCCTTCACTTTGTTCATGTGCAGTTCTGAAATCTGCTAGAGGCATTGCTCTTCCCTGCCTAAGGCCTTTGAAGTTTGACAAGAGAATACAATCAACTTGTAAAGTGGTGTTGACATGTTTCTCTGCTAACCAGCAAAACCATGTGTACGTAACTATACTAACTCTTTGAAGAGAGCAAGCAATGCAAATCTAGCTTGAAAATAGAAGACGACTGAAGATGGCCTTTACTGAGACCCAATGGCAATGCAATGCAATGCAACATACAAAGTGTAGTCTTTGCAGTTGCAGCATCAGTAATGTAATGTTGAATGTATTTAGAGGAGGAGATCAATGAAATATAGTTCATGTATTCCGAAAATATGATTCTAGAAATTCGGTTCCAGAAATTTGATTCTGAAAATATTCAATGGAAGAATTTATATATTCAAACATCATCATGCTAGTACAAGAAATGCCTATCCTTGAAGAATCAAAGTATTAATGATGAAAGTTGTAAAAAGAGGTTAAGAATTTACAGGCTTTTTGCATGCAACTGTCTTACCTTAGTTTCGATTTGAATTATGAATCAATTCTTACAAATGGTGATCTTAAGGTGAAAGGGATTGTACACATGTATGAAAAAATTGGTTAATGATGTTGTAAAAAGGAAAAAAAGAATCAAGACTTAATGGCTTTCACAATGCCAAAATACTTTTTTTCTATGAAAAGTGCAAAGGATTATAGAAAAGATAAGCTTCTTAGATAATGTTTAGGGATAAAATTCTTTAAAGTAAAGATGTTTGCTATTCAATTTTTGAGTTTAACTTATAGGTAGGTCTTGTGGGTATAAGTATAATTGGAGTTTAAAATAACAAATTAATCAAGTTATTTAAGGTTTTTAATTTTCTTTATTTGGTTTATATATTTACTAATATGTCATATTTAATTATAGGTTCATAAAAAAAATTATTTGAAGCGAAAAAACTGATTTAGTTTACATGATGTATAACTTGAAAAATATACAAATTAAAAAAAATGTTCATCTCCCACTTGATTATGTTAAGTTAGACCATGAAGGAATATCTAAAGAAATAAATAATGTTAAGATTGAACAAGGTTAAGTTGAAAGTAATGATGAAAATTCTGACTTAACTAGAACAAGTTTAAATTATCAAATTTTATATGTATCTGACCTTATAATTTAGTTCTTTTTATGTACTTGATCATATAATTTAGTTTTTTATGTATTTGATCTTATAATTTAGTTTTTTATGACAACTTTGATGCAAAATTTTCATTTGAAGAAGGTGATGAAGATCTTAAAGATAATTTCATCAAAGAATTTGATGAAGAAGAAATATAAACTTAATCATATTTGTGTTTTTTGCTCTAATCAATTCCACAAGATTTTCTATAGAATTTTTTTTCTTTTTTCTATCAAAATAGATTATACAAAAAATCACCTTAACAAATAATGACAATTAGATCCACAATTTATGCTATGTGAATCAATCTTTTATAAATTATCCTTATAAAAATTATATATATATATATATATATATATGTAAATAAAAGAGTAAGATGATTGTAACAATATTTATTAATAAAAACATAATGAAAATAAAATTAACAAAATATTTCACTAAAGAAAAATATACAAAAAACTATAAAATATCATCTCACTCTACTTATTACCTTCTTTTTTAGGTTAGACCATTTTGACAGTTTCTATTTCTGTTGGATCTTCTCAATAAATCTCTTAATTTTTTTTTCAATCGAGTTTCTAAAAATGAAAAAATGAAACAGGTGACTCTTTACCGTTAAATTGGATTAACAACTTTAAGTTTCTCATGAGGTGGAAGCTTGACATGGAAAATTTTTAATACATGACCATTATCTTAAATTACATGACATATTCAGAGAGCAGACTATGTGAAATATATATTTCATGATTTGTTGATGGTTGTTTCTCACCCAGCACAACAATGCCACCAACAACCACAACTACCATGGAAGGTGCAACCAAACCGCCACCACGCCATCCTTCGTAGCGTGAACTCGCCGCTGTCAGCACCGTTCAAGCTCAAAACGCACAATCATGGCAACCTTCTCTTTCATCCTTCTTTGCGCCATGAAACCTATACACAATAAAGACCAGAAATTGCAAAACCCTAGAACCTTAGTCACGAGTGCCATTACGACACTACTTCATCTCCATCAACGTAGAATCGTAAATCGTATTCGAGCTCCCCAATTGCATTTGAATCGCAAACAGTAGTCGCACAAAACCCAGAATCGCGAACTCCTTGCGTCCCACGAGATCACGTTGTGAGAGCTCCAGCGCCTTCGTTTCTCCTTCCTCGAGTAATTGCAAGAACCAACGCATCCTTCATCTCAAGAAGTCTCCTTCTTCACAAATTCATCAACCTGCAAACCCAAAGACATCACAAAACACAGAAACAAAAACTCATTACGAGTTCATCTCTCTCGCGCAAATAAAAACATGAGAAAACCCCAATCCTAAAGGAGAGGTCATAGGAGACCTATAAAAAATCCAATAGGGTTTAAATTTTTTTACTATTTTCAACTTACAAGAAAAAATATTCTCTTTCTTACAATTATGAAAAAACATTTTGCATTTGAATTTGTATTTTGTCACTGTAGGGTTGGATAATTTTATTTTGCATTTTATATCAATACATTTCACTCAAACTTTAGAGAGTGACAAAAACTAGTCATATGTGCAGTGATGTGAATGAATTAGATTAAAATAAAACATAGAGATTGGTTTACTATAAGTAATATCAAACATAAGAAATAAAAACTACTGGATTGGAATATAGATATTAATGGCTGACTTTTACTTTAAAGTACATTTAATCTCAATGGTTTCTATATATGATAGAATTAATAAGCATGTGAATATCATTCTGATTGTGAAAGACTTCCTAAGTGGTGACAATAATGTTGGATTATTAGACCATAATTTCAATAGTAAGATGATTTTGATAAGTTTGCACAAATTTATAATGTAATATCAATTTTTGTACACACTATTACATTTATTTCCCTTCATATTTTAATTTATAAAGTCCACAAATTATTTTCTATTTATGTCAAATTGGTTTTATATATTTAACTGTTATAACATCTATTTAAAGTAATATAATTATAACACAATTCATTTAGTATAAAATTAATTAATTCAAATTCTACTATTTTGAAAAAAACTTATTTTCATGTTATAATTTATACTTTTACTAGCATTTTATTTTATAATGAATTTTCATTTTAATTCTACTCTCTTCTTAACTTTAATTTATATTTTTAACTTAAATTTATATTTATAAAAACTATTTTTTTACATTATTATTATTGATTGCAATTATTTTGCAAGTTGATACACAGATGTAGATAATATAAATAAAATATTTTTTTTAAAATCCAATTTCATTTCATTGACACTTTAGTCATTTTATTAATATATTATTTAAATTTTTTATTTTATTTCATTACTTAAATTATTTTGGATTTTTTGTTTATTTTTCTTAATTTTTTATTCTCTCTAGTTTTTTATTTTCATTTCAACTTTCTTATTTTTCCTTCTTAAATTCAAACATATAACATTAAGATTAACATTTTTTCTTTCAATCCTTTGTAAACAATTTTATTTTTTAAATTTCTAAAATAATTAAATTTGATCTATGCATCATACTTAATGTCCAATGCAAATTGTAAGTTTCACACATATTAAATTAGTGGGATTTCAATTCTCAATGAAATAAAATATCTAGGACCAAACATTCCCACAATTACTTTCCAACCAAACCCACAAATATACATTTATGTTTTTCTATATCCAAATCACTCAAATTCAAGTTTATTCATTTCCATCTCCACTAATTTATTAAAGAAAAGTGTATAAAAAAATGTACAAAATATGAATCCTTAGTCTAATTTATAATTATTTATTAATTAATAATGACTAAAATAATAAAAAACAATTTACCAAATATTTTATTTATATATTTACATAAATAAAATCAAGTGTGTGAGATGAGGTTTAATAGTTTTATTTTTGACTTGTAGGTGTGCAGCAGAAAGAGAGCAGAGAGACAGAACAGTGAGAGTTTGTAAGGAAGAAGAGTGAGAACTGAGATGGAGACTCCTCCTCAGCAAGGTGTGGTGAAGAAGAAGGAGACAAGGGGTCGAAAACCTAAGCCAAAGGATGACAAGAAAGATGAACATTCCAAGACAAAGGAAGGGAGAAAAACGCAGCAATATCAGCAGCAACAGCAGCAGCAGCAACAACCTTCGGTCGATGAGAAATACACGCAATGGAAGTCTCTCGTCCCTGTCCTCTATGACTGGCTTGCTAACCACAACCTTGTTTGGCCCTCTCTCTCTTGCCGGTAACCCTCATTAGGGTTTTCACTTTTTTTCCCTTTCTTAATCTTCAAAATCTAATTTTTTTAATGCTAATTTTGGGTTTTCAGGTGGGGTCCTCAGCTTGAACAAGCCACTTACAAGAATCGCCAGCGGCTCTATCTTTCCGAACAGGCAAACTCTTATTTTATAAATTAAAAATTGATCCTTTTTTTAATTTTTGAGTGATGGGAGTCGGTTTTGTTGTGTCTTTACTGTGTTAGTGAAATGGGTCTGTTGAGTTTTGTGGCTGGTTGCTATATAGGGGAGGAAGAGTGTTTTTTGTTTTTTTTTTTTTTCTTTTTTTGAAAAATTGATTTTTGTTTTTTTGTTTTTGTGGAAAGACTGATGGTAGCGTGCCAAATACTCTGGTGATTGCGAATTGCGAGGTTGTGAAGCCTAGAGTTGCGGCTGCAGAGCACATTTCGCAGGTGAATTGTTGTTTTATGATTGTGCATGTTATGTGGCTGCAGAGCACAATTCGCAGGTGAATTGTTGTTTTATGATTGTGCATGTTATGTTCCTTCTGGGAGGATTTCAAATTGTGACTTTGGTAAGGTTGTTGTGTCTTTATGGTTGCCATTGGGACCACTTTTGTCCACAATTTAAGACTACTATACATGATCACCATTGTCTAAAGCCTTGTTCATGTTTTAATGATTACTTTGATGTTTGAAATTTGATTAAGCTGATAGAAATGTTTGTCTACCCCTTCTAGTTTAATGAAGAGGCACGGTCCCCGTTTGTGAAGAAGTTCAAGACCATCATACATCCTGGCGAGGTATACTCATTGTTTACATTGATGGGCTGGTTAAAGATTAGATGCATTGTTTACATTGATGGGCTGGTTAAAGATTGGATGCATTCTTTACATTGATGGGCTAGTTAAAGATTGGATGCACTTGAAACACGTGTGAACAATGAAGAAGGGATAATAATTGTTCCCTAATCTGCCTTGGTCTTTTACTTATTTAATGCTACCCATCATCAATGATATATGTATTTTGGTTCACATTCCATCTTTTTGATTATCAGAGTATGATCTGATATGGCTTTATTTTGTAGGTGAACAGAATTAGGGAATTACCACAAAATTCCAAGATTGTGGCAACACATACAGATAGCCCTGATGTAAGAACTTTACTTTACAGTTTACATTTTGCTTTGATTTTTCTGGTTTCTTATATATAACTCTTTCAATATCAGGTCCTTGTTTGGGATGTTGAGAATCAACCTAACCGTCATGCTGTCCTTGGAGCTACAAACTCTCGGCCTGATTTGGTATTAGTCGGCTTTAATATTGCTTAAATACTTCCAACTAAAAAAGATTAATCTATTTTGGAATGTGAGAAAAATGAAGCAGATAAATACTCATATCTATTTATTTTGTGAGAAAAATGACCTTTCTTATTTATGTTTAGCATCTTCTGATGTGAGTCAGATTATGCTGCAGTTTCATTTGATTGTTGTATTGATTAACTTTTTTTTAGTTATATTAGGATATAACTTAATTGAACAGAAAATAGGGGTAACATTATTGAGGCTAGGACAGACCCTGAGTGCAGTTCCACAAATATGATCTGACATGTATCTGATGCTTCAGTTCTTTGAAAGTCACGAGACATGATACTTTTGTGGCTATTTTGAATATAAGAGTGGGTGTAGCATTGTTGGGGCTAGAGCAGGTCATAGGTGCGAAGGCCTATGATGCAAATACATGATCTGATATGTGCATTCGATGTGGATATTCTTGAAAATAAGGGAGATGGAACATCTTTATGATGCATATATAGATATGCATAATACTTTATGGAACACAATAATTATATAATTGGAATTCATAAAGTCCAAATTAAAATTTATATAATATTCTTCTTTTATGAAAATACAATAAACAAACTAGTCAATCCAGGATGACATGGTCTGTTGCGCATCCTTATTTGTCTCACTGGTGCTAACATCTACGAGTTTGTTGCTTTGTAATAGGCCAAGATTAATCAATTCAGTTTCCTCTTAATAAAAGTGACTTGAATATCGATGATATCCCCATTTATTGGTATCAGATATAAGTATCCACTATCCCATACCTATATTTTATGTGAAGACCTAGGAGAATGCATCATGCATCCATGCTTCTTAGGTAAAAACATGGAAATTCAAATAAGCAAGACCAAATTTGCCCCTCCACTTTGAAGTATGTGGCCACCTGCTTTAGTACCCTTGAATTATCTATTATATAAGAAACTCCTAATGCATCATTATTGTTATTTGGCATGGTTGCTGGCTCCTGATATATTTACGTATAATCTCGCTTGCAGATATTGACTGGACACCAAGATAATGCAGAATTTGCTCTTGCTATGTGTCCAACTGAGCCCTATGTTCTTTCAGGAGGTTAACTATTAAAGAATTAGGTTATTAAATTCGTGCTTATTTCTTGATGTAGTAATTCTATATCTGAAAGTAAAAACTTACACTTGCAGGAAAGGATAAAACGGTGGTATTGTGGAGTATTGAGGACCATATAACATCTGCTGCCACAGGTGGATCAATTATCAAGCCAAACTCTAAATCTGGAGAAGCCAATGATAAAACTGCTGAAAGCCCTTCTGTCGGGCCACGAGGTATCTACTGTGGGCATGAGGATACTGTTGAAGATGTGACTTTCTGTCCATCCAGGTAACTTGCCTACTTTTTACTGCGTAGCTTCTGCTGTGCTTCAGGATAGATGCCTACTTGAGAAAATAAAGGAATTATACCATGTTCTCTTCCAAACAAAAGAAGAGAACAATGCCTTTTCTCTTTATTTCCTTTCCTTCCATTTTCTTTTTGTACACTTTCTATCTGCAGCCAAACAAAGCATTAGGGTGATGTCTAGGGTGGGTATCCTCTGTTTTTCTTCATCAACTCCTTATCATTTACTATTAACTAATGTATAGCTATACTTCTTTTTTTTTCTATTTTATTTTATTTTATTTTGAGAGTGGGGGGGATTGTTCTATATTATCATTTTTAATTTTCTGTTTGAGGGATCTAGTGTGTTTGTACTTATAGTTGCAGCATAAACTAAATACCATATTTGGTTAATAACCTTACTCTCCTGACATAATTGTGATCATGCTGAAGTGCACAGGAGTTCTGTAGTGTTGGAGATGATTCTTGTCTCATCTTATGGGATGCACGTGTTGGGTCTAGCCCTGTGGTTAAGGTATTGTTTTGTACTCCAATCATTTATTTAAATTTGTTTTCATTTATTATTATTATTATTATTATTATTATTATCATTATTGTTATTATTTTATTTAAGTTCCTGTTTTATTGCAGATTTAATTTTTTTGTGAAAAGAACAATTTTTTTCCTTTTATATTTTAGTTTATTCCAAACATTGGATTGCGAGTATGCAATAATAACATTGAGGTTATAAGAACCCTTGTACACAATATCTTTTGTGAGGTATCTTTTTGTTTTTTGTTTTCTTTTTAATTTTTTTTCCTCTTTCATGAATTTGGTAACAGGTTGAAAAAGCTCATAATGCTGATCTTCACTGTGTTGATTGGAATCCACATGATGATAATCTGATTCTTACTGGGTATGTTTTCCTGTTTTACAGTTCTCATTGTCATTAATTTTGCTTTGACATGTAAACTACCTTTTTGATCTTATCATGTACAAATTGATGATGATTCACATCCGTATTTGACTTGTTCCCATTTATCTACAGGTCAGCAGATAATTCTGTACGCATGTTTGATCGTCGCAATCTCACCACTAACGGAGTTGGGTCGCCCATCCATAAATTTGAGGGTCACAAAGCTGCTGTTCTTTGTGTTCAGGTAATTTTGAGCATACTTTTTTGTTTATGAAGAATAATTCTTTATTCTCCTTGGTATTATATTGTTATTGCACTGTAATATATGAGAATCACTGTTTTTTTATTCAGTGGTCTCCAGACAAATCATCTGTATTTGGAAGTTCAGCTGAGGATGGTCTCTTAAACATTTGGGACTATGAGAAGGTGCAATCTAGTTTAGCCATTTTCTTGCCCCAAAAATAATATTTGGTGTCAACTGCTCATGATGTCTCTTGTTTTTTTTTCCTGCAATGTAGGTTGGTAAAAAGATAGAGCGATCTGGAAAATCAATAAGTGCTCCTCCAGGGTTGTTTTTCCAACATGCTGGTCATAGGTATGAAACTTGTTTTTCTGGTACCATTCACAATTTTTTTTTTTCGTTATTCCAATCATATAATTGTAATCAACCTTTATTATTTATCTTTTTAGCCAAGGCCAAAAGCAACATTTTTCATATTTGAACCTCTTGTTTGATTCGTTGTCTGCTGTTGCTTCACAGTTTCTTATGTTACATTATCTTTAGTTTTTCTTTGATGCTTATGTTGCCGATTCCCTATTATCAATGCTTTCCTGTCATTCTCCATGACATCTTTTGGTAAAAAATTTGACGAAATGCTGGATATCTGATAGTAACCTCCTTGGTTAGTTACATAATTAGAGAAATAATGTTGCTTATGAATAAGAAAAAAGGTTGAGAGGGGGATTGTGGGTAATTTTATCTATGATTTGTGAGGGAGAGTCCAGATCTCTCAAAATCCTGCAAGTGATCTGTTCACTTTTTCTGTTAATCGAAGTTTTTCTCTCTAATTCTGATCCAGTTTGTATCAATGTCAAACATAAATTTGTGCAAGGGGTTTTTCTTTGATAATACTGTCAACTATGGTCCATCGATTGCAAGCTTGCAATATCAAATCTTCTGGACTTCTGTAGTTACTGATATTCTAAGATATGTTATCCTTGGAATTCTTGTGATCCTCTGGCAGCTTTCTTTTGACTGTTTCTATATTTTGGTAGTCCTGCCAAATAATACTCTGAATTTGTTCGTTTTTTTTTTTCAAAATATTTATTTAACAACTCTCACCCCCAGTCTGGCTTACTTTTGTTTGTAACGTATAAACTTTGTTATTATATGCAGAGATAAAGTAGTCGATTTTCACTGGAATGCATATGATCCATGGACAATTGTTAGCGTCTCTGATGACTGTGAAAGTACTGGTGGAGGAGGCACATTGCAGGTATGAAAAACACTTTTCAACTTACGTAATATAGGTCATAGAAAATGGCTATTTGTATCATATTTTATATAATTGAAGATTTATGCTTTTGGAAACAAAGCAACTTGCTTGTGGCATGATCAAATTGTTTGGTTGAGGCTAGACCTAATGGGGCAAGCGTGATTTTTTACTATTCACGGCCCCAGTACCCTAACAGCAACTCATCTTTCTCCTCTTCCAAGAACTCATACACAGTAACTTGCATACAATTTCTGCGTTTGTCCTGGTATTTGTTTTTTTAATTGGATAATGGATGTAAGGATGTGCTCATAGTAGAGCAGATCAGGGCTGGCATGGGTGAGACTGTGACTAGACTGTTTCCTTCTCCTTTATTGGGCACAATGGGGATTAATATGCATTTTGCAGATCAAGTTTTCTTTGCCATTTTTGACTTTTATTTATTTTTTAATGTGAATGATTCTCACGTTCCAATTAAAAGGCCAGAGCAGGTTGTGTGCATTACATTTCTGAATAGTTTAGTTAGACTCATTAATGAACCGGCTAGCCCTTCTGGTATTTCAAGTTTAGTAAGTAGTAATGAGTTTGTTTTAATGATTGCCTGTCTGATCCATCAAACTCATTTGTGTAGATATGGCGCATGAGTGATTTGATCTACAGACCAGAAGAAGAGGTTTTAGCGGAGCTGGAGAAATTCAAATCTCATGTGGTGGCATGCGCTTCCAAGTCTGAAAAATGATATTATTCGCTTGCAAAAAGAGTTCGGTTATTCTTGCTGTTGTATAACTCAATCTTTATTTGTGATTCATGTTTCTCAGCATTTCAAAAACCACCCACATGGGATTGGAGTAGGGAAACTTAGATTAACGTAGAACTGACAAGTGTTTGTGGTGTAGTGTTCCTTAAATTTTACTGTTTCTGTTCATGAACCTTTTCGTGTTGTGCACACTGTTCAATCCTCCAACCACTGAACCGAATATGCATTCTTAATCCATGATCCTGTGAAGTTAAGTTGGTTGGCAAATCGGTTGCTTTTATGTTTTGTGTGTGCAGCCATGGCTAGATGATGGTATTTTAGATTCTGAAAATAGATTTTGCAATTATTATACAAATATCACAAACACTTTCACTCAATTTATATTTTTGACACAAGCTGATGAATAATTAGTCTGAAAGGCCCTTCTAAATGATAAAGTATAGTTCAAAGTCACATTTGTACATTGCTTGCAACACCCTTTCGTCTATTATATTGTAATATATAAAATCTAAAGTATGAGTTATGAAGCTGAGACATCTATTAAAAACGTTTTCAAAATTTGATTTGATAGGTTTTGTGGGTTAAAAAGCATTATCTTATCATCCAAATAAAGGAGATATTGTTCGTAAAAAAATTTCAACCAAGAGATGAGTTTTTCTTTTTAAAGGTAATTTGCGAATTATTTCATATATTTAATAAAAATCTATACAGGTATCTGGTTAAGGTGTAGTAGTCAAACAATGAGTTCAAAACATGATTATGTTGTGAAATGTTTCAAGTTTATGTGTTTGGAGAAATGATCAAGATTTGATGAATGAAAAGAAAAACTCTTGAAGTTTTCATTTGTAAACAATTTGGTTAAATAAAAAAGAATCCTAAATTTAATTACAATATTTAGTTACATTTAATTTTCATTGTGCTAGGATTTAGTTACATCTAATTAAATAATTGGTTGAAAGTTTACTTTGATTATTAATCAAGCCTAAAAGAATATTAATAAATAAACAAGTATTTGTTTTTTTAGTCATCTATTCATCATTAGATTCAGTTTTTGACAAACACATAAAATTGTATTTACTTTTTTTATCTTTATTCTTTTGTCTAATCTCAAATTGTACTTCACATGCATAACAAAAACATTTAATCTTTTTTGTTCTAACATATTTATTCATTATGTATTTGGTCAAATATGTTCCAATTTATTTCAGAGTGTGAAACTCAATTTTCACTGTTACCTTTTGAAACTCTTTAAATTCTGCCACACAATTCTTCCATAAAAAAGCTATCAAAATAAAAAGTGTTGAATTATAATGTAATTATAAATTTATAAATCATATAAAAATAGGAGTGAGTAATTTAATTACTAGATTATTTCTTATTTCTAGTATTTATTTTCAAGTTCATTTCAGAAAGTCCATTAACTTCTTTGAAATAATTGATCAATTGTAACTCAATGATTGATCAACTGTAACTCTTGTTCTTGTATATGAACTAACATAAGTGAACTAACACTTCACTGTTTGAATTGATTCTTTTGCCATAATAATATCTAACACTATAAAGATCAAGTTAATTGTAAATACTATTCTTTAGTAGGACAAATTGTTGGAAAGGTAAAACCTTTATGCTGAGTTATAGAAAAAGGTAGTCTAAATATCAAATAAGGATTTATTTAAAGAAAACTTTCAACACCAAAGTGAATAAAATTATATGAAAACTATAAAACTTGAATGTAAAAGTAAGAATGAGTGTTATCATGTGTGTGGGAGATATCAGTTCAATACACATAAAACATTTAACACCACTTTTAATTTTAAAAACAATAATTTTATGATTTTTTTTTATTTTATATAGTGTTTATTATCTTTTTTTATCCGAGACTTTCATTCACACTTAGATTATTTTCAACAATCATCTTTCAAATGTAAATCTCTTTCATATGATATATTTCTTTTTAGGTGTAAAGTAACATAATTATACCCTTGTGGTTATATGGTGATGTTATTATTGTTATCGTAGTCTAAATCCTTATATTCTGCTGTTGTGGTTAAGGTATTTGTTAAACATAGTGAAAAATAGGTTTGAGATTAATCTCCTGTAGAAAACACTCACAGGACATTATATTTATAATAAAAGAAATATGAGCTAAGTTTAAAATATAAATAAAGAATAATAATAAAGTAATTAAACATAAAAGATAAAAATAAGATATCAAGATAAGATGTTTAATGTATTTATAATAAAGAAAATATAGACTAAGTCCAAAATACAAATAAAGAATAATAATAAAGTAATTAAACATAAAAGATAAAAATAAGATGTTTCATAATCTAATACTTCCATGAATGTGTCAACAAATGTTGGCAAATATGTTGCTTTGGCACACCAAGTCATACAAAATTGTTAAATTTGAGTCTATTTCAATCCTACAAAACCAAATTATAAGGTGAGGTTTTCACTTATAATTTATATTGATCTTATTACTAGTCTATGCGAGACTTCTAACATACTTTCAATGTATAAATTTCGTGAGATTAGATATTAATAAGTGGTCTGTGACGGCCTGATAGTGGATGAAATAATATTTTTAACAAACACAAATTTTGTTACGACAAACTCTGAACTGACTCTGGTATCATATTAATCATAGTGAAAAATAGGTTTGGAATTAATCTCCCTTGTATAAAATACACATAGATTATTGTATTTATAATAAAAATAATGAGATAAACTCAAAATACAAATAAAAAATAATAACAAAATAACTAGAGATATATAATAATAGAAAATACAAATAATGTATTGTATTTATAATAAAAAAAATATAAATTAACTTAAAATACAAATAAAAAATAATAACAAAATAACTAGAGATATATAATAATACAATAAATTTATGTGTTTTTAATCATATTTAGATTATTTTAAAAAATTCATTATTATATTATAGTATAGCAAAGGGATGTTTTTATCGACTTTTGAGCCTTTATGTTTAAAAATAAATATCAACAAAAAAAATTATAATTAAGGAGATGATATGATAAATTAGGATATTTGTGTAATAATATAGTGCTGTTATTGCTATAACTAATGAAACTATGTATATTGACTTTGATTAATAATAAATATATCCTATATATTCTGGTTGTAGATACCTCTCCCTTTGCTATAATTAAGAAGAGCATAAACTGACATAATGTTGTCGGTATTACTTTACAGATTGATTTTCTTTGCAGGAATCCTAAAAAAGTAGCTAATTATTGTAAGAACACAACACTGGGAATAATTTGGCGAAGCAACTTCAGTATTAAGTACTTACCATAATAATCTGAATTAGAAGCACTGTCAAGAGATTCTTTCATTTCAAACAAACAAAAATCTCAGATGATATCTGATATTTGTCATTAACTTTATAATTTAATTAGAAGATGCAGCACTTTAATCCTTTAGTCCTCAGCAACCAATGGAAAAAACAATAAAATATAAGAAAAGAAGGTGAATTAATTATTATTTTTTCATTTTAAAATAGAAGTATTAGACAGAAAGAATATTGGATTAAGATACTAATCCAACTTCAATCAAACAAAAAATCTTTAGTCTGTGAAGTCCTTGTCATGTACTATTTTTTTCACAAGCTTTTGTTGCATCCTAGACATCTTAGTTGACCAGCTAGGTTGTACAAAATTATATACTTGAAGCTCATGGGATCTACAAAAGAAAGTAAAAGATAAGAAAACAGTTTTGTGCAGAAGCTATTACCAGGTAAAAGAGACAGACAGACAGGTAATAACTATAGTGAGTTGTTTGTAGGTTGTGTTAGCATATCTGAAGAAGAACCTCTTCTCAGGTGATGGTAATTAATAGTCATTTTCTTTTTTCAGACCCTCAAAGTTTACTTCCTTTTTATTATAATAGCAGTAAGAAAAGAGAAAATCTTTGGTATATAGCTCATCTCACTCTCTCAACACTTCTCCTAAACAAAAGAAAAGGAAAAAGAAGTGAACTTTAGTTCTGAAATCGTTATCATTTGGCAGTGTTTGGTTGATGAGTTGCCAAAAGAACATATTGAAGGAGGATTGTCCTTCTCATGTCACGGACATGTCCAGATAAAATATTATGCTTTGGTAGCTTTGGTTCAATCATCATGAAAGAGAATGTGGGCAAAAGATAGTAAATAGTTGGATCGACCCCTTCAAGTGTGATGCTCAAAAAAGAATTTGGGAAACCTCAAAACAAACCTATTAGCTAGGCTACGAATATGACTACTCCAAAGATTCCATTCTCAAGATTTAAGTGGCCTACTTCTTGATCTTTCTTTATATATTATTTGCAAAAGGGTCTACCCCTATCACTACCTAGGTCTTCCTAAAGAAAAATCCAGATCCCCAATGTGATAACTTATTTAAATCTGTCATCTTCCTCTTTGTCATCATTGGCTCTTTAGGAATGAAAAAACGTTATTCTCATTTAGAAAGAATAAAGGGATGGAGACCTCTTAATCATCTATCATTAAACTTTTAATCTAAGATTTGCAAAAAAGGAAAAGCAGGATCATCATGATAAAGAAGTTGGACACGTAAAGTTAAAGAAATGTTTGTCCAAAGGTGAATATGATAGAAAGAATCATAATTTTTGTGAAAGAGAATGATTAAAGTACATCCAACTGAATAAACAGAAAAGCAAGAAGCAATGGAGTTGAGTGGTACGTATATTATATCAACACTTCTACAACATCCACTGCTTAAAGATGTAAAGTAAGTCTCACGATGTGATTCACATTCACATTCTAATTGGTGACTCAATCAGTTCCCTTGCTGTACTAAGTGCATGATAGGGCCACGAGTACAATAATGAGAGGTATTTGTCTGCCCTTATGTTAAATTTATGCTCAATGATCATTTTCAGAGGGCTAGATCACATTACACTTGAATTTTATTGAATCATAAAAACCATTTAGCTATCTGTTTGTATCGTAAAAATATGTGGTGTAGCTCCTTACAATGAAATCTTTCCAATGTGCACGTGTAGTCAATTCAATGGTCCTACAAGAGTTGAACCAAATCAAGTGGCAGCCCCTAAACCTAGAGTAGGATTGTGTGGCATTGACTGTTCTTAATTCAAAAGATTTCACATTAATTTCAAAAGATTTTGAGCCATGAATGGGGTAATTATCACACCAACTTGATTATACCGGAATAGACCTCAGATGTTGTGGTCAATTACATGTGGTGGTGGTGAGCATTAAATATTGCCAATGAAGGTGTGTGACCATAATGATAATTGAATGGAAAGAGGGTGATGTTTTGGTAATTAAGATGTTAGATTAGCAGGTGAGGAATGTAGATTCTTATTTGTTGGTTTATGTATCAAACAAGGACTAGATGACAGATTGGTCTGTGGTGTGCAATCATCAAAGGGTGATTGAAGCCCACAAGAGGCAAAAAGAGAGAACAAGTGGGCCATTTCAGTGTCTTATTTTTCTTTTCCTTATTTATTCTTTTAAAAGGAGGGGGAAGATGGAGTTAAAAACTTGAAATGGGGAACGGGGAGGGCCTTGGGAAATCTTACAATAATACTCACTTTACATTGCACTTGATTTGACCTTACAGTCACAGATATTCTTAGATAATCCGTTAGCATTTATCAACCAAATGCACGAAGCCATTGCCAGAATTTTAGTGACCCCAAAACAGGTTGTTATTCCATGTGACTTCTGTTTGGTGTTTTATTACCAAAAGGGTCTTCCTTCCTAATCATTATCCTAAAGATACTACTAATTCACAATATCAAACACTTTTACTTACCTAAGTATAACTGATTTTTAAGTTCCATTTGTTCATGACATACCAAGTACTGTTTTTAATTCTAATAAAAAGAATGATGGAAGGAACTGGTTCGTTGTTTGCTTGACAAGATGCATGAAATTCAAAGGGGTGAAATTTTTTAAGCACAGAAGATAGAAGTTGGCAATGACAGACACATTATGACAGAAAGTATGTATTATTGCAACATGGGGATGTTCTACAAGAACATGGGTGTCAAAGGAGGCCAAAATGAAGTAAGCCCCAGGGAGAAGTAACAAGTATGAATGATGGTGGATTTGGTTTGAATAACAATTGGTAGGTAGGTGATTTTGTTACTTGGAGCAAAGTGGTCTACATATATGTATGTCTGTCCTATTGCCAAAATACGTACTACTAGGCAGAAGAATGGGACCAGTCGTTTTCATGAATCCTGACCAAGAGAGCTTCTGCACAAAAGATCACTGCAATCAGATGGCTATAAGCATCTACAATTCTGTCTCATTGTTAAAGGACATTTTGGTTATTGGTCTGATCGACCGAAACTGGTCATGGGGGCAGGGGGAGGGGTGCATAATGGGACCCTACCTTTGCTGCCTCTATCCATTTTCATGTGAATCGTATACAGTTTTAGCCAGCTCATTTATTGTCCCAAGTTCTCATTCCCACACACCTCTAATATATATGACTCAAACAAATCAATGCTTTTGGACTTTCATGGTACCCTTTGTTTCTTTGTAATCAAACTTGTTTAGTGCGTGTTTGGTTTGGGATAATATACATATGTATAAATTAAAGTCATACATACATCAGAGCTAGCTAGCCCCAACCGGCATCATTTCATTGGTTTTGCTTATTGCTATAAACAATATATATGTACATAGAAAGTCATCCATTTTGTTGCCTTACATTACATTGATGAAATTAAACTTGATTTTACATGTAGAATGGAATGAACAAGGATGAATTGAATTTAGCTGAACTGAACTGCTTAGCACTTAATTACAGGAGCTCTATCTATATCACATCAAGGAGCAATTCTCATAAAGGTAGCATCAATGTTTTGAGTAGAGTTGATAACTGACAGGAACACATAGGCCTGAGCACTTGACAAGCCATATTTCATTTCATAGAACTAATGAGGAGATTCCAAGCTGGAAAGAGCCGGGTTTGGCGGATCCTGTCCTTTGAGAGAAGCCAGAGAGAGACACACACATGGAGATGGTGGTTATTGCATTGCATATCTGAAGCTTTCTAGTCCCTAAATTCAAATCCTGAATGTCATAAAAAAATCTCATCTGGTTTTCTTTTGAAGATTAACAAGGAGATTAAATGAAAATAACTACACTCATAAATGAAGAGAAAGGAATATATTGGGGAAAAATTACTTCAAGTAGTACATCTAAAGGTCCCCATCTCACTATTCATCTTGCCCCCTTCTAATATTGATTTTTCCCAAATCACTCTACTTTCCTTAAAGAGAAACGAAGACTTTTAAAATGAAAATGGAAATAATATCATAGAGATTAATGTTCAAAAAATTTAAGAGAAAAAGGAGGAAAAAAAAAAAAAAGAAACTAGTTATTGTAAATTCCAACACAATGATAATGTTGAAGAAGCCTATTGGCTTCCCTGAGACCACTGAAGTAAGCTCCATGAGTTGTGGAATAATGAGTTCTGTGAGTTGCTTCCCCTGCAAACAAAATTTGAAGTGGAGAAGAAGCAGAAGGCTGACAACTGCTATCTTTTGGCAATGGCTCGGCCATTGCATCTAAATCATCACCACTTGACCCTACAGCAACATAACTGTATGAGCCTAAAAACAAGGGATCAGTTCCCCATTTGCTCTTCAAGACTTTACTGAACTTCACCTCATTTTCTTGAGATCTCTCCTCAGAATTCGCATTCCCATTGCACAATCTATGTGAACTGGAACCCTTTTGCCACTGAGAATGCTGTAGAAAGCACGAGACTGTGGATGAAACTCCATTTATGATCTCCTCATCTTTGAGTGACTCAAGTGCTAGTGCTTCTTCCCCCACAAACCAAGACAAGAGGACACTAGAATTGTTGTATATGGGGAAAAGGGTGGCTGTCCTCCTCATCCACCAGGGTATTTTCTTGTGCCTCGTTCCAGATTGAGGTGAATGGAAAACCATTTGCAGGAAAGGGAACCCTTTGTCTGAGTCTTCATTTACATGTTCATGCTGGTATTCATGTTTCCCTCCTCCATGTTTTGGACTTAATTGCATAAACAACTTGTTAACAACCCCAAAGCCAAGCCTTGAAATTGCCTCAGTTTTGGAAGAGGGAAGAGGAGGACAGAACATACCTGAATCATCACGAATAGCAGATTTTAACACTCCCAGTGAAACTGTGACAATGACATGATCAGCGGACATAACGGAGCCATCACAAAAATGCAGCTTCACAGGCTTAGAAGAACAACAGCCATTTTCCACACCCTTCCTCTCATCAAGCTGCCACTCAATCCTTGTGACTTTTCTACCTAACTGAATCAAACCAGGTGGCAACACAGAAGCTAAGGACTCAATTATGCTCAAGTACCCTTTAGCAATTGTGATTTCTTCACCTGGGAACATTCTGTACTCGCTTTCAGCACTATAATCCAGTGTCAAGAGGTCATCAGCTGATGTATAGGTCCTCTGGTTGTTCTCGTGCATTCCAAATATTCCTTCCTCAAGTAACTTCCTGCTCCACTCCCCACACCCTTTGACCTCCTCTTGCTCCTTTGAAATCTGGTAAGTCTCCAGGCCTTGTCTCAGAAAAGAGCCAATACTAAGGTTGTTGTTACCAGACCTGTTGGAAGCAACCTTAGCAGCCAAAGCAGCCAGCTTGTGATAACTTTCAAGTTCACCCTTTGCAGTGGCTTCATTGAGCTTCCCTTGAGAATATTCCATGAGGTTGTTGAAGAGCTTTGTAATGGGGTCAACAATGGAAGGGTGGAGATGGAAGCCACCTTCAGCAATGGTGATGGCCTCATCAGTGTTCCCATCCATGCACTCCCAAGGTTGGTCAGAGCGGAGTGAGTGGATTTCTTGAGCAATTTTGTGAATTGGACTGCCTCCAATTCCATGGATCCATGTAGCACCCATCTCAATACGGTCACCACCAAACTCTGAGGTGTTGATTCTGCCACCAATCCTGCTTCCACCCTCCACAACACATAGCTCAAACAAGTCCTTTGAGGCAGTGGCAGTGTAGAGCTTGTTGGCAGCTGTGAGGCCTGCCATTCCTGCTCCAATTATCACTATCCGTGGCTTCTTCACCACCATTGTTACTTCACAGACTACTCACAAGATTAGAAGATAGCTTTGCTTTTCACTCTTTCACAACAGGCAAAGCAAAACAACAAAACTAATCACACACGGGGAGAAATAAACAAGACACAGAGTGGTACAACAACACACAAGTGGTGTGAACTGTGAAGGTGAGATTTGAGTTACTGACAATCAATTTATAACTGGCCTCTCTGCTTCCTCACTGAATGGCCTTTTTCTTGCACTTTTTTTTTGAGGGGTGCAGTGATGCCAATCACTAACTCACTAGTGTAAATAAATAATTGTTATCACAATACTACTACTACTACTACTACCAAATATCTATCTCCTGAAAGAAAATCAATATAATCCAAAGTCACTCAGAGACATAGTAAATGTAAAAATCTTCTGCTGTTTTTCATGATGAGGTAATATATGCAACCCAGGTTTTAAAATTCACCCAGTGACCCACCCCAATAATTTTCTACAACATCAGGTTGTGATAAAATTACAAGTAGAACTGTCAGCACAATTTGAAACTTTTATGGAGTACATTATCTGAAGTAGTAGTGACATCTTTTTAGTTTTTCACGTTGTTTGTAGTTGTTGTTTAGTACTATTTACTAATTACTAATCCCTCCTAATAAAGACAGGGGTCTACTTTTCCTTTAGCTAGAAAGCAAACACAAACACCCCCCAACAGCAACTACTACTAGAATTACAAGCAAATTCAAAATGGTTGAATGTCACTCAAGTGTTACTTAAAAATTGATATTGGGATGGGTAGGTGTGTCCCACAGCCATAAATGCCCACGAGTGAGTAATAATTCAGAGACAGTCACTGAGCACTGAGCTATAAGACTAATGTCTATGACTACAACCTATGCTATGGAGAGGGAAGGGGTTTACCAGAGGGGGGAAAATCAAAGGAAATTACACAACACAACACAACATTTCATGATGTGAAAGAAATGAAAAAAATGTGAAAATAAGAATAAAATAAACCAGAAAGAAAAAATAAAAAAGGTTGATAGTGCCTTTCACCAACCTCACATGTAAATAGAGTTAGGGACGGCCCACCAACTGAACAAGTCAATGGTCCTGATCAACCGATGGACTGTCCTTAGATGAGTCCTAAGGAGGACACCCTACACACAAATCCAACAATTATAATCAAATTGCTGCACACTTTCATTCCCATCACTCACTGTATTATTGTTTTTCTTATTCTTTACACTAGCCCTCTCTTCCCTTCTCTTCTCTTCTCTTCTCTTCTCTTCTTCCCATTATATTTTACTCATGTTACAGAAAACTTGACAGTTTTACATTAACCATGCAGGAATATTACACCAATCAGTAGACAATTTTATCAAGCTCTTTAGAGTGTACATGGCTCATGTGTGACATCAATCATATTTATTCATAGTTTTCTGACATATCAAATGAAATTGCCATGATCAAACATTCTGCCCAACTATTATCACTCTGTCTTTAAATAATTGAAATAACTTATAAAGTAATCTACTAAGTTGTACAACAATCATCCCAAAAATTATGCCAACCATGATTGAAAAATAGAGTAAAAATCTCTACGTGACTGTTAAACTCTATGATTTACAGATCAAACTGTATTCTAAACACACTTGTCAACAAACAGTAGATGTATCACAGCAGATGTTGCCAATTTCATTTATGTAACAGTAAGTTGTCTAGATATTTTTTAAAGAACGGAAATTTCTCAAACAACATTCATTTTAAGAATATTTAGTGAGAGACATGAACTGAAGTAGAAGTGTTTATTTAATTGTGTGGTGCATAAGATAAGAGTATGAGATTATTTCAAAGCTTGTAAGCAGATAGCACACTTTAAAGGAAAAAAAAAAGTTGAATAATAATTGTACGGTCCAAGAAAAACTTAGTATATTGAATTTAAAGATAGATGATAGATATTGAAGGAAATAAATATCTAAGCAAAGCAAAGAAGCAAGAAGCATCTTTGATATTTGTGGTCAACGGTTTGCAGACTTTATAATATAATTGCTATGAAAGAAGAGAGATAAAGCAGAAGAGAACAGAACAAAACAGAACAGAGCACAGTGCATGAATCTTGGTAAACTGTGATGGGTGTGCAACGTCAACATGATAATAGCTACCTATTATTTTAATTAATTGACGTACTATTCATTTTTATAAATTACAGTACTTAAAAATACTTTAATGAATGACAATTTTAACTTTAAGTTTCTTAAAAAAATAATAAGTTATTTTCTTTTCAATGCTGTCTTACTTTTATTATTATTATTATTATTATTAATAAGTATCAACGTTTGCAGTCTTCTTTAGGTAAAAAACAAATATATATTTCAAAATTAAACTACTAAACTGATGTTTATGAAATGTAATTGAGAAAACTTCATATCACGGGATTTGACTTCAAAATTAAACTAGAAAACTCATGGTTATAAGATCCATGTCCTTATAACATAGTTTTATTATTATTATTCTTATAATGAGGCTGAGGTAGCCATGTTGATGTTCATAGTACAGTCTGAAACATGGCATGAAGGAAAGGCCACATTTTCTCTGGATCTTCATAAAAGATAGTGCAGATACGTTAGTATCATAGATTGATTAGAGAGGGAAGATATGTTTGGAGTTGGACACTACCCCACTATTTTTCTCCCATTGTACTACCTAATTAAGGCACTGTCCTACTTAAGGGCAACTCATCCAACCATATAAAATGAAATCACAATCAAAATCTTCAATAAAATCAATAACCTTACTAATTCTTAATTATTCAATCAGATTCTTACCATTAACGTTTTCTTAATCACACATTATGCACAATTATCAAAGCCTAATAGCTCACAAGTCAAAACCCCTTATATTGTTTACTCAGCATTCGAGACAAATTTTCCCTGCATTGGAGCTTGAATCCAAAGGGTACCACCAGTCACAGAGTATCACGTGTCTGCTGAAGAATACTTACTAGTAGAGAACAAAAGATTAATCATTTTTTACAAGATTAAAAGAGGAATATAATTAATGATATTGTGAGTGTGATGATAATGAGTGAGAGAAGATGAAGTGTGTTATATATTTAGGATTGTTGGGTGGTTTTTACTTTTGATGAGTAAGAGACAGGTGATTCAGACCCATAATTTGACAGGGAGGGATTCATTTGAGAATGATTGTGTTGGAATTGATACAAAGCCTCAATTGTTGCTGAGTTTCACTGTACTCTTACATCACCAATTTCACTTTACACATATCAACCCCGTCAAATCCAAAACATATGCCATACATACATAACCAATTCACCATTTTCCATCCTTATCTTTATGTATACACATACCTCACTGCATAGATTTATTAGTTTTGAATACTTGATTACCTTTTTAAGAGTTGTATGTAAAAAAAATAAAGACTACTCATGGAAGATTTGTGTTTGACTTTAGTAATTCTGATACATAATATTAATATAAGATAGAAAATGGTTAATGAATGGGGCAATGAATGAATGGTGTGAGTTAAAATAGAAATGAAAAGCAAAGTACTTGGCATGTTGATGTGAGGTTTTGGCGTATAGAGAAGTGAAGAGTAGGCATAGGATTCTTGAGCCACAAACTCGCTTTCTTCCATGGAGCTGCTTTTGGAGTTTAGTGGATATTTATCAGTTTTCTTGTTTGCCTTTCCTGCCATATCTAGGGAGAAAAATAAAATGAAGCTAAGATTACTCTTTCTTCTTATGTGCTATGTTGTTAATAATACTTTTACCATCGGTTTGTGTTGTTGATTATGTGGTATATATATATGGTGTTGTTCCCTTGCAAAGAGGAGAGGACCAAACCAACAACGACATATACTACTCACAGTTCATTCTTTCCATCAATATTGTCAACTCCCATGTGTACTTCTATGATCTATATCAAGTGCACTAGCTTTACAATTCAATTCTCAACTTATTCCCTTATCAAGTAACTAATCATTTCATCATATTCATAATTTTTATGTTATTTACTAACTTTTCTTTTTAATTAAAAACTCATGGTAGGCATAACTATATAACATATTTTGACTAATATGTTTTAAGAATTATAAACATAATTTTGTTTAATTTTAATTATGAAAAATTATTAAATTTAAACTTAGGTATTCAGACTATTTGCTTGAGTGATAGTTAGATTTTGGTCAGTGATAGTTAGTTTTTGGTCCAAATTGAGAGTTGTGGTTGTGAGTTTTTGAGTTAAGAGTTGAAAAAAATCTAGGATTTCTGATCTGTTTTGATGTTAATTAGAACTTGTTTGAGTGATGTTTTAAGAGTAATATGATGCATAATTGATTTCTATCCAATAAGGGGTATATTGTATGGTCTTTAGTTCATTTTCTTAGAGGTTTTGATACTTGAGTTTGTGAGAAAATAGTTAGACGAGTAAACTAGTAGTTCATGGTCAGTTCTTAAGTGTTTTAGAACTTGTATTGAGTTAGGCCAAACCATACTTGCTTTTTATGGTGTATTTCTCTCACATTTTAGTCCATTGTTAGGGGTTCTGAATAATGAAAATCTAAAGTATAGAAGTTATAATGGATTTGAGGTGTTGGAGTCTGTTGTTGAGTCATTTATGACTTGTTAGGATCCTTAGTTGGCAAAAGTGTGAGTTAAAAGGTGTTGTTTGGAGTTTAGGTGCATTTGGAGTTGTCAAATGGTTGAGTGCACCTAGTTTTGAGTCCAATGATCAAAGGAGTACTTTGCTTTAATTCTAAATGTGATTTTCCATCAATTATAGTGTGTAAAGAATCCATTTGATCATTAGAACAAAGCTTAAGTGCATCAAAGCTCAATTTTGGAAGTGTACAATTTACTATCTTGGGGCTCGAGTTCCCCCTGAGCTCCCTGGGTGCCCTATTCCAATAGGGTTGGTGTTGAGCAACCCTTGGGTGTCCTCTTGGCGCCTCAATCCAGAGAGTTGGCGCGTGAGTGCCCCTTAGTCAGTTATTTGGGTTTTCAGTTTTTAGGTTGTCTTTTTGTTTTCTGATGCACTGTTTTGGGTTTTTTTATGCATGCGTAATAATTTATTATGAGTGTTATAGGGATATATGAAGTGATGTGTTTACTTGTTTATTGAATGGAAATGTTAAGAAATGAGTTCCAAGGAGGAATCTATTATTGGATGGTTTCAAGTATCATTAGTATGAATGTAGGGATCTCAATCTTGGGGGTTATCCTGACACTCTAATGACCATTCATTCTTAAGTAGAGAAGATTGACACATATGGTGAGAGTAGCAGAAGGTCTTAGTCTAGGTGCTTCTAACATGGCCTAAGATGCGTTAGAGACTAATCTTGTGGGTGTGGTAAGGTGAAACCCATGGGCAATGACTTTGCAAAACAGTAGATGCCACCACAAGCGCACAACCCGCAATAGCTCGACGTTCATTCTAAATCTAGATAGTCCAGTCTAGGTCATTGCATGTTAAGATGTTTGGGTTGAGTTATGTTATATTTGATTCATGTATGAAATGCTTTAAGTTTAATATGAATTGTTTTGTATCTAGCTTACAGTTGATTTTGTGTTTGTGTATCTATTTGTTGTTTTTTCTTTAGCAATGATCACCTTAATCGGTGTGAACTTAGGAAATGGACATTTTTAAAGTTGATTCAGAGAAGCAATATGATAGATAAATTTTGTTCTTCAAAGATAAAATTTCCTGCTCTAATAACCTCAAGTTCCTTGTAAATTATCATATGTGTACATTTTATTTTAGTATACTATAAAAATGAAATGTTACGATACCTAACAAGGTTAAAGATTTGTTAGTCTAATAAACAACATTGTCATCTATGTATTCATATACTGACATAAATACATGTGTCAACATCTATATATATATATATATATATATATAACAATGTTGTTTGATACATTAATTGAACACTTTTTTGTGACTATAGCTACAACTACTACTTGTTGTTAAATTTTGAGAATTAAATTATATATCAAAATTTATAACAGAAAAAAATTCAATTTTGCATTATGGTTCAAAAACTAAAACTTTATTTAACCCAATAAACAATAATATTAAAATGATTAACTGATGAAAAATAAAATAAAAAATTAGAATGTTTTAAAAAATAGAGACTGTACTAAGGAGGACGTCCGGCCATTCCTTCGACTAACAAAGAGGAGGACGTCCGGTCACCTCCAGTAACGATTCTTGATAACATCCGTCTACCCCTGTTAACATTTCCTGGGAAAGGCGTCCGGTCCCACCAGACGTTCCCAGGAAAGGACGTCCGGTGACCCATGTCGACGGCCCTCGGCAGATGGCCAGATCGGTATTGAATCATGATTAATGAACTAAATAGGATTAGAGACATTTGGCCGACATTGGGCCGTGATTAGGGAAAGCTAATTATCGGCCCATCACAAAAACTATAAATAGAGGTCAAAGGTAAAAGTAGGTAGGAACATTTAATGTGCATTTATGCTGCTTTAGTCCTTTCTCTTTCTATCTCTATAAAGTGGAATTGGAAACTGACTTGAGCGTCGGAGCCCCTTTATCAGGTAGCCGACCAGTTTGAATCAGCGAGAGTAGGAGTGTACACGAAGACTAGACACTTAGGAGATTCTGAAGACTAGTTCTATCCATCCGAAACAGAGACGAAATTTAACAATATAAAATATGTATATAATAATAATAATAAATTTATTTGAGAAGATGAAATACAAAAAATTATAATTCTTGTTAATTTTCGTGAAAAAAGTTACATCACTTTTCGTAGTTCATCAGAATACTAATTATCCAATTATTCAAATTTTATATCCCAGACAAGTACATAAAAATAGACTTTCGAGAGTCAAGTAAATTCAATTGACGAAATTATTTGATACAAAATCCTTATGGTAAAATACTATAAATATTTATACCATAAAATTGATTTTCTACAAAATAAAAGAATGGTATAGTAATATATACATAGTTATTTAGGTTAAATTTATTCTCTGAATAAAAATATTCCTCCCACTAGATTATCTATCCCTATTTGTAACATCATGTTTCAAATTTAGTAAAGTCATATTTTGCACAGTTCGTATATAATAAGTAAACTAAATTTATTCATCTAAGATTTTTACGAAGCATTATTATCTTAAATGTTATACATTCAAATGGTTACATGATTAAACAACAATTGTTTATTTATATTTTAAATAAACATATCATATGTTAAATCAAAGTTGAGTGATAAAGTATCAAATAGTTTTTAGCTTCATAGAACTTTGGGTACTTTCTCTATTCCAAAAGAAACTTATAATTATGACTACAATAATGAAACTATTTTCAAATATGTGTTTATTCAACTTTTATTAATCCAATAATTAAACATTTCGATACTAGCTTAAGGATATGCAAAACAATATTTATATAAAAAAAACAAATATTTGTAGTTGTGTAATTTTACGCTCTGTTTTTTCTTGTATTCTCAAATTTAGTTTCTTTAGTAAAAAATATTTTAAACTTGGTCTGTTCAACATTTTTTTAAAAAAAATTTGGTAGTCAAAATTAATAAATTGTTATTGTTATATATAAATTATTCGATAGAGTAACCTTATTTAATTCCTTCTCTCTCACACATTTAATGATTGTGTATATTAATTATTATTTTGAAGAAAAGTCTAACCTTTTTCTTTGTTTTTATTGATAATATTACATTGGTCTTCATCATAGTTTCTTGGAATTTTGTGGAACTTGTCGTTTTCTGACTCTTCATTCCTATCTTTGAGGGGAAGTAGATATATTATACATCATTCATATGCCATAAAAGGGAAATCTAAGCATTGAAATCATTTATTACATCATTATCTTGAAAAAAATCAACCATAATAGCAATTTGTAATATTATACATCTTAATCTAACACTTCAAAAGTAATAAATTTATGGGCTACATTTAATTTGTTCTTTAATATTTTAAGATTTTATTATAAGTGTAAAAAATATTATATGTATCAATGATATAAAGATATTTTCAAAATTGAAACTAATTTAAATAAAATATATATTAAATATATATTTTCAACATAGTCATATAAATTTTAATTCATATTATAACCAATATTGCTGTACTATAAAATGTTCCAAACTTGAAAGTACTTCAAATTATGTTAAACTACTCATATCTAAATTTTAGCAAGGTCTCAAGCATTAAACTGAATTTCTCCCACAATCTCAAGCATTTAGCCATGCATGAACACCATATAAGAGAAAAGATGAAAATGGAAGAAAGAAGAAAAACTTACCCAGAAGAATATGCATGATTGATGTTCTGTAATATTGCTTTGTTTTTTTTGTTTGTAGATTAAATTTTAAAATAAGGAAGAAGAGGAAGAAGAATTGAACAAAAAGATGGCTTCAAGCTTTCAGATTTTCGTAAAAATGAAAAAAAAAAGGAAGTTATTCAGATTTCTATTGACACCCTTAATTGCAAAGCTCACCTCGCCATGCTATTGATAAAGCCCAAAATAGAAACCCAAAGTACTATTCTCACTCCCTTAATTTAGCCATACTACCTCTTAAAAGTATATGATTAAATAATTTAAATATTTGAACATAAAACCAAGACTTTATGGACAGTATTCAAACTGAGAAATTAATATTGATAAAAAATAAATAAAAAATAAAAAAATGTGATATTACACGCTATTTGGAGATTAAAAGATAGAATTACGTGAATAAACTTAAAAACTCATTTTAAGTTTTTATTTCATTAAAGTAAGAACCATATTTTTTAAAGAGATTTTTTTTTTATGAAAAATATTTGAACCACACCTTTTTCTTTATAACAAAATAAACTTTTTTTTTCACCAAACACATTATTAGGGTTCTAACACGTATCTTTTTAATGAAAAATCTCTTTAACAACTTTTTTTTGACAATTTTTTGACAACGCATACGTGATAGTTTGTGATTGGTCCGTTTTAAATATTTTTTTAGAATAAATTCAAACAGACCAATAGAATTGTAACACGTATCCTGTTATAAAAAAGTTGTTAAAAAAGAGTGGTTAAAATATCATTGTCCCTTTCTAATATAACTATTATTTATAATAATCTATATATTTTATTGACATTAAAAATAAAAATAAAAATATTTTATTTGTCTTCCTTAACTCAAAGTTTTGGCTCTTCATTATGTGGAGTAGAGGAGAGAGAGAAAAAAACAAAGAAGAACAACACTTTAGCATAAATGCATATAAATATTTATCTTTTAAACATTAATTCTAAATTTAATGTTAATCAAAGTATAAATTTATTTTAATTTAAAAGTAGAAAACTAATAAAAGCTTTCAACTATTTCTGGCATCTGCATATAATTTGAATAGAAAAATCATATATAAATCTGTCTAGCTAAAAATTTGAATCCCTGTCTTTTCATCTCTGGGTGAGTGATCAAACCAAAAACACCAATGGTGGATGTTACGTCTGCACAGATGTTGTTGGTGCTCCTTCCTCCACCTCACATTTCATGTGCTATTGATCCTCTTTTAGACCTTGGAAAGTCAGAAATTTATTAGGCTAGATTCTTATTGTCCATTTCCTATGTATATTTCTTTTTAATTTTTCTTTTACTATTTAAAATTGTCTTTAAATAAATGTAAGTTAAAAGGATATTTTATTTTTGAACGATGGATAGAAGAATTGGATTATTTAGTGCTGCACCTTCTCTATGTTTTGGAGATTAGAAGTGTAGCAGTATCTATGTTCCTGTCATGTCAGTTTACATGTGATAGTCTCCTGTGTCCATGTCTGTGATTCATAGATTCCTTTCCTTCTGCTCTTTGCTATTTGTTAACAGCAAAAAACCATATATCATTGACTTTAGAATCAGAAAACCAGGTTGCATTTTCAGCTGAGAAAACATTATTTTTCTTCCTTCAAAAACACTTAGACCATTGCATATATTTACACTTTTGTTCTCGTGTTTATCGTACCATGTTTTTCTCCTTGTTCTTGACATCCTCAGATTTCAGAACTGAGTAAGTCTATGATCATCACACCAGGCTCTGTGTATATTATGTAATATAGATAATATTATGTTTTGATCTTTTGTACAGCAAAGATGAAAAACACAATAGCATAAAGTTATGATGTAATAAGATAAATACTGACATTCGGAAACATCTTTTATTATAACTCTTTCAATCTGTTACATAGTATTTTTTTAAGTAGAGAAAACACAATTGTTTTTTGGCAGAATGTAATAGTAATCTGACACATTTTGTGTGCCCAATTCTTTCCTTTGTATGGTAAATTAAATAAATGTGTAAGGGCTCAATCTTCATTGACACAAGCCCTCTGGTACAATGGAGCAATATTCAGCACAATAGCCTGACTATGTACACAGTACACAGTCTTTGCATCCAATTTCTCTTATATACATTTTTGTTTTTGGGAAGACAATGCATGAATAGGCCTTGGCAATCTTTTTGAGGGTATACTTGAACAACCAGAAGACATGGAGCACCGATGATGAACTTCAAATACTTTGTATACTTAACCTAATAACATCTGAACCACACTTATTTGGTAAATTGCTGCATCACGGGGTCCTAACCGCATAGGACTCACTTGAGAGCTTTTCTTCGATTCCTAGACATTAGTTATAAGATATATATTGCTGGTCAATGCTGCTCTGCACAAAAATAGTGAGAAGAATAAGAAAATGATTAAGAAAAAATGGAGAATTTCAAATTCAAATGGTCTATCTACTAATTTCTATATGTTGTCAGTGTTAATAATTAGGAAAGATTGGAACATGAAAGGATTAAGGTTTACAAAGTTACATGGGGCTTTGTAAAAGACCAGGTTTTCAATTAGTTGTCTATCTTAATCAGTATTCAGAGAGATAAACAAGGAAAACAGTAAAAGAAAAGTAATAGTTGGATACCCTTTTAGGAGAGCATCATGATATCACACTTTAGGTTCTTTTTACCAAAGCAATTCCATTAGGATCACCTCCCCATTCTTCAAACACGACCAAGGAGTTACCACCCGAGTTCAGCCATGAACGAGGAACATGATACCTGTTCAAAGGCAAAAACATAAGCTCGGTGATATTCAAGCTTTTACATAACTCACTGTTAGACAATAAGTTACAAATCCTCACCATCTCTGAGATGGTTTTCCACAATTTGTCCTGCATTTTTGATCGGTATAATATCCAGCATAGTTGCAAGCATTACAACTGCCATGTGCAATATATCCAGGCCAATGGCGACCAATGCTGCGACCGTTGACCCATACTTCACCCTTTCCCATGCTACCCAAATCTAGAGCCAATGGGTCATTGCCAGCTGGTGCACTAAAAGTTGCCTAAAAACATTAAGGACATTAAGGCATGAAATGATTATGCAGATAGAGGCGAATGATCTATAACACTGACAGAAATGCAACATTTGTTGAAAATTTATTCTTACCTTATACCATGTCAAAGGTTGTTTTTTAGCCACTAATGATCCTTGTATCCATTCAACAGAGCTACTCCCACTTTCAGTGTGAAGGTTCAAGGCTTCACCTTTCAGTCCTACCTGTCCAATAGCATATAAATTTAGTTTTCATTGCTGCATCTTTCCGAAAGCAGAAGTGCATATCTTTTGCATATTGCTCCAAATCTGCTCATGTACTCAGTTGAAGCTTTTCTTAGTGTCTACATGGGCTAAATTTGTCCACAGTTTTCAATATCCAATGATATAATGCATTCCTGTCTATCCTAGAATGGCACAATGTCAATTTTCTCATGAACTTTTGTTTCAACGTGTATTGACTATAGGTATCTATTTATATAGTATCTTTACTGTTTAATCTTCACCTCAGCTTTTATCAACTGGTTGATCTTGTGTTTAGATAATGCTCACCCGCATTATTGTTAAACCTTGTAATGTTGCACATGAGCAATGATATAAACAAGACAACAAACCTTGTAAGACCATTTCTGTCGGGACAAGTCTCGTGTTCCTTCATTTAGACCCTTCAGAGTGACTGGGCCTAACACCCCCGCATTCCATGTTTCAAAGTGCACGCCAACATTCTGGTATTAAATTAATACAAAATATCATTAAGATTTTAAAATATTACAATTCAACAAATTAAAAATGTTATAGGAAACTCAG
This sequence comes from Vigna radiata var. radiata, assembly GCF_000741045.1. Lineage (NCBI taxonomy): Eukaryota > Viridiplantae > Streptophyta > Magnoliopsida > Fabales > Fabaceae > Vigna > Vigna radiata. The sequence continues at coordinate 2,967,327 of NC_028355.1, forward strand.
ATATCAGAAAATGGAGAACTAACCGGGAGACCAACGGCAACACTTAGTAAAGAAAGCTTGTTATTGCCAACTCTCAAGTTCACATTGTCACTAAATGTTAATTTAGGATTCCCCAATCCCCCATACACAGTTCCTGCAACCATACAGAAGTTTAATTTGCAAAACTGGAGTTTATAATAGAAAAACAATAGGTAAAAGAGGTATAACAATGTTATTCACCTGAAAGTTGACCATTAATGAAAACATGTAGCAGATGGCCTGCTGACATTACAGTGAGAACAGGAGATCGACCATTCTTTAGAAAACCTTCATTACCATTAATGTAGACACTGAACAAAAGGACAACAATTTGATTAGATGGAGAGAGGATAGAGTTAGTATGTATAATAATTTTTCTTTGAGAAGTTTGATAGATTGAAAGATACTTACTCTGTCATATACCACAAATAATCTGAAGAATCCCGGGTCACATTGACCTGTTCCCAGAGTGCCTCTGCTGCAATGGAATCATCTTGACTTGATGAGGCAGGTTCTTCATTGTATGACTGCCAAGCAAATCCACTGTTTACAGGAGTCATCTTTTTCACCCAGCCGTTACCAACCTACACAAAATTGGTAAATCTTGTAAATATTCACACTTCAAAAACATTCTGCTCAAAAACACCATAATCTTTGTTTGCTGTTCAAGTGCAGCTTGAGGGGAACTCTTTAAGTCTTATCTTACCATTATCGTTTAGTCAATGTGAAATCTGGACATAAACAAATAAAAAGAAGCAAAACTCGTGTGTACTCAGTCAGCAATATTTTCTTACCCTTGCGGTGTTGTAAACAACAGTTTTGCAGTCAGGAAGAATACTGATAGACCAAGGTGGTAGATCATATTGTCCACTTCCAAACGTAGCTTTTGCAGAGGATTTGGTGTCATAATTTGCAATAAATGCCGCACAGGCACCAGGGGTTGAGAACACGTGTGCCTAAGATCATATCAACAAAAGGAATGAAATGATTTTTTATCGCACAGGAAATTCTGTTGTTTTTCATCACAAACCAGCTAAGGGACTTCACCTCAAGGTTATATCCAAGCGATGTCACCTTAGGATCTGTAGATACCAAAGCAGGCTCACTTTGTTTTATTGCTTTATGCAAAGCTCTCAAATGCCCCCATTTTGGTTCATTTTGAAGTCCTGGTACAGTGATAAAATTGAACAAGCTTCAGGCTGATGTGAAAATGTTTTTCAGCTTTACCATGTGGTGCCCAAAAGTGAATTTGTGCACTTTGCTTTCTTTTCCCTCAAATATCACTTTAGCCAAAAGTTTCCCTATGTTTTCAAGAGCTTTTTAAACGTGCCTTACTATTCATCATCGTCAAACAATTTATCTTTACTTCTTACCGTATTCATCAAGGGGTGCGTCATAGTCATAGCTAGTGGCAATGAAGAGACCACCAGATGTCCGACCAAAGTTAGTTCCTCCATGGTACTAGGTTTACAAAAAATGAGATATTAGACTCAAAACAAAGTTTCTGGAACATGAATTGAATGTAGAACATACTATGAACTATTCACAATGGATAAACCAACATACCATATAGTAATTAACGAATGAACCACCATTTTGTATGAATCTTGCAACTGAAAATGCCAAGTCTTCTGCTGGTCTAATAGGGACTGCACCACCAAAATCAGTGTACCTACACAAAGGGAGAAATCAAACTTACTATTCGACCAAAAAAAAAAAAACAAAACATACGTGGTAGAATTTGTTGGGACTTACCAGCCAGTCCAATTCTCAGTCCACATTTTGGGTTTGGTGTTCTTATTGGGTTTGAAGTTTTCACAGTAGAACCCATTGCAGGTGTCAATCTATATATTATCATAGTCAGAAAATTAACACAGATCAGAGAGTAAGATCAAAGATGAAACGGGGAGGAATCAATTTGCCTGAGAAAACACAAGCGTTCCCTCATTAAACATACAATTGAAACCAAATCTTGCACTTTCTCAAATTTTCTTTTTCAAAAAGAGTAAAGGAGACAGCAGCAAATCAACCACTGCACTTATTAAACAACCAAAAGAAGCAAGAGAAAAGTGAAGTTGGTAAAACCGTGTGATAGGCCAAAGAACCTTCTCCAAATAAAGGTGAAACAAACAGAGAAAAGGGTCAAATGGGTTTATGAGAGAATAGCAAAAATATCATGGTATGGTAAAAGCAGCAACCTTATCCCAATCAAAGCAGCCATAAAAGTGTTTATAAACCCCACCACCATTTTTAAATGGGTCACTCAAATTTAGCAGAATAGAATAAGAATCACGTGAGAGAAAAAGTCAAAAAGTCATCTTGAAATCCAACTCCACACACACGAAAACGTTTTTTAGGATGAAGAAAGAGTAACTTACAACAGGATCAGGAGCATCTTCTTGCTTGCACATAACCCATGGAACACCAGTGTCTAGACCAACAGCCATTTGAGCAGCCCACTTCGTATAAGATTTTCCAGGAGCACCAATTTCCCATTCCACAGGACCATACTCGTTTTCAATCTGTCAGTTCAATTATAAAATACCAAATTAAGCACTACCTTTATTCTAATTGGCTCAAAAACTTTTCAGTAAAAAAATGAAAAAACCAACAATACAAAAAATTATATACAAACATAGTCTTGTATTTACCTGTGACAAAATTATTGGACCACCCTGGGATTGAAACAACCTCTCTTCTTTCATCAAGCTAACAATCTTCGCTGTGAATTTTTGCATTGCAGCCTGCACATAACATGACAAAAGTTTGGACGGTTGGTCATATGATTTAATAATTCGTTAAACCGCTTTTAATCAACCAATAGGAATAAGCAAATTATTAAAACTGGTGAGGTTCCAAAATAAAAACACCAACCTTGAACGGTTCGTTGTCTGTTCTGAAAGCAATTCCAGGAACATACTTGAGCCAGACAGGAAATCCCCTGAACAGAAAACAGAGCATGTGACCTTTGAGTGATTCCTAAGAATCATTATTTTCCTTCTTTAAACCAAGGAATTTTCCCTTCTCATAAGAAGGTGTACATTCACATCATTAAAATCATTACCCAAAGTTCCATTCAGCACATATGTAGGGACCAATGCGGAGATGAACATAGAGGCCTGCTTGCTGCGCTAGCTTCACGAACCTAACCAAGTCATACCTATCTTCGAAATAGTACTGCAGGTTTTCAAAATTGTATAAAAGGTTAATTAGAATTTTCCACTTCTAACTTTCTGATCAGTAAAAACAACAATCACAAGTATTCCCTTTCATAACCAATTTTTTATCAGGTCAGATACTAAATGTGAGCATCTCTCTCAACAAGAACTCGAACTGTGGTTTAAGGAATACGGAATAGGAAAAAGCCATGAAGAAACAATAAATTAAGGAAATGTATTTGCATTACTTTTCCCGGAGAAGGTTCATGACCATTCCAAAAAACATAGGTCTGAATGACATCAAGGCCTCCATCTTTGGCCTTCTGAATGAGGTCTGGCCACATCTGCAATGACGAACATGATTTAAGATGCATGGGTGAATGGAAAATGGAAAAATGAAAGTGAAACAGATGCAAGAAACGGTTGAAAAAACAAATTTTGATGCAGCCAAGATGAAAATTTGGAGTGGAGTGTGTACTTGAGGAGTGCTTCTTGGGTAGTGAATGGAGCCAGAGATCAAAATTCTCCTCTTTCCATCAATCACAATGGCTTTGTGGTCGTAAGTGACAGAGGCTGTGACACCACAAACCCAGAAAAACAACAGCATCAACACCCCTCCATGAAACTCTCCCTTCCCCATTTATGAGTATCTCAAACCAACAATGGTGTGCTTCTCTCTTTCCTTCACTCTTGTTTGCTCATTTAAAGCTTGAAAAGAGAGAAGTAGGTTTGTTGGTAGTTTTTGTTTGTGGGAAATGGCTTCTTTTTATACCTGTGTATTCTTTTAAGAGGGAGGCTCTTTTGTTACTTCTACTAGGTGAGGTGTGTGGGTTTGATGGATGAGTTGAGGTGAACATTGATGCAAATGTTGCTGCTTTATATAGATTTGGAGAAGGAAAGAAAAGGAGGGAATAATGGGACCCCTGTTCTATTCTTTTTCTTATCTTCATCCTTCACACGTAACAACTACACAACATTGCCCCTTAAGATATCTTTGGCTTTTGCTTTGGGAATTGTAACATGAATTTGGATGGCAAGATTACATTCAGAGTGTGATTTTACTTTACTGATTTTGCTTTAAAAAGATATGAAAATGTAAGATGAAATGAACATCATCAAGGCTTACTCTATACAGCATTTCTTGACAGAGGACCTTAAACTGTCATTAAAGGATTTAAATTTATAACAATAGTTTCATGTTTTATTCAGCTATCAAAGCCTCTAACTAAGATAATAAAAATAATATAATTAAGTTCAAGTTCGTAACATCATTAATCATGAAAAAGTTTACTCAATATTTAACGTGATTATATATATATGGAAATGATAATTTAATAACATTTTTTAAAATATTTTAATATTATTTACGTGTGTTATAATGTGATTTATATGTTTATAATTATTATTATTATTATTGACTGTGAGAAATTTTAAACCAAAACATAAATGATTTAAAATGTTAAAAAAACTGTTATCAAATTATCATTATCCTTATATATAATATTTAAATTTTTAAGGTTTATTAAGCTAAATATATCAAGTCTATTTATGCATAAAATTTTCAATAAATATCTTAAAAAATAAACTCTTTGTGAAGTTAAATTAGTTTATATATAAATTTTAAAAATAAGAAATTATATGAACATTCAGTTTCACTCAAACTATTGCTACTAAAACATACTTATATTTTGTTAAAAAAAAAATTGACTGAATTTAATATGCAAATAAATTTTGTAAATACTTAAACAAATATGTGATATTTATGAACAACTTCTATTCAGTAATCACCTTGATTCCACAGTATGTTTACTACACATACTTTTGTATAATATATTTTTAATTTCGATTAGAGTATGTATCTATCATAGAAAATATCCTATTATCTAATTATAAATTTTGTTGATAATAAAATTATTGCTATTTTTGCAATAATTACATCATAGAACAATTTCTGATTAGTTAATAATAGGAAAATCTGTATATTGTAGACTAGTGTACAATATTAGTTGTGCATTAATTGAATGATATAGTCATCTACAAATTTTGCTTCACCGAAAAACTTATTCTTACCATGATTATGCATTAAATAGCATTTATGTTGTTTGGGTTAAGTATCTTTCACAACAAGATAGTGCACAGTACATATTTAAAACCCAACTAATTAAGAAATAATGAAAATCAATTTAAAACATAAAGTTAATTAGATTATTTTCTTAAGGTTTTGTTATCTATTATATTAAATTAATTATTTAGATTTTTGGAAACAGAAATCAAGAATGGATGAAAATCATTTATCACGAGTGCATACATACATACATATATAAGAGCATGATCTTTTCATGTAAATGAAAGCTAACATAGAACTTCATTAAGTTACAAGTATAAGAGTTTTAAATAAATTAAGCATATTGAAACTTAAACACTAACTAAGATAAGAATTTTGAAATTTAATTTTAATAATAAACTTATATTTAAAACTTAATGTTGAAATGTTAAAATATTGTCTGTATTAGGGATTTAACTTTTTGTTGGAATGATAAAATTAAAGTTAGAATTTTATTATTTAACATTTTATTGAATAATTATTATTTTTGGTAATAGTTTAATAAGTTAAATTTTTTTGTTTTAATAGTGTTTTATTGTTTTAGGATCTTGATATACCTTATAATTTAAAAGACTGATAAGTGAAGATTTTTCATAAAGATTTTAAACTTTGATAAGAACGAAAGTTCTAATCTATTAATCAAAATAATCTCTTTTAAAGAATATAAATGTATATAATATCATACAAAAGTGTTTATATTAGTTTTTGATACTTCTATATATAGACACATTAGTTTTAAGAAAACTTAAAAATCTTAAAATAAAACCCAAAATACATAAAAATAATAGAAAATAAAAATTATAGATGCATACATTTTGTCTAGCGAGATCCGCTCATCCAACTAACACAAATTAGCTACTCCAACGAACACAAATTGGCTCGTCTAGCGAATTTAACATTTTATAAAATTAAAATAAAATTACAGATTATTTTTCAATTGTGCTCATGATTTTCATGTTTTTTAATTTCATCCTTCATGGAACATTATAAGATTCAAGGATTGATCTTGAACTTTGTCATAAATTCTTTGATTTGTAAATGTTCTTTCTCAAGTTCTTCTCATATATGTTTTAGGAGATAGTCCTTTGATTTGCTATTTAAATGAGGTTAAGGTTGAATTCAAGTTTGGGAGAAGAAAATATCATAAAAAAAAGAGCAAAAAAGTGATTGATAAAAAGGTGCTTAAATTGAAAAACAAAGTTGAGCTGTGAAAGAAAATGGTATGTGATGAATGATATATTTTGGGATTTGAGTACTGGATTGGGAATTGAAGTTTATATTAGTGTTCTTTTCTTAATAGGTGTCTTTGAATCCAAGAAAAACCATGATTCTTTTTCTAGCCAAGTCAAGCCATAACCCAAAAAGACCTTTTAACTTAACTAATAGTGTGTGAAGTATGTGAATTAAATGAAATGCAAAAGTTGAAGTTATATGACAACTCTATTGTAAGTGAGGACAAACACTTAAGTGGTGAGTAATGTTAAATGTTGATCTGATTGTTCATATTCTATGCACAAGTAATTTTGTGAGTGATGCACCATGTCATACATGTTTGAAATCTTTGGGAATGCATGTGATTTTTTTCTAATGTGCAAAGTCATTTTATCAAAATGTCAAATGTGTGTTGTGTTGTTCATTTTTTTCTGTGATTTCACAGCATGAAATAGTTGAAGTTTGGGGGAGTTGATAAGTGTAAAAAAGAGTTGTTTTACACTTATAAATGAGTTCAATCTTGTAATTATTCATATTGTTACTCAGTGAAAAGTTGCAATAGGAAGTAAATTGTTATGTAAAACATTGTATATGAAATGTATTATTTGGACTGCTGTCAGCCAATTCTCGCTAAGCGCAAGCCATAATTCACAGAGGCAGAAGGAAGAAATTCACACAGCGCACCATCACTATGCGCAAAGCGAATAACATCAATTAAAGAAGCAACAGTTAAGAAATTCGCACAACGCACATACACCTGTGCGCTAAGCGAATTAATGAAATTATGTGGCTTAAAAGACGTGACAGAAAGACAAAAACGATCTTTTGACACACAAAAACATGAAAAAACGTTGGAGAACTTCAGGAGACACTCAAGAAACTTTCCAAGACATCAAGACTTCACTTTCTGCAAGGAATTATTGTAAAGAGTACGTTTCAGATGTTTAGGAGATGTTAATTTTTCTGTTCATTGGAATTGGTTGTATGACGATACATTAATGTAAATTTCCTGTGCAATATATGTTTTTGTTCTTGTTCTTTTCTTAACTTGCTTGTGATTATACGTAAGTATAATTATTTTTAAATGTACTAGGAAATATTTTTAGAATAAAAACGTAACAAAAAAAAAACTAAAAGTAACTATTGCTAAGAATAGCTCCTGTGTTTTTGTTCATTCTCAAAATCTGAAATTAATGCAAAATTATCTCTTGAATTAATTAAAGAATTAATAATTTAATAGATAATTTTAGAACTTGTTTTAAAGAATTAAATCAAGATAAGCTTATATGAATACTTGAACATAGAACTGTATTTTGTTTATGATGTTACTGTAATGTTAGTCAAAAACCAATTCCGATGATCTTTTATCGTATTTTTCAATCTTAAATTTTTAGGTTGTTACTTCTATGCCAATTATCCAAATTGAAATCAAAATGTTATCCCCAGTAATTAATTTTGATAAATAATCTTAATTTAATAATGTAACTCAAATTTTCTTAACAAGAAAGATATTTTATTTATTAACTGTATTACTTGTAATGATATATTTCTCAAAAGTTTATCAAGTTACTGGAGTAATTTATTTATAATAAAAAGCTAAAATTTTGAAATACATTTTAAAAGTAATAATTTAAAATGAGTATGAAACAAGTAGTTTACCTAATTATCCCACTGCCAACATTAGGTATTGAATTTGTAATTAAAATAAAGCTTTAAATTTTAGTGCAATAAATATAATTTCTAAAAAAACGGGGAAGTGCATTGATGACATAAATGGAATAAGAAAACCTTCTATACATTTATAAATTTTCATTGTGAAGTTGCAGCATCTTCAACCACTTGTAACATGATCAACATCCTTTGACTCCAATTACTATATAGCATCACTGGATTCCCGTCCTCTCTTGCATTAAAAAAATAAAAACTATAAATAGTTTTTCTTAGTATGTTTTAATTAATGTAATTCATTGAATGGTATTCCATCTAATGATCTAAACTCAAATGATTCAACTAGTTTACATTTTTAATTTGATGGATTTCGTTTTAATTAATTAATCAAACTCAATAATATAAATAATAGTTTGAGTATTAGAATGTAATTTGCAGATAAAACGGATTTATGATATAGTTATGTATTTTTTTTTAAATTTTTATTAATATATATATATATATATATATATATATATATATATATTTGTATATTTCAATATAGGTTTAAAGCCGGAAACTCTAAGTTAAGCCGATTATTCGATCACATTAATTTGATTTAGATTGTGAAACAATTTAGAAAATCTAAATCATTCTAAACCATAAAAATTAATTGATTTGGATTCTTTTCTCTAAAGAAGTGACTAAATTTAACATCATCATACTAAGCAATTTATTTATGTTAACTACAATTTTTTTCCAAAGAAGCACTTGCTTAAAATTTACTAATCATACTTTCTAGACTAAACATGTATTTGGAATTATAAAATTGGCTTAATAGTAAAAATTGAAAAAGAAAATGAAAGTGATTGTGTATTTAATATCACTTATATTTGGGAGACATAAGATTAATATTTGAAATAATGATATAAGAGGTTGTGTGCTTAAAATTTTTAATGGTGATCTTAGACTATTTTTCTTAACAGAAGGAAACTCATTAGAAAAATAAAACTTAATTGAAAAAAAAATAGGATTTTAAAATTATTTAAAAAAGTGATTTGATAACGCATATACACGTTTTATTAAAACAATATTACTTTCAATTTTTAAAGTTATAATTATTATTTAGAAAATGAATTATTCCAAAAGTGTATACAAAAGCCTTTGATCCATGTACTAAATACACAGGTAAAAGAAATACTCTAGTTCAATTTAGGTCATGGTGTTTATACTTCAACTCAGTTTAATATACATACTGTTTAGATTAATTTATCTTAACAAATCTACGTATATTTATTCTGAATATACTTTTGAATTCAGTGGTTTTGTTATATGATTTTAATTTACTTTTAAATAATTCACTGTGTCCTTAAGTTATTTCCATTTTCTAATTATTATGTTTTTAAGTAACTGGTTGAATAATAACAAAATTGTATAAAAACTTAACTAAAAATTTAAAATATTTTATATCCAATGATTTAATATAGGAATTGACAGAAAATTTGTATTTGTAGATGAAATTCATCATGGATATTAAATAAATATTCTTAATAAATATCTAGAAGTAATGGGCATGGATAAATATCATGGTATTCTATTCGCGTATATTTGCTACTCATTCATAATTATTGTTTTATATATTTTTTTGGATAATAATTATTAGTAATTTAATATTTATTTATTTTTAAATCAAGTGATTAAAATAAAGTTACAAGAAAAAGAAATATCAATTATTGAAGAAGAGTTTAAAATTTGACTTTATATATTTCTATTTCTTATTTAGGCTTATACAGTTAAAGTTATTTTTAAAAACATTAATTTTTTAAAATTTATGTTTTGGTGGAACTCATTCAAATCTGTATTGCATTTCTATTTTAGCGAGTAATTTGATTTGAGTTGCATTTTAAAATTAATTTCTTATTTAATTTTATATTTTAAAGCTTTATCTATACATAATTTTATTTAAAAATAAAAATATGTAAATAATTTGTAGGTATCCTAGGTACGTGCAAGTATAAAACAAATCTATAGGTATTTTTTTTTCATGGATAATGAGATGGTTAATAAAGTAAATTTTTTTAGTGAAACAGGTAAGGAACAAGCACTACTCCAATCTATAGTTATTCCTAGTTTAACCAATATTTTGGTATAAATATAGGAGATTTTACAAGTTGTTGAAATGTTAAATTAATATCATATGTATCCATACCAAATCATTAAGTAACATATGTTACTTATTCTTAAACTTAAGAAATTAATTTTTACACGATTTTAACTAAAGTCATTTTGTCATAAACAAATTCTCAAGTTAAACGAAATAGATAAGTTTTAGTTTTCAAGTGAATATTAATAACTTGTAAAACCACCATTTCTCTTAAAACCATATAAGAAAGATCATTTAATTATGAGCAATCCTTGTTTTTGTGTATTATAGTCTAAATAAAATTATAAATCTATTATTTCAACTCAATAAAAAGCTTAATAGGTCATTTATAAACCTATAAGTTATAAGATGATAAGTCAACAATCACTAAATTTACTAGCTATCTCATCATACTAAACAACTTTTCTTTGCAAGAAGTGGGTTTATTATGGACCTTTTCAACCAAAAGCTAAGAAAATTGTGTTTTAGAAACTTAAAAAATTGACACACCCAAATAAATAAAAGAAAGGGATCCTTGATTATAAGAGAATCCTATTGAGACGTTTAACAAGAAGAAGCATTAGAAATGTAAAAATGGCTTTTAGCATGACTCATCCACAAATAAGAGAAAGTGTCGTACTCATCCAAAAAAGATGTCAAATGTTGTAAGATTTTAGTATCATCATCGTAGAGAATATGAGAAGAAAATTGCACCCACCCCTCACGACAAACCATATGAAACATAAGCTTCTTAGAAACAAGATATTAAATGTTCCTATTCAAAACTTCTTTAACAAAACCAAAAAACATAGAAAAAAGAATTCCTTCTCTAACCCATATGAAGTGACTAGTCAAATTATCATTGACTCAGATAGAAATATGAGCATATTACAAAATATGTATAATCTGCTTCAAAAAGACCTTCATTGAAAACTAAAACAATTGATTTATCAAAAACCTTGATTATATCAATTTTAATAACTACATCACTATCCATAACCTTTTAGAAAGAAGATTAATATCTTAAAAAATAATATAAAGTGTTTCGGGTGTAATGTGGTGCCGAATGTTGAAAACTGGATGGATAAAGCCTGGAGCATTCCAAGTGGTGTGAAAGGTCGGACGGCCCGTGAAGACTGGACGTTTTTCCTAGTGTAAAAGGTTGAACGATCTACTGAAGGAAGGGTGGTCACCTGTTGGAGGCCGAACGGTTTACTGTTTTTTCCTCGTACTCCAAGTTGTTGGTTCTCCCTTCTCGTTCTCTAGGCCAGGTGGGTGGGTACCTGTCAAAGGCATTCCGACACTCAAGTCAGTAAATAACCGAACGGTAATATCAAGGGATGAAAGTAATGCATGATGTGTAGCGAGTGCAATCTAGTTTGAAGACATACCTGAGACCTCTATTTATACTAGTTATAATGGACTTTTACCTTTCGTGGGCTTGACGATGGCCCAATCACGCCTTAACCTCCATTAGGGTTTTTAATTCGTTGTTGTCTTTTATAATCTATCAACTTGGTTAGACAGGATTGTCCTGGTAGTTATCGGAACAGGTACCGTTCGGTCTCGACGGGTTGGCCAGGCTGGTGTGGCCAGACGGTCTGCCCCTACCTAGGAGACCGTACAGTCCCCCAAGATACCGTACACAAAGTACAACCTTTAACTCCATAAATAATTTTGATTAAGAAAAACAATTCTACTAGTAATCATCAAAGTTTGTTAACTAAATTTTTTGTAACAATTTTCAAATGAAAATTAACGAACGAAAATTAGTTATGCGTTCTATCCTAACAATTTTAGAAATAAGAAAAACAACGTTGGAATCCATAATAAGAAGGATCGAACTCCGTACTATATATTTTAATTATCTTGCAATTTATTTTATCTAAATTTTACTAATTTCATTAGAGAAAAAAATTGTCCCTTATAGGTTGCAAGAAAGAAAATTCAAAACGAGGGGAATTGCTAATATTATTTCCGAAAAACTTCTTTCCTTGTTTTTTTTTTGGTTAAATAAATAATATAAATTTAAAAAATATTTTTTATCCTTTATGTTGTTTTCTCTCTCATAGCACAATGATGAGATATCCTCGCTCCACACAAAACAAAAAGGTAAGGTTTTGAAATCTTGTCACTCTCAAACCTATGCCCTGCTGAATAATAAACATCCAAACCCTAAATATGGAATGCGATGGGTCCATTAAAAAAACAGAAAAAACAATTCTCCATTTTAGTACCAATTTGGCAATTAAAGAAGCAAAAACCAAACACATATATAAAGCTGCTTATTTTTTAAGTTTTTTTCTCTAGAAACATAGAGCTACCTTTTCCTCCATTGATACTTCACTTGATTGCTCAAGAAAAGAAACATGACAGCGAGTATACTATGAAAATGCCATATCATCTCTGTGAAGGCTGTTCTAAATTTGTAAAGCTCTTTAAACAATTTTCATTGTAACATCTTTTAATTTTATAGTTAAACTATACACTTAACAGCTATTTTTTGATTGCTTTGTTTTTCTTAACTGTAATTTTCATTCTAATTCAGTCATTATTTTTTGTTCACACGTTTATTTTCATTAACTTGGAATTGCAACGTGAGTTTATCTCTCTATTAAAGACTAATTTAGAATTAATAATAATAAATAACTAAAATCTTATGATAATTAATATTAAAAACTAGTAATTAATATTATAAACGATAATTCAATTCATAAACCAATTATGTTTTTATTTATAATAGAAACTATTTTAGATATAATAATAATGAATTCAAATATATAGGATGCACGACACATCTTGTTGGAATGGTAACGAAACGAGTCCGATATAAATAGTATTTACCCTATCAAAAAAGAAAATTCAACCTCTTATTTATCTCGTTATTTACAAAATACTTGTTTAAAAAAAAATACTTTGTGAGGTAATAAATATTTAAATATAGATTTTTAAAAAACAAGAATTTATAGATTTTTAAAATGAAATATAAATTAAATTTTAATTTTAATATTTTGTAAATAATAAATAATTGTATGTATAGTACTTACAACCAATCCGTTTATAAATAATAGATTTTATCATCTTTATGTCTAGTCCTCTTAAATTATAATATAAATAATGGTCTGATCTACCTTAAACTACTTAGGACAGTGAATGAATGACATACTAAAAATTGAAGATAAAATCCGACTTCAACATATTTATCATTATATTTTTCAAATCTTAATTACTATTTTTTTTTGTTGATCAGCACAACTTCAACAAACACTCTTTCATTGAATTTAAAAGTGAATATTAGATATTATAATAAATCTTTATGATACATTACTTATTTGGTACTATTACGCAACTAATATACTTGTTAAAATTGGTTGCTATTCTAAAATAGGATATCATATTGTCACATTATTGAATTTAATATTAGTTTCTTCGTAAAAAAAACAAGTGTTTTCAAAATAGTGTAAATTATACATTTTTTAAATTAAATTATACACAACCATTTTAAATTTGAATATAAAAAATGAAAAGCTCGTATACATAATCCAAAATACAAATAAATTTTAATTATTCATTTTCCCAAAAAAAAGATTAATTAATTTAGAAAATGAAATTTCGTTATAAGTGTGGTTGAAAAAGTTAAACGAGTTGAAGTAATGTTTTTAAATAGTTTTCTTTTTATTTTTCTTGAAAGGTTTTTTCTTTGGCTATAAAAGATTATTTATGGACTGAGTCCATTGTTTCTTAACTGAAACTTTCATTCTAATTGATTGGTAACTATTCAATTTGGCACATTTCATTTGATACCTATGAAATAGAGTTCATAAATGGTATCTATTCGAAAAAGGCAACAATCCTTATACCATAAAAAGAGTAGTACACTATTTCATTGTTTGATCATCTTGGAAACATTTTCTGAGTTACGTGTGTTTATTTCTAAGCTTTTATGATCATATATGTTAATTTCACAAGTGTCAATTATTATATATATCTAGTCTGATTTTAATTCGTAGTATTTTAGGTGTGGCCAACAATTTTTAAAGATGAATAGTCATCGGAGAACATGCCTCAAGCTATTTTCTTCCCTTTTCCAACAATCAACACTTTATTTTTGTTTTAACTTTTTTAGAATTATCTAACAATAGCTTATCACATTCTATATTCGTAAGATTTTAAAAGAATTTTATAAAAAAGAAGTCTATTTCATATTGAAAAATTTTAAACCTTAAAAAGAATTTTTATATTTAATTAAGAGAAAGTACATACAAATAATAATTATATATGGTATTCATCCCATTTACAGAAAAATTGTCTCGTTACTGCTATTATTTTATAATCTCAATATCCATAGATACGCACAATGATTTTTTACTTTTATATTTTTGTAAACTTTAAATAATATTATTTTAAAAAAGAGTTTAAAAGTATAAAGTCAAAATCTCAGTGTGTATTCCAAATAAAAGGGTTTAATATAGTACATTTAAAATTAATTTTCTTAAAAAATAAATTGAAATAAGTTATACCAGAAAATTTAAATTAAAAAAAACGGTTTTTAAACATAATTTTAATTCCACAAATTTATATAAAATCAAAACTCTCAACCATTATTTAAATGTTAATGTTTTTTATTACTTTTATAATTTCATTCTAAAATTATATATATATATATATATATATATATATATATATGGGGTTTGCTAACTTGCGTACACCTGTTTTCAGTTGGTACATTTTAGCAATGTGTATCGGGTTTCAGTAGACAAAAATACCCTTATATCATGAATTCTAAGTTTTAAGGTTAAAGGTATTTTAATAATTTTCATTCTCAAAATTAAAAAAATAAAAAAAGAATTCCCCAAACCCTTACCCACCTCTCTCTTTCCTCTCAATCCTTTATCTTTCATTTCTTTCACTCTAATCTTTTCTCTCTCATCCCTACTCTAGTCCCAATTGAAAAAAATAAGAAACACTTGCCTTATTTTAATAATTTTTATTTTCAAAATTAAAAGAAAAAAACTCAAACGCTTATTCACCTCCTTCATTCCTCTCAACCCTTTCTCCTTCATCTCTCTCTCCCTCAAACATTTTTTCTGTCATCTTTGCACTAACCCTAACTAAAAAAACACTCATTATTAACTAAAATGGTTAGAGAAAAAAATACTTACATAAATAAAAAAAATTAAAGCATCTAACTTTTTCTTTATATAATTTTAAATAAAATTTTAAGATTTAGAATTTTTATTGTTTGATTTTATCGTTGAGAATTTTATTGTATTTTGATTTGTTTTTTTCTGTAGTAAAGGAAAATAAGTTAATGAATTTCTATCAAAAAAATTAAATGGCCACGGAGCAATGTTACATAGTAGTATCAGAATGTAAAGGAATGGTGCTCATAAGTCTTGGTGTAAGTTGTGCCCGTCGGCTATAATATATATAGTGAAGATAATGAAATTAAAGAGATTATGAATGAACTTTTTTTGGAAGGTGAATATGTCAATGACTCAACTCTTTACAAAAATAAATTGTTTAATAATGAGTGTTTTTTTAGTGGGCTAGTACAGAGATGACAAAGAAAATGTTTGAGTGAGAGAGATGAAGGAGAAAGGGTTGAGAGGAATGAAGGAGGTGAGTAAGGGGTTGAAGTTTCTTTTTTTAGTTTTGAGAATGAAAATTATTAAAATAAAACAAGTGTTTCTGATATTTTTCAATTGACCCTTGTTATTTTGAGGTCATATCTAGTATTCAGAGTTTGNCTCGATTTGGTANCGCTCTCGCGGCCCGCACCGAAACAATGCTTTACCCCTAGATGTCTAGTCAACTGCTGCGTCTCAATGCATTTTGGGGAAAACCAGCTAACTTTGGATTCGAATAACATTTCACCCTTAACCACAACTCATCCCTAATTCTTCAAGTATCAACTATATATATATATATACACACACGCGCGTGTATATGTATATGTATGTAAAGTGACAACAAATCATAAGACGTGGAAAGAAAAAGCAGTTACCACCCACTTAGATTTAAGGAAAGATTAATCTTTTTGCAACCTTAAACCATAAATAGTCATATTTAGTGTGTATATTTATTTTAACATTATGTTATTTACACCTTTTAGGAGTAAGTTTACAATAAGTTTAATGTCTTTTTAAAATTGAAAAATTAAATTAGATTAAATTATTTAACATAAAGTAATTCTAATTTTTTCTTTAAAGTAAATGAATAAAAAACATATTTAACTCCATTATTTTAAAAGAGAATATAAAGGAGAAAAACATAAGAAAAGGTGAGTGAAGAATGAAAATGAGGATGAGATTGACACGTTTGTGAGGGAAATAGACACTTTGATAGCTCATATTAATGCAAAATGATAAACCCTAACATGTATCTTTCACTTATCTTGATAGAGATATGTCATCTTCTAATTATCTATGCATATATTATTAATTAATTTTTTATAAGAGAATGCCTCTCAAACATTTTCATTCGTCAAATCATCCCAATCACCACTCATCTTTTCTAAGACCAAAATGCTGTCGGAAATTCATTTATACCAATTTTGACATTAGTTTATTTTATCCCTCCCCTTCCTTTTCTTTTCTCTTTTCAATATATTTGACTTTTGAATTTGCTTCACTAAAAAAACTCTCTCATATACACTATTCTTTTATTTTGTATATATACAATTTCTTTCTCATGCTTTAATCCGGAAACTAAATAAGATTTCATATTCAAAAAAAGGAAAAACCCTTAATATCTTTATTTGATGAAACTTATAATGTTTACTTGCCATAAAAAAATTATAAATATTAAAGAGCTTACTTATATAATCAGAAATAATCCTAGGTATTAATAAATTCTTAATCTTCATTTTAGTAGAAATAGAGACAGTATAATAGGATAGATGCCAATGCCGTCTTGATAAGATATTGTGGGTAAGAAGAGACTAACGAACCATTTAAAAATTTATATTTAAATTTTATTCTTTTATACTTTTATTTAATCTGATGAAAAATAATATTCAACCAAAAGTGTTTATACAATTTTATATTTTTAACTAAATTTACTGTTTAAATTAGTTTTATAAAAGAAATAATTTCAGTTTATATATAATTAATTTACTGTTTATATATCATTAATTAATAGTAATGAATAATGATGAAATTCATTAATATTTGAGCCCCACATATATATATATATATATAATATCTATAAGGTCTTCAAAGTCTTATCCATTTTGTTTTAAAATTGAAACGTGAGGACGAGATTCGTGAACGCTGCTTTGCAAACATTGCATCTTCAATCTTTCACACGAAACTTTATTCCTAATGGTGTGAGGCCAAAAACATTCACAAGAAAAATCCTTTTTTTTTTTTTTTTTTTTTTTTTTTTTTATAATTGAGACCACCTAGTAAATATATTATTTTTTCTTCATCCATCTTAATACGCTACAATATTAATTATAATTCATGACTATGCAATATGTGTTAGAAAATTACTTTCCAAAAGTCGTGTTTAGTCTAGAATGTGGAGATGCTTTTTTTTAATGGATAAATATTTAAATTAGTATAAATAGAATAGACCATATGTTTGTTTCTTTTAGGTGAAATTATCAAAATGATTAAACTCTAATAAACTATAAACAAATCTAAATAAAAACAAAAGTATTATTTTTACTCGGGTTGCTCCTATTTTCTTTGTACGACTCTAAATCTATTACCTAAATGAATAATTAATATATTTTTTATTGAGTTTTATTTGGAAAAATATAAGAAAAATTCGATAGAAAGGAATCATAAATATCGTTTAGAAACTTTAAAATGATAATTTTTTTTTATATATTTTTCGTATTGTATTTCTCACTAAAGGTGCAACTTGACTCCATCCCCACAAAAAAAAATATCATATATATGTCAAGGAAATGAAAACAATTAAGATGACATTTATAGGTAGAACTTACATGTCATATAATAAAATAAAATAAAATTAAATGAAACATATATTTTGGTGATAGATTCGAAAATTTTAATACCTTAATTATTTTATAGTTCACGAAATATAGAGTGAATATTATCTTTTTTTATTAATTCATTTATCCTAATCATGTGAAAGGGATACACGTAAGGTAGTGTTTTTCCCATGATCATGTTAATATTATTCTTTACATTAATTCCAATAATTCAATGCTCACCATAAGCTATCCATTGAAAACGATATTTGAGACTGTTTTTACGTGCTATTATTATCCATAGAAGAATACTTACATAATCAAGTCTTCATTACATACTTAAAAAATGTTCCTTTCACTATCAAAACGTAAAGTTCCACCAAGCTTAAAATTAAAGCTAATCATAATTCAATGCATCGTAGACTTTTCCTGTTTGATATATCTGTTCTGTTTCGCGATTCAGATGCTTCTTTTTTTTTAAATTTGTGATTGGTAAAGTTGAACAGAGAGACATAAAACAGAAACAAATTAAGGAAACCCCAATGTTATGATGTCCTTCAGGTAAAAGGAACACATACAAAGGTTGAAGTTGAGCAAACCTACTTTTTCAGCAGAAATTTTCATCAAACACATTCATTTGAAAAAGTACCACATAAGAAAATAAAATCAGCAGCACATTGTTGAAGATAATGGAGTGGGAGATTATGCTTTCAAAGTGAAATAATTAGGTGGCAAAACAAATTTGACAGTGACATCATGCATCAAGCAAACTCCATGCACATTGGTTAGTGACATAGCCATTGACTCAGAAACAATACTTTATTAGGTATTAGTTAAAGAATTGAACTTTGAACTAACATTAAACTTGTCTCTTTTTCTACTAGCCATGCTCCCTTCAAGTCTTCATAATTATTAATCAAAATGTATGTACCATGGAGGATTAGTTTAGAACCGTTCTTTGTTTTCATATTTGGTGAGTTGTATTCAACAAATGGCATTTGTTTTCCTTGTTCAGCCATCAGCCAAAATTTAAGTCCCCAACCAATTTGACTTAAAGTTTTCCCCTAATTTTCTCTTACATTTTTTACACATGTTTGTATCTCACCAAAGATGAGTTGTCCAAAGCTGAAAAATACAAAGATATTTGGTGAATTTATGGGACCATGCCTCTGCCTTAAAATTTCATCAATAACCTCTTTTCAAGTCTCTGACTCAGAAGCAACTATAAGCAGTTTTTGTACCACTTGGGCTTGTATGAGTTGTTGCGTAAGAATCTCACTCACCCTTGTTGCCTGAACTGTGTTCAATCTTTGTCATGATTCCTATAACAACCGTGACCAAAATCTCATCTGGTTTAACAGTTCAGGTTGAAACAGATAATCTTATAATAATGATAATACTACTAATATTGTGTTATGGGAAGACAGATGAATGAGCAGTGAGCAATATATATGTAAAAAGTATGAATTAAGTAATATTATGCCGACCCTTTTGACTGTAATGCAGAATCCATAACTTAATCTGAAGTCTGAACCATAATGGAGTGAAGTGATTTAAAGAAAGTTACAGATACATACATAAACTTAGGCACCTCTAAAGTTGATGTTTATCTTAATGTAATGAATTGAGGTGAATTCATTAATTACTGTATGATATTTGAAAAGGGGAAGCCATGGAAAAACTAGAAGCAGACAAAGGTAGCTTTCCTTTGTGAAATTGTCGGAAGCTGAGGTGTGATGATTAGTTATGACTTATCTGGAATGACTAAGATTCAATCCATATAAACTTTAGAAAGAGGGAAATTTCGTTGTCAGCACAGAGACACATCTAAACGAACTTTGCTGGCTTTACTGTGGCCATCTGCATAAACGGCTCCACGTCTTGTCATAATGGGGTTTCATATTTTGTTCTCCTAAGTAACTTTCATCACAATCCAATACAACAGTAAGCAGATGAAATCACACTTCTAGATCAGACTTTGTTGTGTGTGTGGAATGATTAGGTTTATAGGGATAGATAACACCAAAGTTCTTAAGCTTGAATCATGTTTAATTGTTTGCACTTACCTTCTAAAATACGCAAATATTTTTGTTTCTTCTGGTTTGGTGAGATTGTAGGCAAAGATATGTTTCATTCATCTTCTTTGTCTATACCATACCTATTATTATTATTATTATTATTAGTACTATATCTTATTAATTGTTAGCTTAATAATTATTGATCATAGATGATCTTACTAAAAAATAATTCCATGTTCATATACAATTTTAAAGAAAAGGGTATCAGAAATTTTAAGATTTGACTAGGTGCTGGTATTTATGATTTTGGGTTGGTGGGACAATGAATAAATTTGAGTTAGGTTATGAAGAAAAGAGAAGTGTTGCAACTTGCAACATCCTATTCACATCAATAATATATAAATTTCAATCTCAGATTAGTTAGTAGCTATCTTCACAAGTCAACAAATAATAATGAACTTATGAATGTTTTAATTTATTCTTTGGTACTTTTTAACATATCTTGATTCTTACTTAATGTGAAAGATTATTCGTAGCTCATGTGAAATTTGGAGTAACACTCTTCCACAACAAGCCTTCTAGTAATTTGGGTCTATATCTACTCAAAGTTGGATTTTACTTCCTACACCCCTAATTTTCAAAATAATCATTTTATCACCTCACTTCAAAATTACATGTTTTGGAAACTTTTTAGAACAAGTTTCTTGGAATTTTTAGAATAAGAATTTTGAAACAAGATTTTCAGATCAGAATTCTCGAAATAAAATTTTTGGAACAAATTTTTCGAAAGACATATAATATCTTTCGGAATGATTTTTTATTTTTATTTTATTTTCTCTCTTCTTCTTCCTATGTTGTGACAGTGATGATAAAAATGATGGTGACAACAGTAGCAGCAATGCGCGTGATGCGTGATGGAAGATATTTGAATCTTATCCTATCATTGTGTAGGTGCAACTAGTAATTGTGAGAGTGCAGGAATAATAACCTGAAAGTTTTCAAAGTGCTATAAGACAGTTGGCCCAAGATTTCATTCAATTTAGGTAGCAAGTCCTCATTATTTGTTACATATTTTCCCAACACTTCCATGGTTTCTTCCCCCACCCCATGATATCATAGATGACCAACATCATCCTCTTGTTTGATTTTAATTTGGTGAATTAATCTTCGAGAGTTAATTCTCCATAGAAAAAAAAATACTTACAAAAAATAAAATAAAAAAGAATTCATAAAGTTAAGGAAAAGGAAAAAAATAAAAGCACAATTACTAAAACTGAAAAAAATCTTTAACTATATATTGTGTAATATATAATTTATAACTATAAATAAAGATATATACCTTTTTGGTGTTCTCTTTTGTTTTTCTAATTTTTTCCTCTTAATAATAATATTTTAATTTTAAATAATTATTCACAATAAAAAAATATTTTTAAGTTTTATCATTTTAGTAACTATTTTTTTAATTCAAATAATAACTCATTATTAAAAAAATATTCATTCTTTTATTATTTTAATGACTACCTAAAAAATTATTTACATAATATTTTTATTTCAATAACTAAAATTTATTTTATCTATAGTTATATTCATGATTATATACATTTTTTTTTCAATTTTACGATTATTTTTAAAGTTTAAATAAATTATAAATATTTAAAAAATATACTAATAATAATAATATTTTATATTATGAAATATAAACTATATCTGGAATTACTTCAATAATAATATTACATAATCTTATAGGAGACCATCCGAAATATGTATAATTTAAATTATATAATTATGGTTTCAACCATACAATTAAGAATATGCAATTTGAATGTTTTGAATAACATAATTTAGAATACATTTGGGATTACATAATTTCAAATATATTTCAAATATATTATAAGAAGGGCATATTGGTCATTTTCTGTGATAAGGGATGCTAGAAGAAAGCCTGATTATGAAATAACTTTCTTCATGTCAACAATATCTTTTAAAATAAAAAACATTTAAACTCAAATTTAATATTATACAACATAATATTTTCCTTAGATCTTCTCTTCCAAAATAGTTACAAACAGTATAAAATTAATCCATATCTCAATAATTATATATGAGTTTAACCATAAATATAATTTTTATTTTCTGTTATTTTTTTTTTCAAATAAGTCCTTTACTTGTTTTGTTGTGTTAATTAGATTTTTAATTTTGAAAAATTAAAGAAATTGAAGTAATTAGATCATTGTATTTAGTCTTGTACTAATATCATTAAAGATGTGTCATGTGTCATTTTTTATAATTTTTTAATTTTTTTTTTAATTTTCTTTAGAAAAAAAATTGTAGCCTGTCAAACTAACATTGTGCCATATGACAATGACAATGTGATGTGGCACTAATAGTGTCACGTGTCATTGACCGGTCACATATCATTGCATTAGTCTCAATTTGGTTTTTGTTTTTTATTTTATCTCAATTTGGTCTTTGTATTTTTATTTTGTTTCAATTTAATTCTAAATTTCTATAAAATTAAACAATTTTATCCCTTTCCAAATTAAAATAAAATTTAATTTGTATATAAATCTTTACAAATATTTTTATTAAATATTTTTAACAAGATTAAATTTACTTATATTATAAATGGTAATTATGTTCTTTAAAAATATTTATAAGGTTAAGAAAACGATGACATGGAATTTCATTTTCTTATTATTAAAAATTTTGTAAAAATTGTTATTATTGTTTCGAAATTCTTTCCAAATTTTTATTTTAAAAAAAGTTAAATTTCATATCAATGACATGAAATTTTATTTTCACATCAATAAACAAATTAATGACATGAAATTTCATTTTATTAAAATAAAAATTTTGAGAAAATTTGGTGAAAATTCTGATTAATGTGGAAGATCACCACCTTTAATTATTATTTTCATGAAAATTTTCTTCAATCTTTTGTTTATTCACTAAGCCATATCATTTGAAAAATAACACATGTCACTATTTTTTTAAAGAATATAATTGATATTTATATAATTATCTAAATATAAATATAAATAAAATTAATCTTGTTAAAAATATTTAATAAAGATATCAATTTAAATAAAAATATTTATAAAGATTTATATATAAATTAAATTTTGTTTGAATTTGGACATAAACAAATTTATTTAATTCTTTTAAAAAAATTAGGACTACGTTAAGACAAATACAGGGATTGAATTGAAATTAATGCAATGACACGTAGTCTGCTAATGACATGTGACACTACCAGTGTCATATTACACTGTCATTTCCACATGACACAATGTTAGTTTGACATATGACAATATCTTTTTTATTTTAAAAAAAAAATAAAAAAATATTTTAAAAAATATTTAAAAAATTCTAAAAAATAAAGAACTAACACATGACATCTTCTTTAAAAGTGTTAGTACTAAACTAATGGTAAAGACTTAATTGTTTGGATTTTTTAACTAAAAACCAATTGAGATAAAAAATAAATGAGGACCTATCAGAAAAGTAACTGCAAATAAAAACTATCTCTATGATTAAACCTCATAAATGTATGAAAAAAGAAGAAGGCCGAATATGTAGTTTTTTCTCATGAATTGTTTGTTACTTTCTCATTCTCCTTCTCCTAATATTTGTGTGGATTGGCATAGTTGGTAAAGATTAAGGAATAAGCATATGATTCTTCCTGGTAATTCACATGGTTTCTAGAATAATTCAATTTATACCTTATCACAAAATAATCAATGTTTTTTTTTATGATTGAGTAGGTGTCCTTTGAGAGAATGTCACAAACATGTTTCTGTCCACTTCTTTCTAAGTTGCGATGATGATTTTCATATATTTTTCAAATATCATTTGTTTTGATTTACAGATCGATTAATAGCTTTTTAAGAGTTAATCCTAGAAAAACTCTTGTTTTAAGTTTGTTTCTTGTTCATTCACACCAATCGAAAGTATTCATCAAATTTTTTTCTATATTAAAGTTAGTTTGATCCAAATACAATAATAATAAATATATAATTAATGCTTAACTTAAATTTTTATTTATAATTTTTTTAGTGACTTTTGATTATAGTCGACTTATTTAGGATTCAAACTCCTCTAATCTTGATTAGAGGCTTAATCAAAATGATTTTTTTTTGCCTCAAACCGTTTAATCTTTACTATTTGTTTTTTTTTTTGATAAAAATAACTTAAATTCTGCTGACTGACTTTTTGACCATCCTGTCCCACCGAATCGTTCATATTATACATCACTATATATATACTTACAAGTTAGATTACATAGCATGTACATAAGGTATGAAATAATAATCACATCATCACTCCATACATGTATATCAGAATATAAACAACATTGTTATGATGTAAGGTAATTAGGTTGGACCGTATTCAATCAGTAATCTATATCAAAAGATAAGGTTAAGAGAGGATAAAAAAATGAATTTGAGTTAAATCTAATTAAAATTTATTAAATCGACTTGTTGTTTATAAGATAAGATTATATCGATATCTACTTTATATACTGTAAATGTTAGATTTGAAGAATCGAGAGTGTGATTTGTTGGTAGCTCCCAGATAGAGAGAGAATCGAAGGGGCCACAGAGAGGAAATGAAGTGTTACGTAGCTCTTTGAAAAGTACCAAAACTTTGGAGTTTACTTCATATAACACATCCGTCTCTATCACACACTAGTGATTCACAACTCACATACGTAGCCTACCAAACTATCCTTCAAAATACCATACTTTTATATTATCAATTTCTCAGCACACACTAACACACATCAACATCATCTTTCAAATCCCATGTTTCACACCTATCTTTTCTAGCACATCTTCTTCATCTTCTTATGTTCTATAACTTAATCAAGACATGCAAATTCTTACATTGCAAACTTTGAATATGTGGGGCATCAAGAAACAAGAGCCTTCAGTTCCTATGGTTTGGAGACAACTACACACTACAAGGCACACCATTGCTAAATGCTTTCAACCACTTTCTTAAATATCACACTTCATTTTGATTTGATATTAAGAATCAAATGATCAAATGAATATTCATACAAGAGGTATTTTTCTCCAATTCAAACTCAACATTTATCCTTTTTCAATTTTATTAATTCAATCTGATGTCTTATTTATTACATCTCATAGTATATTAAGTAGCTAAAACTAATAACTAATTATATTAGTGGATTTTTAGTGTAATTAAAACCATCCTTTTATGTGTTTAGGTAGATCACTTTTTTTTTTGTCAGTTGTTTCCTAGCCACAAATGATATATAAACATGAAAAAATAAAGAAAAAATGGGTTATTATACTGAGAGTTGATGTTAAAAGGTTGTCTGTCATACCCCACAAGATTCAGAAAATATTTTGCTGCAGGGACCATGCTTATAATGTATGATCANAAGGTGTTTTCATGCAACTCTTTCTCCTCACCCCATCACCACTACAGCCAAACTAAATACACACAACATCACTATTTTCATATATATCAAGTAAAAAATTATTCTTCTNCCCAAACATTCTTGCTTCAGTAGGATCTAATGTTTTTCTAATGCATAGACCAGACAAAATATAGATACTATCTATATATATATTTAATGTTTTTACTATATTTTTTATTTACTGGAAAGCTTCATTTCTCCATCTTCTACTATTTTTTTTTTTAATTTCTAAATAATGTAAAATTCTATTTTCAAAAGTCATAGATTTTTTTTTATCAGCTTGAGAGAAAATAATATAAATAGAACATTTAGAATATTACAAGCTGTATAAAAAAAGTACTACATAGTTATTATATATAATATGTATATACAATGACTAAGGTCTAAGTTCTCCAAAGTCACATGTAAAAAAAAAAAACTGCAGCTCTAGCTATTTACATTTATCCANATTACAAAGTTTGTACTGTTCTATATAAAAGCAAAAATTACAAGCTATGATCATCTACCAATAGATACACAGCCAAAATTGTCTTCATCATCAGCTGTACCATAAGAACCTCTGTCTTCCTCTCTCATAGCACATTTACCATAGCTTTTGTTACTCCTATTTCACAGTCCCACCACAAAAAGCAGGTATGTTAGCACTGAACATATAGAAAATAAACAAACAGAAAAACAAAACACAACCCTAGATCGAGACGGGTATGTCAAAATACAAGACCTAAGACATAGGTACCAAAGGTTATACTTGGTCCTCAAAGTGAGAAAAAAAAAACACTTGAGACTAGAATTTTGTTCTGTGGTTATTTTATGAGGCTCCAAACTAAATCTTCTAAAGGTTATACTTCCTATGAGGCTTAACCAAACATCTCTTAGGACACAATCTGACAATAATCATGCACCACTTCTGTATNTTTCTGAAGCCAACCTTCTAACATGTGAAGTATTGGTAAAGTTTCTCAGTTTGCATCTAATTTAACTATTCAACCTCATAACTATTCTTTACACATAAATTATTATTAAATTAAATTTAATCAAATTTAATATTTTTTTAATTGATTAAATATGCTTCTATTTGGGTTCATAAATATCTGTCCTATTCAATTTGTTATGAAAGAGTTCTACTCTAATGTAAGGAGACTGTGCATCTTTTGTGCATTTGTGTGACCAAATTTTAGATCATATAAAACACAGGGACTAAATGCATGAATTGTACATAAGTTAATAAATTTTTATCAATAGTTTAGAATCCCAACCTTTTTCTTTTCTAATTTATTTACTGATTAAAAGGACTTTGGTGATCAATGACCTCAGTTCCTTTGTTTTTAACCAAAGTTAGATCAATAGTAAGAAATTATGATATTTAGAGTTAAGACATTCATTCTTTTTTCTCTATATAACTGTTCTATCTCCGTCACTACAAAGTTCAAATTTCTCATATGTTCATTCAACATTTTGAAGTGGATTTGCAGGTACATAACCGATTCTGTATGTTCATTTTCCATAGAGCAGATTCTATAAATGTACCTCTTCTCAATAATAGCCATAGCTTAGGTGACAAAACTAATATATGTTTGACAGAAAAACATTTGACTCATGCCAGAAGATTATTCTTGTGACCAAATTATTGGTTAGTGATGTGTGACTACATTATCTCTATATCATCATATGTGGCTACCATATCTCTTCCATAGTTCAAAGTTTCATCTAGACAATGGTAAAAAAAAAAGAAAATTGTAGGGTTTTTGTCATACTCATGGGGACAGCCTAATAGCAATCCACACTCTCCAGAATCCGTTTGTCTTTTCGATTTGTCTGCTTTAGATGTTTCCAAGTCACGTGAATGTCTTATAGTGATAGCTCTAAGGTGGTGCTAGGCTGTAATATCTATCTTCTGTTCTACCGAGTTTTACCAT
The DNA here is from genome assembly GCF_000741045.1 of Vigna radiata var. radiata. NCBI lineage: Eukaryota > Viridiplantae > Streptophyta > Magnoliopsida > Fabales > Fabaceae > Vigna > Vigna radiata. The sequence continues at coordinate 2,994,937 of NC_028355.1, forward strand.
GACTCGTGTAGCAGAAACGTTCAGAATCAGAACCTTTTTGCTTTTTATTAATTTTTTTTTTCAGTTTTTCCTTCTTCTTTTTCTTCTCCAAACCTTTCTTTATAATAACTAGACAAAATCGGCTGTGCAGTGCCTCTGATTTTTTTCACGCTCTTCTTTTCTTTCTCTCTCTTTACTTGGTTTGTGTGCAATGCATGAACCAATGATACCAACTTATCGTTATTCAGTGGTGTCTTCTCCTATGTCTATAGATCTCAATGAAGATCATACACACACTCTCTTCAGTACAATTCATCAAGTTTCTTCTTCATCTTCTTCTTTATCTACTTCTATTCTCTTCAACCCAGATCAGGCTCAAGGAGGATTTTGCTATTGTGAATCAAAACATCTTCAAGAGGTGTATATATATATACATATATATAGTTTTTTTTTTCCTTGAAGATAGAATATGTTCTCTTGTGTATATACAACAACAAGCTTAATCTGTCTTATTTATAGTTATGTAGATAGAGTATGATACGTAGAACATGATCATGATCATATTCATGATCTATATCTTTTTGTTTTGATGAATTTAATCATGTGATCTGTAGGCCCAGAAGATTGTCTGTTTCGGTGGATCATGTGATCATCAAGCAGAAAAGATTGAAAAGAGAAGTGATCTCGAGCTTAGACTTTGGGAGAAAGAAGAGTGTGATAATCTTCAAGGCGAAGACAGTTCAACTAACTGGATGCCTCCAAAGATGAGAATGGTGCGGAAAATTATGGTTTCAGATCAAACAGGTTCTCATAAGGCAGATATCTCTAACTCTAAGCAGATGAAGGCTAAAGAGAAAAACCCAACACTGTCACAGCTGGTAACTGATGATAGTAACTATAACTCTTCTTCAAACAACAACAGTGTCACTGCTAGGGTTTGTGCTGATTGCCACACCACTAAGACCCCTCTCTGGAGGACTGGACCAACAGGTCCTAAGGTAAATACTTCTTTTATTTTCCCTTACACGAATTCAACCTCTAATTTTCTTTTCATGAAAAGCATTTAATTTGCTCTAGGTTTTTATTTTAGTGTGTGCAATCATAACTAATTAAGCTTTCTATGATGTAGAACAAAGCAATTACATAATATCTTTAATTTGCTGAGAAACATAATGAGAATTGACAGATATACTAATAATGCAAACTAGAATACTTTGAATTAAACAATCAATCTTAATGTTGGAATTCAATTCGGTTTCACAGTCTCTTTGCAATGCTTGTGGAATTCGACAAAGGAAGGCTAGACGCGCCATTGCTGCAGCTGCAACAACAGCAAAGGGAACAAACAGGTTGGAGGCTAAGAAATCTGAAGTGAAGAAGGGGAAAAAATTGCATAGCAAAGGGAAAAAGCCCAAAACTGGGAGTGCACCAGTGCTGGTGAAAAAGAAGCGTAAACCTGCCAAGCATAGAAAGAAGTTCAGTGCTTTTGAGGATTTGTCAGTAAGATTCCAACAAGTTTTCCCTCAGGATGAGAAAGAAGCTGCAATCTTGCTCATGGCTTTATCTCATGGACTACTTCATGGCTTCCCCTCAGATCGCTACATCTCTTAGATTTACAAGACTGGTTTCAAATCATAAGACAAATTCTGAGTGTTGCGCTAGATTTAGTGATGTTAGTACGGGAACTAATAATAGGGACAATAAAACTATGAGGTGTGGTTTTCTCAAGTTGATTATATGATGGATTTTGAACAAGAAGACAAATACAAAATAATAGTAGTGTTTTGTGTTTCAATAATTTGATTCATTATGAAGTCTTGTTCTTGGTGGATACTTTTACTTTATCTGTTATGGTGAGGTTACTATATGAGGTGTGACTTAGATTTCAAGCTTAAAAATTCCTTAGGGACTATACAAAGTAAAGGTGATTGTTATGGCAGTCTCTGCAAGATTTCCAGAGGAGAAATCAACAGAAACCTTATCTTCAAAGATTTCAATTTCATATTCACCGAACAGGTTTCTCAATGATGACAGTGAAAATTCATACTTGGGCACAGCTTTTTGTGTCCTATGAGACCTTTAGAGGATTGTACTTCAGATTAAGACTCCTGTCTGCATTCAAAATTAATGTCAGTAGTCTTGACTTTAGATCAAGAAAATAGTACTTACCACAGTTTCTCATTGTTATTTTATATGAAGGCCATACCAACAATGTAATTATTTCTCACTTTTATAGTTAAAAAATGAAATTTCAATTTTATTATTTAACTATTAAGATAATTTAAGATGTTGTTATAATAAGTTATTTATTAATATATTTATAATATTGAAAATGCATATTATTTAATATATTATGAGATCTTTATATATATTGTGTAGGAGTCAGAATTCATTAACTCAATTTGTCGAACTTGAAAGCGCATACCGAGGTGAGTTGGTCCATGAAATTGACTCATTGTCTCCTTAATACTTTAAATATATAAAAAAGAAATAGTTTTTATATACTTGAAAAAGAAGAATGTACATATAAAGTAAAATGAGTATAGTGTTAATAAAAGTTGTCTAGGGACAACTACAAACATATGCATTAAGGTCCACCTGTTCGACTGCAGTAGGAGTTATCTTCAGTTCTCAAACAACATTCATATCAAATTCAAAAAAGGGCAAGCGCACGGTCATATTGTGAAATATTGTGGAATACGCCTAGGGAATATCTAACGTGTAACATTTCTTCAAATGAAAGGTACACTTTTTTTTTTCATACGGTTAACTTGAAGTACTCAACATCCACGACTCCCTCAACCAAGTTAACAATATTGGCGAACTCCTTCAACTAAACAAACCCCTTTTTGCATATCAAATGTATGAAGATATGTTTAGGCTTATGCAGTCTATGTATAGTATGAGCATTCTTAAGAACCGGAGAGTCCTTTCAGTCTATGACTCCAAAAGAACTGATCGGGTAGCTGTTAGCGCAAAAGATAATTAGATAATTATGTTAAGATTAAGAAAGACCATTACCAATTAGATCATAATTAGACAAGTTCGAATATGAAACTCATCCTGAAATCTATAATTGGATATTTGTGGTACTGTAATAAGTTGGTTATATTCATTACACATTTATTGTTAATATTGTCCGATCCTTACTCACTTTAGTATCAGAATGTTTTTTGCATTTAACTCCTAATTTAGTAAAAAGCTTGAACCAAATGAAAAGCTTTGACTTGTGCTTAGAGTTGAAAAATTGTATCCAAAGAAAAGATTTGATCATGACTCTATAAACCGAAACAAAATTAAGTAATATTTTTTTTTAAGATTTTCCTATGTTTTAATTTTCAGAATTTAATTTGCTAATTTTCTAAAAAAAAAATTATATATTTAACATTAGTCAAAAAATAAAAATCAACATAATTAGTTAGCATTGTTATATTTTGTATGTCACATATGGAATGAATTTTAAAATTGTAAACATTAATTTATTAGTATCGACTTTTGAAAGTAAATGTCTCTTATTCATCATTTATTTTTAAATTAATTTTTAATTAAAATAATTTAGTGTCAGCCAAATTAATGATAATCTATTTTTATTTTATTATTTATTTCATTTAGTATCAACTAATTTAATTTGCGTAGGTGAAACGAATGCTTATGACAGTAATTTAAAACAATGTAAAAAAAAGAAAAGAATTTTACCCGAAGTTATTTGTTGTATGAGACTTATTTTTAGCAAAATAAAACACAAAAATAAAATTATTTATGGTAGAGAAAAGAAATAAATGTGATGAGTATAATGAAATTTACATGAAAAAGTGAAAGATGAAAATAGTAAATGAAAAGAGTTTCTATATTTATGAGCTTTTAACTTAAAAATAATCTATTATTCATATTTATTATCGCAAAGATGGATAGATTTATAACATAAAAATTAGTATGCATTTAACCAAAACCAAATTAAATAAATATTAAAAATATATTATATTAATATTGACTTAATCAAAGCTAACTTTCATAAATAATAAAATAAATAAAATTAGTGTTAATATAGTTCAAATTAACTTAAATAAATATAAATATTAAAAATAGATAAAATTAATACTAATACCAACGCTTATTTATTTTTAATATTATTTACTTAGCATACTCATTCATTTGACACTAATACAAATATCTTTGCCTATTAAAAAGTTTAAAATTAATTAACGTCAACAACTTAGAATTGTATAAATTGACATAATTAAAAATTTAACATTAAATCAATAAACGTTAATGTTAATATTGTAGTAACATAAATATTTTTATTTGTTAAAAATTATGATGACTTTATTCTTAGTTGGTGAGAACTTAACCAATTATGTATTTATATGATATAAATTTAAAATTAATTTAATACTTTCCAACTTATTTTTAAATAAAATAAACTTTTTTTTGTTATGTTAACATCAACTTAATCAATTCTAATAATGATATATTTAACGGACTTGATTTATTTTTAATGACACTGTTATTTAAAAGTTAATTTAGTATTTTATTTGAGTTACTTTCAACCAACCAATCATTGTCCCACATCTTTTCTTTCTACTCTTTGTAGTTCAACCCCTTATCATAACTAGAATGGATTAAATTTTTCAATTAAGGTTTGTTGGTCCATTTTTTTTATTATTGCAAGTGAATTAAGGAATTGGAATCTCTCCTAAGTTTTATTTAGTATATGTTTGTTTTTACCTCTAATCTCTATGTTTAAGTGTGTGAAATAAATGAATAGGAAGTCATTCTAGTGGAGGAAAACAAGCAAGAACTCAAGGGAACATGTTTTGGGACAATAAAAGATCAACTTGAAGCAAATACCCATGTTGGACGCCTTTGAAAGCGCATAAGAGCCTGAATTTTAGAATGCTGTCAAAACTATCAGGCCCGGGTGCCCTTGGGGGGCGCTAGACGCCCTTCTGTGTGCTGCAGCAAAATTTCCACGCCCGGGCACCCCAAAAGGACGCCCAACGCCCTGTGGTTCGCTGTTGGAACCTAATTATAGCGCCCGAGCACCATTTACTTCACTGTTTTGTGTTTAATTTATGGTGCCCAGGCGCCCCAAAAGGGGGGCTGAGCGCGATTTTCCGCTGATGTGTCAAAATGAGTTATTTAAACATAGGTCCCACGATTTTTGGGGATTCTTCTCCTCCTACACTTCATTCTTCACCTAGAGAGATTGGGATAGGCCCTTGGAGGCTATTTGGGGTGTTGGGAAGCTCTCCCACTCCTTCTTGGGTCTTCAAGCTTCACCAATGGTGATTTTGCCTCTTTTGGGTTGAGGAAGGAGATGGGTCACAAATTGGAGATGGAGATGCGAAGGGGAGGCATAAATGGAGCATGAAGCAGCTGCCAAGAATCTTGGGAAAGGCTTTGCATCTTCTTTTTGATTCCAATTTTTTCCCTATCTCTTCAATTTTGTGAACCCTAAGTTCTCCACCATGGAGAGTTTTTCCTATTTGTTGAGATGAATTGTAAATCATGGAATTCTTATGTATTTTGTGATGTTAATGATATATGCTTTTCCAATTCATGTTAGTATTCAATTTCTATGCTTAATGCTTGCTTTGGATTGATCACCCATGGCTTGATGTATTGGAAAATATGACTTGAACTTAGAACTGAAATTGAACACCTAATTGATGGAATTGAGTTGTTTGTAAATGCATGAGAATGAAGTGGATGAACTCTAGTCTTGACAAATTTGAAATACACTATGTTAAATTCCTTGCACACCAACTGTTTGATAAAATACCAAAAAGAGTTTCTTGTGTTGTTTTGTGCACTTTGATGTCTAATTGAGTTATAAAAGAAAGAGTTGTCATGTGTTGCACAAGTTTCTTGGGAGAAAACGATATTTATCACTTGGTACGTTGCGACCGGTGCACTTGCCGTTAGTTTTACAGCCAACAGGGAACAATCCACATCAAGCATTAAGAATTCAATGTTTTACATCTAATATCAATAAATATAAATAACTTTGTATGGTGAAGAACCTGGGGTTTACAAATTGAAAGCATAGAGAAGAAATTGGAATTATAAAGAAGTTGAAGGTCATTTCCCAAGGCACTTAACATCTACTCCAAACTTCAATCACATCTCTTCTTCACATTTCCACCTTCAATCTGCATTCCATCTTCCTCTTCAATCGCAAAAGAGAAAAAAACCACTATGGATGAAGGAGGAAACCCAAGGAGGAGATGAATGATTTCCCAACACTTCAAGCAGTCTCCAAAAGTCTCTCCTAAACACCCTAGGTGTTCGTGTAAAAATAAGAGATGTTCAAAGCACTCACAAAAACATGGTTAAATGCCTATTTTCGTGTATCAGTGCCGACAGACTTGTTTAATGAAACCTAAAAATTGATGCTCTCTAGCTTGCAACTTACTAGATGAGCCATATTTTTGTCCAACAATTCAAGTACTACAGTAAATTTTGCTTTGTGAGAAACCAACTTGCCCAGTGAACAACCAGCTCGCCTAACGACTCAATCTAGCGTCCAATAGTGATTTTTTTATCATCCAAAAGCAGTTCATTACTGTATAACTCTACATGTAAGTCCTTTTTTCGTGTTTGAAGTGTTGAGTATGATTTTAGACTAACGTCTATAATTTAAGTATTATTTCTCTTGATGATAAATAATATTTTATAACTCAATTTTTAGTTGAGACTTAAATGATAACACTTTAATTTTATATATATACATATATGATATCAAAAAACAACTTTTAGTACTAGGAAGTTATTCCAGCCTCAAACTTAAAAGAGAGACTTTTTTTTTTCTAGAACATTTTGGACGCCTGTCGGAGAGGCTACTAAGTGTTTTTTTTTTTAATTGTTTCAAAATTCATCTTACGCTACTTTTTTTTATTTAAATCCTTACATGTTAAATTTCACTTGACACAGTCTGCTTCACTTTAGAGGAGACCGAGTGGAGTTTCATAGAAGTAACAGCACAAAAGTTAGGGGACAAGAAAGGTAAGCTGTGTCAAAAGTTAAAATCCTCTTGAAGCCATCACAGTTTCGTACCTGTCACAAGTTTAAAGTGTCATTTTTTTACTACATGTTTTTTGTTTTTCGTTTAACAGTTTATATCATGTCTTTTCAAACACAATTTTATCTTTATAAAACCATGAGTCCTATTCAATAAAATGGGTGTAATTCCTTTATCAGTGAACCTGCATGAATGTTATAACAACCTAGTATGTATGAGAACGTTTGTTAACAAGTGTGGAAACATAATTCCTAATGACAATAATATTGTAACAGTATTTGAACAATCCAATTCATGTCTCATTTTGAATAGTAAGAGAAGAGTAGTCATGGCAAGGGCTTACAAGTTAATAAACGAGACAAAATGGGATTTTTTTCTACCAAGCTTTTATGGCTAATAAATGTTTCTGAGGTTGCAAGGACCACACAACATGGTCTCATTGGATTCTAACCATATCCATTCTTTCAAAACTCATCCATGTTTCCATCACTTAACAACCAACAGAGTCAATCAACACAACGCTTTTCTTCAGCACTAAACCTAGATCAGAGTCTAGAGTTCTGGACAGTAACTACTGTCAAGCTAATCTCTTTCTTTCTCTATTCTTTTGTTAAGTTACTGGGTTTATTGAATTCTTCTTCCTGCAATGCCAGGAACCATCATGGTTTCAGGTACTAACTTTCATTTAGAGTACTGAATCCCATGTGGGTTTTTTCTCTCTCTCACTTCTCTATTCATTTTACAGTACTGGAATTCATGGATCTTCCATTATCTTCAGCAACATCCATAAGGGGTATGCTCTTGCTTTTGAATTTGTAGCTATCTCTTCCCTTAAGCACATTCTTAAGGCCAATTATAACAAGTTCAGTGGTGAATGCATGCAGCTTCCTTGGGGAGAATAGAGTACCAAGTGAATGACAAGGAAAAGTTATCTTTGTGAGATTGTATACCTTGTTTATGTGATATGTGGTCATAAAAATTTCTTGGTTATAATCTGTTCTGTTGTATATTGTTCAGCCCCATAACTAGCATCCGTGATGATTTGATTTTCAAAATTCAGGATGCTGAGGGGAATGAAATATCACGTACAGGTTGTTTTTCAGTACACATCCTATTTGAATTGGCCTTTTCAAAATCAGACACAGTAACTTGGTCTAACGGGAACTAATGAACAAATGACAGGTATTCAAATCAAGTTGATATTAGAAAAAGGTGTTTTGGAAGATAAGTTTCCACTTTGGGGTGGCCATCTGCGTTTGAAGTTGCAAGTCATCCTTAGTGATGAAGAGCGCGACAGAATTCGTTCATTGGTACTGATTCATTTTTCTTATGCTTAAGAACTTTCTGCAGCATTTGATATTAAATGCCTCAGTCAATTAACATTGATTTGAATGCTATTAACTAGTAGAGACAGAATTTTAAGGTTGTGGTTATTAGTGTTCCTCTACATTAACTTCTCACATATTTACTTTTGCAGAGACAATCTGCATTAAAGAAAAAACATGACGAGCTTCTTAGCAGTGGCCGAAGAGGAGAAGAAAGCGACAGCAGAGCTGTTCTTGGCAATGCTGCATTACCCTTCCGCAGAAATGATGAGGTCTCAGGTTTGATATTACTCAGCTGATTAAAGAAGCCATGAAAACTTAAAGCAGAAACACAATAATAAGAACATTAACGAGTAAAATATACAGAAACTGAATAATTATGAGACATCCTACATTCCCTCAAAGGCTCTTTCCTGATGTTTTAAGTGCTCCATCTTCTCAAGAATCACCAAAGAAACACCTTCAACAAGAAGCCGTTTCTCGATCGCAAGATCTGGCTGGTTCCCGTGATGAGAAGGAATCTGATGCTAGGACTCAGCTTGACCACAAACAGCTAAACCCAGTTAAGGATCAACTAATTTGCTTCAGTCTATTTTTACACCAGCAAGAAGACATTGGAAAATATACTGTTGTTTGTTTAATGGTCATTTTACATGTTTTAGAACATTGCAGATGAATATAAGGAGTCCTCATCCACAAAACCTGTGTCACAACAGAAGGGTAAGAAGCCTGCTTATCAGTCACCATCTGAGAAACATCCTCAGAGAGCTATTGGTTCAGAAGAAATTGCAGTTTTGTTTGGGTCAGAAAAAATTGATGCCCTGGCAAGTAATCTGATACAACCACATGAAGAGGAAAGTGGCCTTCAATATTCTGAGAAGAGAGCCTCACTGGGAAGAATTCCAAGTAATGTGAGGAAGATGATAAGTGCCTTTGAAGGTGGATCTGCTCAGGTATAGTAAAATTTGTGCTTTAAGAGTATCATCAGCATATTATTGAAAACTCTTCAACAAATGAAGCTCACATGAAACTTGTCTTAAAACAGGATAAGAGACCTCAGATTAAACCACCTCCAACAAAACAGCAAGGAAGTTCAGATGAAAGAAGATATTCTTCCAAGACTCAACATTTGGAGAGAGATAAGTTAAAGAAGACAGAACTAGCAGACTTGCATGAAAGGGTGAAAAGTGCATCCCTGGTAAGAGATTTGAAACATGCCCCCACCATATATTGGAGAAAGATGCTTAATTATGTATCACCACAAAAACTGGATTCAGTGTTTCACCATGACAACAGATATTATTCTTTTGAAAGTTCTGAAGTCTGGATATTCCCAAATGACTAAGAATGATTTGTTTAACAACTGATAAGGGGCTATTGTGGAAAGCCAAGAAGTTCATATTTCTCAAAAATAGAAAATGTTCAAAAGGTATAGAAGTATATTTAGATACTTTTTGCTTAACTAATGTCGTTGGATGCAACCTTATTCTTACCCTCACAAGATGCAACTTTACCTCACCCTCAAGTGGATTTCAATTAGATTAATAGAATCAAACTATGTATTTTCTTCTTATAATTTTGTGAAATAGAATCAATTATTATATTTTATTTACTTATTCTGTAACAGAATGAAGCACATGTTGGAACTGGAACTGAGAGGAGTAAGCATGAAAAGAGAGTGGAGATTAAAGATTCAAAGCCCAAGACCTCTGATAACAATGGGGATGAAAATTCTGGAGGACCATTTAATCAGGTTATTATCTACTTTAAATTTATAAGAATCTTTGTTGTCTAGAGTGAAAATTTTAATTTTAGACCTTGGAAGTGGTACTCCAGTTAAATTATCACTATTTTTATATTTGCATCACTGCCCCCAAGCATTGAGTTTCAATAAACAATGTTGCATTCATCAATCTTGTGTTTCAATAGGTGTTCAGTCTTAAACAGAATTCAGTAGAGGTTGCTATTTCTCCTCTATTCTACAATATGCTGATATATCTTTTCCACATCTTCACTTTTCAGGTTGTAAAAGTTGCAATCATTATAGGATTTGGATTACTAGTTCTCCTAACCAGAAAAAGAAGAAAGAGGTATGAAAATTAGTCGATCTCCTAGTTATATTTCTTATACTGTGATTCTGCTAATTATATCCTGTCATGAATCAAATGTATTTCGAAATTGAAACAATGTAAACCTTTTTTGCTGGCACAGTTTATGGATTTTGTTAAAGAAATCATGCTTCATAGCATATTACTGTGGTCTGGAGCAACTATCTGTGACAATTGTTTGTAGTTATGCCAGCATGATCCAAATTGTTCTGCTTCTTCCTTTTGTAGGCAAATTCTAATAGAAATTAAGCAAGAACTTTGGACTTAGATTTACAATCATCTTACATAGCTAGATTTAGATAATCTTAGCAAGAATAGCAAGAATGATTCCTCTCTAACATCCATCTTGGCAAAAAGATGTGTACACTGAGTTTTTGTAAGCAATTATTGTCCATAGTTCACTAAGAACTTCTAAGTGCCTTTATCTCTGTATTATGTAGTAATGGAGAGAGGCAAAGGGATGTATTTAACTTTCTGAATTTACCAGAATGAAGAAGAAGAGTGCCTGAGAATCAGTTCAACAAATCTCAATTTCCAAATTCTTCATTTGTTGATGCATGCACAAGCATCCACAGGCTGCAATCAAGTCAACAACTTACAAGTTTCAGATAATGGGCCAAATTCAATGCAGTCGTATCCTGCTCCCTGAACATCTTTCCTGGGCCTAATCTATGGCAATGCTGAGACAGTTGCATCCTTATTAGTAACTAAATATGTTAAGAAAACGCAGTTGAGAGACTTAAGGAAAGCTAGATTCATTTTCCACACGGATGAATTAGATTTCAATAACTTTGTTCTTTTATTGCTTCCATGTACAATAAATTAGATTAAATCTGTAAAGTTTTGCGTGTTAAGGATGACAGCAACTAATTAACCTATGAGTTGTCTTGATAATAACCAGCCCAATTTGTCAATTTATAAAATTCATAACATACCATATATTAATAAATTGACTTTTTTAAGTGGTAAAAAAAAACAAAACTGTGTTGGTAAAAAGGTAGGTTGAAGATTTCAACTTTTCTAAAGATATAATTAAAATAAGAATTTTCGAGGTGACTTAGATATATTTAATTTATAAGAAAAAGTTAACAAATAACAAACTTATATAGGTAGTTACCAAGTTACAAAAGTTAAGTGTAGTTTACCTTAGTATATAAATTTTGTTTTTTGTTTCCCTAGATATATTCTGTCCTGGTGTGGATAATATGTAAACGCATTCAATGTGACTCAAACATGGTAATTTGATTTGTTTAGATGTAAATATGTTAATTAAAATGTTTTCATTTGTATGTTTAAAGACGTTGCTAACAATAAATTTGTGGGTAGTGGGATCCCGTAAGTGGTGCCCCTTCAACTTGTCAACATAGTTTAAGAATATGCATTTCCTATATTTTAGATTTAACTTTGATCTTTCTTAGGAGTTGTACATCATGTATACTAGATAATCAGATATACGTAAGGATGAATAATCAACTAATTTGTCATTACATATCTCCATTGAATTTTTTAACTAGTGATCTCTATTAACAATGACTTTTTATCAAGTAATAGGCAGTTTTCACCACTTCTGTCCATAAAGACTTAGTTACTCCCCGAATTTGCAACATAGTTCTTATTCTTTTTAGAAGAGTTTTGTTCATTTGCTCTGCTACACCATTCTTATGAGGCGTTTGTGGAACAAAATATTGTCTGATAATACCCTCTTGCTTACAGAATGCTAGAAAGTTTCCATCTATGTATTCTCCCTTGTTATCTGTCCTTAAGCACTTGATTCTTTTTCCAATTTCAAGTTCCACTTGTGCTTTGAATTCCTGAAACCGATCAAACAAATATGACTTCTTCTTCATCGGGTACACCCACAATCTCTTGAAGTAATCATCAATGAATGATACAAAATATTTTTCTCCTTTGAGGGATAGTTTCAGCGGTTCCCACACATCAGAATGAATCAAATCCAGTATGTGTTTACTTTTGGTAGTCACTCTAGTAAATTTCAATCTATGTTGCTTGTTGATTACACAGTGCTCATAAAATAAGTAAATCAACCTTTTTAAGCCTAAGTAGGAGATTGTGTTTTGCAAGGGTTTGCAGATTTCACTTTGGCATATGCCTAGTCTATGATGCCATGTTACTATCGCTTCTTCTTGACTTGTAGATGCAACCATTGCATTAACATCTTGCAATATATCTCCCATAAGCACATACAAGTTTGCCTTTATCTTCTCTACTTTCATTACTACCAGATTCCCTCTCACCATTTTTAGGATTCCACTTTCAACATGGATCTTGCACCCAAGGTCATCTAATTGTCCAACAAGCAATAGATTCTTCTTCAAGTCCTTCACATGTCGTATCCCTCGAAATGTGCGAATAGTGTCATTGTACTTTTTAAGTTTGATAGTACCAACTTTAGCAATCTTTAAGGAAAGACCATTTCCCATGAATACAAACCTTAAAGAGGTTCATAGGTATAAAGCTAATCTCAAATTTAAGTCATGTGCCATGTTGCACCTAAATATACTATCCATCTATCATGTAGTTATGTTTCACTCACCAGTATCTCAATTCTCCGAGGAACTTGTAACACAACCTTGTGAGATCAATGCTTCAAAGTTACTTCTTCTATTCTTCCTCCATCACATTTATATCACTATTAAGTATAAAAAAACCACTCCGAAGAAATTCTCAAATACTTAATGCAATATTAAGAAAGAAGATAAATGAGTTTTTTCGTTATTTCAAAAAGAAACTAAGTGATTCCTTTTATATGGAAAGGAAACTTCAAGACTATAGTCTACACCAATGTGGGACTTCTCCTTCACATATCAAATACTAGAAAAAACATATTATTTTAGATACAAGTTTAAGTAAACAAGATAAAGAGAGATACCATAATCTCTATTACCACATTTTAATATTAGTTTTCTTATCATTAATAAGTGTATGAACAATCTCTTGGAAATTATTAAAATGACTATTCATTATTGTTGTTGGAAGGACAAAATATTTCAGAATAATTGAATTAATTAAATGAAAATATTCTACTATAATATTTTTAAAAATAATTGTCCTTATTCACTTATGTAGTGCTAATGATAAAGATCACAATGATAAAATGAAAGAAAGTAATTTTTCTTAGATTTCATATTGAATTAGAAAAGGATCAAATGATGCTTTTAAAGAAAATATGATACTAGTCTTTTTTTTATCGAATATAAATTTAAATATTTAACACTAAAATATGCATTATTTTCAATTCCATAGGTTAATTATAGTGATGAATAATATTGTGAGAGTTACTATAGACATGTTAGTATGACGAAGTTTCTCATATCTTGCAAGACAACCTGATGGTTGAAAAATTATATTGTGCTCACTTTTTTCACCTTGAATTATGTCAAAGTAGTGGTTTTGTGGTGTGAAATTAATCATGGTTATTGCTTGTAATGTTAATCACCCATTGCATGTATATATTGTTTAAGTTTCATTTTTGTGTCTTTAATCACCCAATTAAAGACAGCAGTATTAATACATTTTTTATCCACAATTATGTAGGATAAATCAATCCACGTTATCGCTTCTATTTTATTTTAACGATTAGTCAAGTTGGAGAACCAATTAAATAATTAATTTTAAAAAATAACAAAATTCATCTGAAGAAGAATTGGTAAAAGAAATTGTAAAATTAGTCAAAATTAAGTAAAATCAGTCAGAACAAGTCAAATACCGATGATTAAAAATATATATTTAGTAACACATTATTTTAACCATATAAAAAAATTTGACCTAATTTTTGTTAGGGTTAAATATGTTTTTCGTCCCTCAACTATTGGCCATTTTTGTGTTTAGTCCTTCTTTCAAAGTATGGTACAATTTAGTCCTTCAACTTTAGAAAACTATGGTTTTAGTCTTTTTTACCAATACCAAATTTTTTTAACTTTATTTGCTGTTTCAAGCACGTTACATTATAGCATTTGGATTGTTTACACATTTTGACACATTTTTGTTTCAATGTTAACTGAGAAACGCGTTTGAAACAGCAAATAAAGTTAAAAAAATTTGGTAAAAAGGACTAATACCAGAGTTTTCTAAAGTTGAAGGACTAAATTGTAGGAGAGACTAAACACAAAAGCGGCCAATAGTTGGGGGATGAAAAACATATTTAACCCTTTTTGTTATCTATTCTACATATAAATTTATTAATAATAAAAAAAGATAATTTTAATATGACTAACATTTATTTTTAATTTTATATGCATTTTAAATATTAAAAACCTATGAATTTATGTTTTATTTCAGTTTTCAATATCAGAATTATAATATTATACTTTTAATGTATTTATTTAATTATTATAAATTTTTTATTAAGTTAATTTCAGTTCTATCATATATCTACAAACCAAGCAACCCCTTATTTAATGAATAATTGAATTACGGTTGAAAGCATTGTTATTATCGTTCCCTGTTGAGACCACACTTCACTATATTCCACAAGAACTTCTTCCTTCTAGGCATGTTTATCTCCACAATAATAATAATAATAATAATAATAATAATAATATATGAAAGAATATGCTGAATAATATATTATTGAAGATAATTCCATTAATAAAAGAAAAGAATAATTGTTTTTATTTTCACCTGGTTACGCAACTTTATTTATTTATTTATTTATTTTTGCGTGAATATTATGGCTCTGTCTTGGGACCTCCACTTGGTGTTTTATGTGTTAAAGGAATGAGGGTGATGGTTCGTTGCTTTTGGATTATTTTTATTATTCCAATTATGCCCTCTTTCTGAAGATTGATACTGAAATGGAAAGGAATTAGGGCTTTCTTCCTGCATCTTAAAGTTCAAAAAGGTCAAGAGTTTGTGTTATAATAAGAAACTATTTTCTTCTTATCCATTCTCCATTTTTTTATCAACAAAAATAAATATATTAAATAAAGACAATTGTTTCTTCAACCCATACATAAAAACATATGCAAAAAAATAAAAATAAAACACACTAATATAACTCTTCCTTTTAATACGATGTTACAAAAATCATTGGGATGATAACAATATCATTGAAGACTAAAATTTACGTTGTAATTCAAATTCTATACCAATCCCAAAAGCATCTATTAAAAAATCATCCATACATATGTATGAAATCATCATAGTTTCATTTATTTTCATCTAGACTCTGTAATTTTCGATAGAGTATCCAAAAAATTCTACAACCATTAAAAAAAACCAAGAATTCCATAATAAAAAAGTCACAACATCATACAAAACAAAACACATAAAGATACCTATTGGTAACATTTGCTTATTACGTTTCTCAAATGTGTCTAAGAGAACAAAGGTTTAAGCTTAGAGTCGCATTGATAATATTAATAGATAATATTATTAACATACTTATACAATATTATAAATAAGTTATAAAACAAAAGTTTATTCTTTTTCATTTAACGTATATATTATTATCCTCATTTATTTCATAAAGAATGAAATCTTTTATTCAAATATTTAAAATAGAAGTAAAGATAAGTACTGATAATTTTCTAATATATATATATATATATATATATATATATATATATATATATATATATCAAAATAATAGTATTTGGTGAAGAGGGAATTTAATTCATTTATATATAAAGGTTATATGAGACCTTCATTAATATTATTGTTATAAATCTTTGAATTAAAAAAAATTGAATAAATGTACATGTCATATACTAATTAAATTTAATTTTTTATCCAAAGAATGAGAACCAAAGACATGAACTGTAGATTACTATATTTTGTATCATGTACTTTTGGGAAGCCAATAGAATAAGAGTTGCATGAACTTTTTAACCCTCTGAGACAAATTTATTAATTGGCATAGTTTACAATTGCAGCACATTACACAGTGCCATGAATATGATTTAGCACACAATTTATCTGTCGGTGCTCAACAAAGCACAGATCAACAATCATAGTTTTAGCTCAACAAATTCATACAAGAAAAGGAATTAACAAAACATGCATTTACGTATATTGGGACAATTTCTAAAGTATAATATATGCAACTTTGGTTGGTTGATTCCGACGATGTTCATGTTGATCCTCATGCAAAGGAACATTCTGGAGGGAGCCCTTGTGGAAAACGTCTGATATCAGTGCAGTAGTTGTAAATCATGTAGTTCTTTTGCACCAAACGAAGCTTGGCTTGCCCCGTGGCATCCAGTGACTGGCCAGAGGAGGAAGAACATGAAGAAGAACCTGAAGAAGACCGAACACAAGCTTCTGCATTGAAGTTTCTGTATGAGGCCGTGAATGGGGCCTGGCTCCAGTCCGTTTTCACAAGCCCACCTCTCGTGGCCCAATCCTCAGCATCCCATAAGCTAGAGTATATTCTCATAGGTTGGTTCTTGGGGAATGGAACACCCTTTGTCTCCAAATTCTTGAACTCCCTTATTGGTGTTCCATCCACAGAAAATCTGTTAGATGAAATCAGAGAAAAGTTTAATTTTTTATTAGTGAATAGCCAGATTGATGTGCGAAAGATGAATATAATAGCTGATGAGTGTTTGATTAAGACCTTTTATAAGTGATGGTTTTGAAAAAAAAAAAAAAAAGTGCATCTTTCATGGAAAATTGAGATGTTAACTGGTTATGGTCTCTTACATGATGCTTGCAGGATTCCATTGGACGGAGTATGTGTGGAAGTCCTTGGTGGGGTCAAACCATAGATGAAACTGTTGTTCTCTATTCCCTTTTCCTTGGCTGAATACGTTGGTGTGAAGAGTGTAAGGATCACCACTCAAGTTGCCCAAAAATTCGAAGTCTATTTCATCATGAGTAGGTCCCAGAGAAGACAGCTGCATAAATCACAAGCAACACCATTTATTATTTCACAACATTTCATAAGCTTTAACGGATTTCTTTAATGTTTGATCGAGTGAAAATTTTATCTGAGTTCAAAATAAAACCAAACTAGTTCGAGTGAATCTCTTACATAATAGGCTGTGACAGTGCCAGCTGAGTTTCCAGGCACTAGTTTGAGCTGCATGTCAATTTTTCCAAACAAGTACTCGTTTTTGGAACGAAAGCCAGAGCCAGAAGCCTTGTCTAGGGAGAGAGTAAGGAGGTTTCCATTTTCAAGGATTTTGGCACGACCACCACCCCATGTTAACTCAAAGTCTTGGAAGAAGCTACCAGCGGTGGCTGCCACCACAAACGTAGCTACCACCACCGCAAGAAATCCAATATTTTTCATCTCAACTGATGATGTATGATGATATGCCTTGGTTTTGTGTAGCAATAGAGAGGGAAAAATAGATATGCCAAGAGAAGTATTTAGTGAAAGTGGTGCATGCAAGTCAAGTTTTGAAGCTATTTATAGAGGCCAAGATGTTGATAAGAGGCAATTATTAATGTAAAGGATGATTGGATTTGAAAGTGGAACAAGTGGTTGTGAGAAAGGGAAAATGATCTAACTTATGTAGTAGATGATTAATGTTGTTCTTTTATGTATTAGGCAAATGCTGGTGCAATAAACTGATTAAGATAGGATAATTATTTGAGTAATTTTTGTTAATAGAGTTTATGGTATGGAAATTGAGATAAAAATAGTAAAGAAATGGTATTTGTTGACTTGGCAAAGTGAGATGGGACCATGACAGCTAAGGAGGGATAATATCCAAGTGCAGTCTTATCAATTTAGGTTTTCTCACTTTTTTAACTAAATTGTTAATATGTTATTTGTGTGTGGTTGTATGAGGTTATAAGTATTGGTTTTCAATATCCAAACATCAAATCAGAAATGGCTTCACATATCAAATCAAATTGGCTGCTGTCTAATCTTTTGTTGTTATGTATAAAAATAATATATAATCTTCTTCACGGTCAATTGTTTCATGAATCAATCTATTATTACTACCTCCTCCCCATACCCTATACCACCTATTCTGATAAACATCACTGTTTTTTTATCTAGTTGGAGACTAAGTATCTTTTTCAATAATCATATCCTAAACTCAATTGCACTCTTCTTTTCTATGGCTTCGGATTTTTCTAACAAATAAAGTTAAAACAAACATATAATCATATTTATATATGTTTCCTATCTATTGTTAATTTTCTTTTCTGAAAAGTAGTCTTTTTGAAAACAATTTAAAAACGTCATTACCACTTTATTTACCAAACACGACTCTTTTTTAAGGTAAGAATTATGCCTCTCAGCAACCGGAATGTTTTTATGTTACCTTCTCTCCAAAAATCAATGAAAATTTAGTTCTAAAATATCGAATTGATTTTTCTATTTTTTAAGAAATATTATTAAGAACTTATTACTAGATTAATAAATTTTATTTGATGTAAAAATTAAAAAAAAATGATTTATGTGTATAGGTATATGCAGATATAATATTATAAAAATAGGTTTATTCTAATAAAGAATATTATAAAAAATTAAACTTATATTATATTAAAAAAATATTAAACTTGGGGTCTTGAAAACGGTATCAATGGGATAATGATAATTTCTGTTTCGGAGAATACCGTGATAAAACTGTAAAGAAGAATCAATTAAAGAGAAAAAAATGTATTATTTTATAAGTTAATTTAATTTGTACATTAGGAAATTGTTACGTATGTTACCTAACAATAGGTGTTGGATATTTCACTAAAGATAAAATAAGTTTATATTGTATAAGTAAATACAAATTTTATTTTATAAGTTAATTAATTTTATAAAATTGAATTAAGTTTAAAACTATTTTTTTTAAATAATGAGTAAGATATCTCAATATGAGAAGTGCATGAGTTACTTTGGTAAAAGATTTTACATTACTTCTAACATAAAACATAAAGATATATTAAAACGTTTTTTATATACCATTGAATTTTTTCAGACCTGTTTTCATTTCATAGTATTTTATCCACACTTTAGAATAATAAACTTTAAAATTGTGAATAGGTGTTATGAAAGGAGAGGAACATCTGGTTTATGTAATTAATATTTAATATTAAAGTTCTTGGCATTTAAATTATGTCTACTTTGTTCCAAAATATAGGTCTTACATTGGTCAAGTGTTGCTTTCATCTAAAGCTGGCTGTGATTCGTCACCATTCATCACAGCTGAATAATATTGTATAATAGCTAACCCTAATCGGACTTAATGCAGTGTGGGCATATGCTTTTTCACCTCTAATTGCATGGATTAACATAAAATTAATTAGGGATTCCCCACCATAAACAAACTGGGCTCACCTATTCCATCAACACCTTAATCAAATTCACTCTGAAATTTTAGTTAAAGAAAAAGAGCCTTATATATATATATATATATATATATATATATATATATATATATATATATATATATATATATATATATATATATATGTTTAAACCCTTTTTTGGTCCCTATGTTAAGTTCTGATGTTCAGTTTAGTCCCCGCTTTTAAAAATGTCAACATTTAGTTCCTATGATATAAAAAATATATCAAATCAGTCCTAATGACAAGTTTTCATACCTAGGTATCCAATATTTTATGAAAAACTTGTGATTAGGACTGATTTGATACATTTTTCATATCATAGGGACTAAAGGTTGACATTTTTAAAAGTGGAAATTAAACTGAACATCAGAACTTAACTTAGGGACCAAAAAAGTATTTAAACTATATATATATATATATATATATATATATATATATATATATATATATATATTCATGTTTCGCATCAGACATCAATATCAGTGTCTTTCATTTAGACCACTGGGTTTTGCAGATTAATTGGATGACAACCACAGTACACCATGCACATTGGTTCCTTTCAACTCATTATTTTTCAACTATGATTGTGTTCATCTTAATTGCAGCTATCAACTTTTTATATCTATTTAATTTAATCAATAATTATGTATTATTAACCAATAATCTGAGATATTGCATAAAATTTTAAAAGCTTAAATTTTCGTAATAGCATAAAACTAAGAATAATATATATATAATTGGTTTTGAGAAAGTGACGCAATGTTGGTTCCAAAGGGTGTTTGGTGAGGGGTCATTTTAAAACTGTGGTTAGTGTTTATCTTTGGTGTGTAGATTAGGTTTAAATATGGTGCAATTATTGTTGTAACGATCAAAGAATGCATGCATTTATATATAAAGATTAGGGATTAGGCATGCAATAAAATGCTGTTTAGAATGATTGTGTACATGTACAAATCCAACGCAATCAATCACTTTCCACCACCAAGATGAAGTTATTCTTCTTTAATCGTTTTGGGTCTAGTTTTTCGTATATATAAATTATCACTTTTCATCAAATACTTCAATTTAAATTTGATTCCAACATTATTTATCAATTTTTTACAAACTAAGGTGTCACTTTCAAAAGAATAATGCCTCCATAACGAAAGAAGCAACACCCTCTGGACTTATCATGATTCCAAGTTTCCAAGTATATTATATACTTTTTAGTAAAAAAAGACGTGCACTCTATTCCATGTCAAAATGAAAATCCCTTATCATTTATATGTATAATTAAATAAGGATTATTATATGTATCTTATATGAGCTTGGATATGAAGAAAAGGAAGTGATGGATTTGATTGAATTGTTAGAGGATTGTGATGTTGTTTGAATTACTTCAATTAGGAAAATGGATTTGAGAGAGTGTGTATGAATTTTGGTGGATTTGAGTATTGGTGTTATTTAGGGATTTAGGGTGTGTTTACATTGTGGGAGATTATTTGAGAGACTGAGTAGATGAATTTAAGGAGATTTGAGGAAATTTGAAAATAATTTTTTTTGTTGTTTATTTGAGTGAATTTAGAAGTAAAGTTTCTAAAAATTAGTGTAAGATTTGACCATGTAACAGATAAAAGAATTATTTAATAAGTAGAAATTGAATATTATCAAAATATCTCTTATTATAATCGTTAATGTTATGGTTAATTGTAAAAATATTTATAAGGAGAAAAAAAATTAATTTTTAAAATGTAAAAAAAAAATGGTAATTTAGTAAATTTTGTAAAAGATTTATAAGGAGAAAAAAATTTAAAATATAAAAAATGATAATTTAGTAAATTGAAATGATAATAATAATAATAATATTTTTATTATATTTAATTCATCCTTTTCAAATATTACATTCCAACATTTTTATATAAGGGTAAAACTGACAATTAGAGTAAATCGATGCAAATCTTTGCATATGAGGGAAGATTAGAAAACTATTTCATCCCTCAAATCAGTTGTTTCTCTTGTTTGCAAATTGTTCGAAATGAACATATATTTAATCTTAAATCCATTTTTGTTGATCAACGATAACAATGTATTCCATCAAAGTGAACACAACATTAAAGATGAATGCAAGTTAATTTGAATGCGAAATTTGTAAAAGTTTGAGTGATTTAATTGATGTAATAGATAAAAAAAATATAGTAAATTAAAATATAATATTATTATTTTATCTTATAATTAAAGTTAATATATTATTATTATTTATTATAATTATTATTATATTATATTATATTGTAGATGTAATATATATATATATATATATATATAATATAAACTAAGCACACACTCACATATGGAATGGAATGGATTATGGAACCTATTTTATTACACACATATATAAATAAAACACACATTCATACATGAAATTAGTTCTATAATCGATTCTATCACTTACATACTTTCACACACAATAATATTACGATAAAAAAAAAACCAACTTATTTCCACAAATTTCCTCTTTTGATGACTTGACCATCCTACAAATTTGCACTTCCACCTTCTTGTAAATCTTTTGAAACGAACAAAGTTCACAAATCCACACAACCAAACCCATCTACTAAGTCATGCTCTAAGAAAAAGATGATGTGATTTGAGTGAATTTGTGATAAAAATTTATGAAAAGTTTATATAAGATATAATTAATATAATAAATTAAATTAAATATTTTAATATATAAAATTAGATGATTATCATTTTATCTATGAAGATAAATATGATATAAAATTAAATATAAATAATAAACAATATTTCAAAATAAAATTGAAATCATCATTTAATATTCAATCAGATTCTAATACATAGAGAATCGATTCTAACTATCAAAATGTCATCCAGAATCATTTTTTTCACTTGTGTTTGTGTAATATATCATTCTACATCTCATCCTTCATACTTGAATCCTTCATTCGTTCTGTCTCACAAATTCTCGCCTCTAAATTTCTTTAAATTTGCTGAAACAAACATATTAAATACTCACAAAAATACATCAATTTACATCTACTTAACAGTGTCATTTCTGAAAACAAAATACATTAAAAGATAAAAGATAACTTACTATGTATTGTCAATATTAAATATTCACTGCAATCTCATGAAATGAAAAATAACCAATGATGTTATTTTACGTAATCAATTAAAGATTATTTACAATGAAATTTCGTTTTCTTAGCATTCGTGTGAGATTTCTTCTATTAGCTCCATGCATTTTTTTAAACATGTTTATTTTGAAATGATGAAAGTTTTCTTGGAGAGCGTGACTTTTGTTCCTATCTCTTCTTTTGTTTAGCATATCTAAATTTCATTTCTTATTTTTGAAATTCCGAAATTGCGGAAATATATTTTTTTTATCATTTTAAAAATGAAAATATTTAAATTGTGGCTAGAATATTTTCAACCATTAGATATATTTAGATTTTAATGATGGTTTGAATTTCATAAGGTGTAGATTACTACAACAATGTGCTACTTGTTTTTATCGCCATCATTTAATTTAATTAACATACAAAGAACATAAAGTTGTCATGAGAAAAATTGTACTGCTTGAAATTTAGTTTAAGTCCTTTTTATAGACTTAACTTTTATCAGAGATAGTTCCTACCGAAAGTGCATGTAAATATTTGGTGCGTCTTTTGTAATATCACAAGGGTCAAAAACAGGGGATGCTATTAACTTGTTGGGTTTCCATCAACTCTTGTAAAAAATATATTAAAAAGAATGTGTTCAAGAGTCCTATGTAACCAATCATTGGCATATTTCTAGCAGAAGGAATCAATTTCGTCTTGTTTTCGATATATTCTATGGGACATTCTTCGAATACTTCTCCCTTTTTCTGTCACACACACATATGAAGTGTCAATCTCTTTCTCTTTTCTTAGAACAAAGTACAGATTAATAAATAGAATAACACAAAGCTTTCTTTTCTCCCAAAGAATGTCTCCCCGAACACTCCAAGGTTTCATTTTCTCAATTTGTGTTTGCACAATTGTCAGTGATATATCAGTGGGTCAAACTTGTTTTTGTTATAGCAATTGCAAATTCATGCATCATAAGTTGAACATACATACATTTTTTATCATCCATAGAAGCTAGAATGTTTCAGGATTGTTTAGTAGCATTGAATTGGTTCAATTTGAAAACCACACTCAATCACATGATCCAGTAAATTGTTAAAGGGTCATCCACTGATTCCATAAATTTGAACAAAGCAAAACAAACATTGTAACTACTTCAAATAAGGTTTTGGTAGAATTTCTTAGATGCATCTTGTTTCATTTTACCAAGTCTTTGAACATGATCATTAATCATATGATCTTTGATGAAGTTTGTGATTGATTGCAACAGAAGCTTCACTCTCTAATATGACACAGACACCACACCACAAATATGGAGGAACATTCTTTTACATCCTCGGAGGAATTGTTGTGCTGGTCATAGTGTTGATTTTTTTTTATGTACTTCGGAAGCGTCTAAAATGGTCACCACAGAATATGACAAAACAGCAAGGTATTCTGAGAAATGAGAAAAATCATCATAAACTAATGTCAAAATCTTTGAGAACTTGTAGTTTGTTTAATATCCGTTGAATAAATGTTTCTGTTTGTTCTTAATTAGAGATTGGGAAACACACAGAATCAGCAGATATAATGCAGATGATATTTTCATCTAATCAACAGTCAGGTAACTCTAACAGAGAATTGCATGGTCAATCAAATTTCTTGTATATATCATCCTTGGACCCCTCTCTCTCTCTCTATATATTTATATATATTGAAGTTGATTAATTTCAACATGTACACAGGGTCCAAGGAGCTCTGTAGTGGAAACTTTAGGACAATTAACTGCTTTGACTACCAAACATTGAAGAATGCAACCATGAATTTCCATGCAGATAATTTTCTTGGAAGTGGTGGATTTGGACCTGTTTACAAGGTATAAACATTATATCTAGTAGGAAGATTGGTTTAATAGAGAATTTATTAAAAAGATTTGCGAACTTGATCTATACATGCGGTAAAATCACCAGTTTTTTTCAGTCTTATCATGGAATTGTTTACACAGATCACATGGTACTATTGGATTTGGTTAAAAATCGAATTTTGTAAACCTCATTTACAAGTGAAGTTTTAGATTGATTGGTAATAGGCAAATTGAACATAAAGTCATAAGTATTCTCATAAGTAGCATAATCTCAAGGACTAGAGATGATAAAAGTAAACTTTAAATCTAACATTATATAATAAAATTAACTTATGAGACGAGATTTTATTGTATATTTATACTGTAGTTAGCTATGTTTTAACAGGGAAAGTTGGCAGATGGAAGGGTGGTTGCCGTTAAGAAATTGTCTCTCAACAAATCTCAACAGGGAGAAAAAGAATTTCTGGTAGAGGTGAGAACAATTACTAGTATCCAACACAAAAATCTGGTTCGTCTTCTTGGATGCTGCGTAGATGGACCACAAAGGATACTTGTCTATGAATACATGAAAAACAGAAGTTTGGACCTCTTTATTCATGGTATCCTTTCTTTCTGAATCCTCTTTGGTCATTTTTAATTATTAACAATTACATTACTTTTGTGAAACTTTATCTGGTAAATCTTTATTCTAGTGAACATAAAAGTCTTAATATGTTTCTATACAAGGACAACACACTTCCAAAACTTATACAAATTCACCAATGACAGCATATCAGACACAGAAACTTTCATAGTAAAATTATTATAAAACATGTGTGAACATTTTTTCCTGTCCCTAATATTATCAACTTTGCACCAGATATTGATTACCTGCACTGGTGAATAAGCAACCAGAATCTTAATTAAGTCAAATAAAGAACCAATTCTAACTTTGTGAAGAATACTAACAGTAATGAAGTGTATAAGAGAACACAATTAAGTGAAATTTGTCAAAATGCATGTACCAGGCTCAATCTCATTGATTCAGGATGTTTTATTTAGCATTTACCTAGAGAAACTTTGGTCTAATCTTCATTATCAACTATCACTTTCATTCTAGTTCTTATAGAATTATTTCTGTAGTGGAATATTCATATAGTGGACACCTAAACCACTGTTTGATGAATGTTTGAAGGAGCTTGGGATTGTATTGATGGAACAATTCTTTCTTTTGACTGCTTCTTGAATGCAGAAAACAGTGATCAATTTCTGAATTGGAGAACTAGATTCCAAATTATTCTGGGAGTAGCCAGAGGACTACAATATCTTCATGAGGATTCACAACAAAGAATTGTTCATAGAGACATCAAAGCAAGTAACATTCTTCTTGATGACAAGTTTCAGCCAAGGATTGGGGACTTTGGGCTAGCTAGATTTTTCCCGGAAGATCAAGCTTACCTTAGCACACAGTTCGCTGGAACACTGTATGTCATTTATGGAAACAAATTAAAAATTGATATATAGCATTAATAGTTCATCATATGGTTCAGAGCAATTTGATCATCATTATGATTTTAGTGCTGCCAACTGCCCCGGCCTGCAAAAGTAGCGTTTTCTGCTGAGAACTTTTAATGTTTCCACACATTTCAACACATCATATCTAGCAGCATATCATTAAAGTCGCCATCTCTGATACTGTTTGAGGTGATTGGATGAAGTACATGAACATTAAATTCCATTTGTTACGACATCAATGTTATTATTATACTTTATGTGTAAAATGATTATTGTAGCTTTATGCACAGTGAAAATAGGATGTTTGACAAAATGTTCCTAACATTGTATTGTAACTTTTGTTTGTCACTTGTTTTATTGAGATGCGAAACATTTTCAAGTGCCAAACAACATAACTATCTAAAGTTAAGAGGTTTTCATTGATAAATGTCATTTGTTTTTGTTTTCAACTTTTTCGGCAGAGGTTATACTGCTCCTGAATATGCCATTAGAGGAGAATTATCTGAAAAGGCAGATATCTATAGTTTTGGAGTTCTCCTGCTTGAAATAATCTGTTGCAGGAAAAACACAGACCACACTTTGCCATCAGATATGCAGTACCTCCCTGAATATGTAAGTTCTCACATTTTCAAATACATATTTTTGTATTGTTGTTAGGGAAATGCTAGCACCACGATCTCTTTTCTATGTGCTGCATGTAACATAAGTTATATTTTATGAAGTATGTTAATCAGTTTGATGATACTAGGCATGGAAACTATACGAGAATGCAAAGATATTAGAAATTGTAGATCCGAAACTGCAAGAACATGGATTGGTAGAAAAGGATGTTATGCAAGCAATCCACGTGGCTTTCTTATGTCTGCAGCCTGATGCACATTTGAGACCTCCCATGTCAGAGATCGTGGCATTGTTGACATTCAAAATTGAAATGGTGACAACACCAATGAGGCCAGCATTTCTGTATCGAAGAGCAAAAAAGGATGATGAGAAACAACATTTAGGAGCAATATATCAGGATTTAACATCTCCCATATAAACATCACTTAAATATGTGTTCTTTACCCATAAGGCTATAGTCACCAATCCAAACAAAAAATTATTGGATTTGTTGGATAAATATTGTTTATATGAGTTTTTCAGAACTATAAAATATGTGGTTTACTTTTACTACTGCAATGAATTCAACTGTAGTTGAGTTCCATTATGTAACTGGCTTAATAACTCTTGTTTATTTGAAAATGGTCGAATAATTAATTAAGGTTTATATTAAGGTTTAATGCATATTTTAGTCTCTCAAATTGTTAGGTTTATTTAAAATGATCTTATCTTTTTTTAGAAATTCACAATTGTCTCATATTTTGTAAAATCGGTTCAAGTTGGTCCTTTTTACTTGTAGTCTTAAAAACATTAAGGGTATAATTGTCCTCTAGCCAAAACTGAATGACTTGTCTAGTTTGTGATTGTGTGGCATGCTGAGATCAATTGACTTGGCAACATATGTGGAAAGGGTTAGGGTTCGTGCAAAGTGCCACAATAAGGCCACCATGCCGCCATTAGCGCCACCTCAAGTTCATCTTCTTGAGCAACCAAACCTTCATAGCCACCACGCCATTAACCTCATGCGCAAACCTTCAGCAGAATCACCATCGACCTTCATTACGCACCTTTAACTGTCATCGCCACCTCACCTCCACCGCAACCATGCTAACCAGAATTGCGATTCACCCCTTCGAACTCTAATTGCTAGTTCCTTCTCCCTCAATTCAAAACCTGCATCAAAAATCAGAAAAGTACAAAAACCAAATCGGTTAAGTCGAACCTACACGGTCAACATTCGAAAACCCTAACCTAAGTCGTAACATCTTCTTCTTCATCGCAGAAGAAACACAAACATCATCCCCATCAATCTCTAAACCTGCAAAAAGAGAAGGAACCACAACATAGAAATCCCCTCTAATCATGCCACTACGAGCTCCTTCGTGCAATGAAAGAACCCACAACCACCACAGATGAGGGTCAGAAACCCTAGTTTAAGAAAGAGAGAATGTTTCTCATGAACCCTAATTTAGGTGGAAAAGGGACTGCCACGTGGTAGTTCCTCATTGGCTGAGCTTGTCACGCAATCACTAACTGGACAAGTCATTCAGTTTTTGTCAGGGGACAATTACACTGTTATCGTTTTTAATGCAGTAAGCAAAAAGGACCAACTTAAAACCTTTTTATAAAATATGGAATAACTCTGAACATGTGAATAATATTATATTATGATAAATCCCTTAATTTAGTGTAATGATTATAAAATACTAAATTTAAATTATAGAAAAGTTTTTTCTTAATAATGAAAGTTTATTGTATAATTCATTTACATTTTTTAAAAGAAAAATATATTTTTCACTAACACAATCTGATGTAATTACAAAAATTTGTCGATAATTCGAGTTTACCTACAATACCAATGATAAAAAATTTGTTAATAAAATGGTTATTGATAAATTTTATTAACAGTCATAAATCCATTGATAAAACTAGTAGAGTTTGGTCATAGGTAAATATCGGGATTAGATCTTCTTCTCTCCTTTTTCTTTTTTCTTTTTTTTTTCTTTTTTTTCTCTTCCTCCTTCTCCTATCATATTTGTCCTCCCCCACTCATTTGTTCCAACTCCTCCTCTTTCTCATGCTCTTTCTACTCTTCTTTCTATTTCTCTTCTTTATCTTGTAAGTCTACCACCTCACTTGTGTTGTCATTATTATCATTACCTTTCACTTTTCCTTCTTCTCTTCTTCCTCTTCTTTCTCTTCCTCCTCTTTTCTTTCTCTTCTCACTTATTTGTTCTAAATACATAAAAAAATCTCATCAGGATTTATAAATTTTATTTTGCTCATTTTGTTAATGAATTCACTAATGAAAAAATTTATCAATAATAAAAATTATAAATTATCAACGGAATTTAATCATGAAATTTACCATCAAATATATTATCGACGAAAATATATGTTAATAATACAAATTCTAATTTATCAATCAGCCTTACCAATAGATTCGTTAGCAATGAAAATATTCATAGATAATTCAAACTCTAAATTTTGTCAATAAATTTAGTTTTAGAAGTTTTTTTATATAACTACATAAAAAAATTTAGTGTTTCTATTATACATAATTTAAAAAAAAATACAATAAGGATTTTACACCAATTATATTTGCATGCAAAGAGAAAAATAAGTTTAATATTGCATGTCCATGATAAGATTCCAATATTTTCAAATCATTTACTTTTGATGATTAAAGATATTTGTCTGAAAAGTTTTATCAAAGTTTTCTAGAATATTTTTATAAACAACTGAGGAAAATATTGTGTGAGTGATAGAAAGAGACTATGGACATTTGAGTTTTTATAATGGTTTATTTCTAACCTATGTCACGTTTAGTTCTTGAATGCATTGTAGAGGATTTCTTTAAACAACTAAATGTGTATAATTATTTTTTTATTATCATTTATAACTTATAAAGTACACAAAGTCTTACATAATGGTTTTTCAAACTAATTACACAAAATCTTTCAAAAACTATGCAATAACTAATAAAGTTATTTAAGGCCTCACACTCAATTGAATATGAAATACAATTGGTCTTTGTTTGGAATAATTTGGCACAAATACTAACGACATACACTCAAGCACACTCTTTTACAAGTTGACCAACATATAAGAAGTTTTTCAAATACTAATTAAAAAGCTTTAAATAATGAAAAAATTAAGAACATAATTTTTCTTCATTATTTTTTCAAGTCTTCATTATGTTTGACTTTCATTACATTTCACCACACATTACACTAATTTTATTGAGGAAAAATAAATTTTTATCTCCATAATTATTTTGATCCAAATGATCACAATGAAATAAGCGTTCATGAGTCAAAGAGTAGGTTGTATTAAGATCTTTTTTAAAGTTTGTGTGTTTATTCCTTTAAAACATACACAATCTTTTCAAACATATATACCATTAAAGTCATCAATTGAGATTTTAATTGTCTAACACTTGAGGTTTTTATTTTAATATTTTTAATGGTTTGTCAAAAAAAAAATCACATAACTGAACTAGATCATAGAACAGTAACTCGTGAGACTTATTTCCCTGTGTGTGCTTGTAAGCATAGATAATTTGCTTGTAAAATATATAAAAAAAAAACATTGTAAATAATTAATCCCATAAATTTATACTTTGAACTTGTAAGTAGTTCTACAAATTCATGATTAAGTAATAGTTTTCAAATTTATTTTCCATTATTTTTTTTACAATTACGTTTAATTAATAAAAACACTTAATAAAAGAATAATATTATTTTATATAAAAAAATTCCAATTTTATATTGAATTATGAAATTATTCAAGCGGGTAGTTTCATATGTGTTTCAAACAAAGACATATTTATTAAAAGTTAGAATTTTCGTATTATTTATGTATTATCTTGTTTGTTTAAAAAATTTATAAATTGAGTATGAATTAATTCTTAAAAGTTAGGTATAAATTATTTTTTTTTAACTATTTCATATTTTGTAATTCTTAAAAATATGGATAAATTAATTCAATCCTTAATAATAATATCACTATAACCTTTTATAAAATCCTGACAGTAACTTCATTATTATAATTACAGGGGAAGAGTTAAATGGAAAAGTCTTTGGAAGGAAGTGATCTATTTTTTTTTTTTTTATAATTAACTAACTTTAAGATATAACTCTCAATCAATATATTTTATATTGTGGGAAATAATATAATTTAAAAACCCTTTTCCTTTATACTATTCGTGGTTACAGAAAGTAATCCTTTTATATAATATAATATTTTTGTGTGTGTTATTTATTTTAACTCTTCTTTTAATATTTTCTATTTCATTTAAATATAAACTAAAACTATCACTAGAATAGGAAAAATCATCGACCCATAAAAAACCCTAAAACCGTGATAACAAAAATATTCATTAAATATTAAATTTTTCGAAATCAATACAATAATATTTTGATTCATTAGTTTTCCCCCGAAGTTTTAGACCTTATATATTCAAATAAACAAACAAAAATCAATTTCACATATCCCTAGCAATTAATCATTTATCTAAAAGCCTAATTACTTAGACATAATAAACACTTTTAATAGATAAATTAAAGCAAAGGGTTGATAACCTTCTTCTTTCTACAACTTGTGAATAGTGGTCCATTAATTAATTAACTTTCTTAATTGCATAGTAATCATATACATATATATTTGACCTTGCCCATTTATCAGTTTTATAATAGCACTTGTAATCATAGAGGAAATGTTAAAGAGTAAAGGTTTTAACTTTTCAACATAATATTAATTATTTAAAGGAAACTTATTCTACCATCCAATGTGATCACGTGGTTAGAATTTAACAAGTTGTGTTCACATGTAAAGTTAAAGAAAATACCAAAATTATAAATAAGTACTAAAAATGTACTTATCTAAAATTTGATTAGTAGCTAATACGACCCATGTGTTTGAAAAATTAGAAATTAGTGACACTATAACTCATGTGATTCAGTCTTGTATGAAATTTATTTGACTTGGTAACATGATTATATGTATGAAGTTTATTGAATGAGCCCGAGTTAAGATAATTTCTTCATTCAACATTAATAAGAGAGAAAATCAACCAGTTGAACAATTTGTAATTTATTCTAAATGTTTTATACTTGGGTTTGATTCTTATATAACAAAAAGATAAAAATAAATAAAAATTTATTATTTAGTTAAAAATAAATAAAAGGTTGCATAGTAGTTTCTTTTCTTTTAATTTTAATAAGTCAATGTATTTAAATAACAACAATAATATTCTTAACTTACATATTTGTATAAATACAGTTAAAATTTTATGCATATTCGTTTATAGACCCATTATTCCATTTTATGGAAGATAATTTTTATTTAGTTAAAAAGTTATATTATAGAATAAACTTTTAAAAAGATCAAACCTTTACAAGTATTCCAAGAGCCTTATGTCAAATAATTAAATGGGAGAAAAATTATTATAACAATTTTGGAATCAATTGAAATATAAATATACTGATAATGAGATTATGATACATATCCAACTAACATGAGTGTATTTTGTGTGCAGGTGTAAATTTTAAGGAAAGATATGTCTCGAAGAAGTACAAATCTCTTACTGTGGAGGAGAGTCACAATCAACATCAATGGAAGGCTTGGGAGAAAGTTGTACAACATCAAAACTACCTAAATTAAAGGAAAGAAGAAAACATGGTTGTTAATCAGAGCATTTTTCAAAATGAATTGTAATACTAAAATTTGTACTGAAATAAAAACTAATTTGTTTAAATCATACTAAATTGTTTTTTATTTTATTAAATTGCATTGAATTGAACCATACTAAATTGTACTGAACTATAATATAAACTGAATTAAATACTAACTATACTAATTTTAAACTGAATTGTACTAGTTTTAAACTGAACAGTATTTTCTTTTTAATTGAAATTTATTTTAATATTTATTTTATTTTATTCATCAGCGTGTACAAATTATTTTTTTAATTATTTGATATTATTATTTTTTATTTTATTTATATTTCTTTTATTATTATATGTGTATGGAAATTATTTTATTTTTTAATTTCTTAAATAGTAACATGTTGATCAAAATTTCATGAGTAAAATTTTTCTTAATTTTAAAAACAGACAATAAGTTACTTAAATGATAATTTTTTATAATAAACTCTGTTTCTTTAAAGTTTTGACACATCAATTAAGCTATGCAAAATAATTATAAACATAAAACGAACATTGGAACTAGGGAAGATGTAAAAGTAGATACAGTTCTCACAATTAACTGAACTGGAACTGTTATAAGTTCAGTTTTTAAAAACTGAACCATAAAATAGTATACTTAACTTTTAGTAAAAGTGGATGAGTTATTTTTAGTATAATATAGTACAGTTAACTATAATTCTATACAAATAAGTTATTTTTGCCTAACCCTAACAGTGACGACTAAAGTTAGAAGAGGAAGAAGAGAAAAAAAAGAAGAGAAAGACTTAACAATCATGATTTTACCAATGATTAATTATCAATGAATACTCAACAATAAAATAAACTTGTGGTTGTTGGTACCGATAACCATTTTACTAACAAATCTTTGATATTTGATAATTTATTGATAAACTCGAATTGAAGACAAATTTTGCTATTATCAATTAATTGTTTCTATTAAGAATGTGCAATTTTTTTAATTGTATTCAGTAGTTCACCATTTATATATATCAATTTCAACTTCACTTTATATTTTTTGTGATGCATATATTTAAAAGTTTATTTTAATAAACTTTTTAAACATAGTTAATCACTAAAAAATTGGACAACAAAAACTTGTGTTATTGGAGGTTTGGAACATCAAAGATTATTTTCATAAACAAAGAAAAAAAAACACATAAAAATATTTTTTGAACCATTTTCATTGAAAATAAATATAGACACTACATTGTGAGATCCAATATACTATATATGTTTATTTGCTTAACAAGTAGATGACTTTTAAATGGCTTCTTATTTATAGGGAATTATGAGTTATTTAAAGATCTACTCTTTTTTCTTATCCATTTATTTATCTATAGTCGGAGAAACAGGTTGATGCACCTAAGATGTCTCTACTTCCATGTTGACATTTTCTAACTGATGTGAGACATATCGAAGTTGTGACATAGTGATACTTTGATGTTTATGGTCTTCATACGTAATCTACGTATAAGAGAAGGAAAAGGTCCAAACGTCATTCCATAAAACACAAAAACAAATTTATGTAAGAAAATTTTATTTATTTATTTATTTTAACTTAACAAATACATATATCCCCTCACAGGCATGAGATCGACATATATAAGATATAACATTAGATTTGTTTTGATACAATAAATGTCTTCATCCTAAAATTCGTAATAATTTTAAAGTATAATAAAACATACAATTTTATATATTATGCTCTCAGTTGCTTATTCAATATGACCCACAGCCAAAACACGTAAAGATAATACAACTTAATCGTCTTGGAAACACTGCATGATCATAATACCATCACTAAACACAAAAAACAAAATACAATCACAAATATTCAATTAAAATTTATATAATTAGCATCAATATAATCACGTCACCCAAAAGCTATTCATCTTATCATATGATACCAGATCCCAAAAAAAGTAGCCAGGGAGATTTAGAGTTTATTCCTTTACAAATCCAACAATTTCGAATTTTTATTTTAGATATTATAATGTTTTATATCAAAATATTCAAAGTGAGTAATGCAGTATATTCAAATTTAACATTTTATCTTCCAGCTATTATTATAAATTAAATCCTCGTAACTTTTATATTATAGTGAGTACGTAGTTTTACAATTTTTAACTTTTTCTGAAGCAAAACAATGGAAAAATCCGAGTATCCAGGCAAACTGAAAAATTAGGTTTTCCTTCTTTTTTTTTTTCACATGAACAATTATATACATTATTTCAATAGTCATTTCAGATGTTTCTTTGAAGATACTAACAAAATATATGGAAGGACAGATACAATGTTACATCAATATTGTTTATAACCATTTTTTCCAGAATTTGAGATAATTAAAAAAGTACTTTATTTATCATATATTTAATTTGGTATTATCTCATTTTGTCTAAATATCTACTTACATAGCTCATATATATATATATATATATATATATATATATATATATATATATATATATATATATATATATATATATATATATATTCTAATTTCTTTTCACTTTTTTAATTGAGCAGATTTCCCAGGAAAAAGAACATCCCGTCAAAGAGCCAATTAAGAACTACAAATTTGGACGTTTCTAGTCAAATTTTTTAATTACTATTGCATTTAAGAAAAGGTCAAAAAGAAAAGTTATTGCTTCAGTTCCTCAAGCATAACAGTTAAAAAATTAAAAGTAATTTTTTTTTATCAATTAATGCTCATTTTCATAATTTAAACTAATATATTAATGTTTATGTTTATTTCCATTAAAATCTTCTTGTTATCGGTTATTCACAAACCAATAAAAAATCCCTTAAAAAAAGACAAGCCTAATAAAGATAAACGTCTCTTATTAGTGACTTTGTTTTCTGTTACTCATTAATATTTAACAAATGAATAATAACTTCTTGACTTAATTGGTTTTTAAGTTCAAATAAAGAAATATATAACAATATATAATTATTTATTTTAAAAATTGTTGTTATGTATGATTTTCAATCTTATTTTTTAATCTCTTACATTAACTAAATAAAAAGTAAAAATATATTTTAGAGAAATTATTTATTTTTGTAAAATTATAAAATATTTAGTAAAATGATTAAAATTTGGATAAGAATATGTGTTTGAAAGTGTTCTCTTAATGATATGAAAAAGATTGAGATGGAAATAGATAAGGTGGGAAAGTTCACACTTATAAGGAGTTTCTAGGAAGATGGTGAATTCTGTGTCTTCCTCTTGGCTTGTCAAAGACCTTGCTTTTTCCACCAATGGCCATTGTTCTATTGTGATTAATTTGAGACTCTTTTGTTTTCTGGATTGCTCCATTGACCATAAAATTAATTAAACCAAACCATGAAAGAGACATAGATAAATCAAAACTGATGTTGTTAGTTCACACACAAAACTTTTCCAAGACAATTGACTGGTTCGAACTAATACTAGGATATACATTAGAATCATTACACATTATAATTAATACTTAATCATAATCTTCTTTCTTCTTTTTTTAATTCTCATTTCGTTTACTAGAACACGTTTTCTTAACATCCAATTAGTGTTAGCTTTTTTTTTTAATTATCATACTAATTACTATAGAGAGAAGTGTATAGTAAGTTATACATTAGATATATGGCATTATGGATTAATATTTAATATACCGATAGAGAAAAAGATTTATGTGCTAAATTATAAAAAAAAAAGATTAAGAAAAGAAAAAAGTGTTTTTTTTTTCTATTTATTAAACTCATGTAATGTTCTTTATCAACGTGTTTTCTTGGGAAGAGGGTTTAAGAAAACAATATTGAATTTGCTAGTGAGTCATTCAACGAAGAATTTGAACGTCAATGCCCATCTTTCACGTCATGGAAAACACGATCTTAATTTTCTTCTTATGAAATCAACTACCCACAAATTGTTATTTTTTTTTAATTTTAAAATTATTATTATCATTAAAATTATCAATCTTCTAAATGTATTCTAATTAAATTCACCGACCAAATATAGTTTTTTCTCTCTGGCAATATTTTGCTAGTATTATTTAATGGTTATTTTTAAGTTCTTTAAAAAGAAATAGATTTATATATATAGTAACATTTCAAACATTTCACATTTATCTAGAGTTTAATTTTAGCGTGTTATTTTCTTATTTTTAGTTATATTTTCTCTATTATTAAAAGTATTATATCTAAAATTTATAAAAACAGCGTATAAACTATAAACAAACAAAATTATTTTAAAAAAAGGTAGAACTGAACTTAAAAAAAAACGTATTTATTCTTGTATTTCTTTTTTTTTTGAAGTTTTAAACACAATCAGATTTACCAAAGAAATTAAAAATAAAAATTGGGCAACCATACAGATTTTTCTCATTTTTTATATTAGTAACATTTTTACATATTGTTTTAAAAGATGAAATTCAGGAAAAAGAAAATAGAAGTTTTTCAAGGATCAGATAAAAGATAATAAGAGTTCTTCATTTTAGAATAAAGAAAATTAGATTTTGTTAATTTTGATGAATTTGAAGTATTTGAATGAATAGAAAGAGACGGAAAGTTAACTTAACTATGGAGCTAGCTGGCCTATACCACACGCAGTCCTACACGGCTATACATATTATTCGATGTGGGGACTGAGGATGTGTACTTTCCTTCTTTCCTGATTAATCATCAATATTTGATTCTGACATTCCAATTATCTTTCATCAAATTATGAGTTCCTTATACCCTCTAAATGCCCTTTACCCCTACGCTGTTCTGCAGTTTGTGGCTGCTGTTTCGGACCACGTCGGAAATGCCTCCTTTCTTCCCTTCATTGGGCTTCAATTCTTTCTGGCACGATGAACAAATGCTCAAGGTTGTAGCCTTCGACAGTTGAATGTACAATGGTTTTGGTCCAATCTTTTGTGCACGCAGCTCTTGCAATTCCTTCTTCAGTCTCAGATTCTCATCCGTTAGTTTCTCACAACATTTCTTCAGGAACTCGCAATCCACCTCTGTTTGCTTCAACTTGGTCCTGAAAAGTCAATAAAATACAGTTTAATGCACAGTCAAGTCAACAAGAAAAGGTTAAAAAAACTTCCCTTCCTTTTTCCATGGTAAACTTGACAGAGAAGAGAGAAATGTTAAGGCTACAATGAGATAAAACCAAAACTGAACACCCCCCAGAGATTGAAACTCATTTTTAAGGATCATAAAAGCCATATATGATATATATCACACACACACACACACAGCATACCTTGCTCTTCTGTTCTGAAACCAAACTTCAACCTGTCTATGCTTTAAATTCAATTGATCAGCAAGTGCCTGCTTTTGTGCCTGCATGTGAAACCAAAACCAACCCATAAATAACTCCCCTTTGATTAATCATCTCCTGTGAAAGATTCTAATAAAAACCAACAACACAATCTATTGTGTGATAATTCAACATGCAGTTCAATTAGCTTCCATGAAATAAAAAGAAAAACCGGAAAGAATACTGCTAAAAAAGTTGTTTGGTGAAAGGGAGAGAAATGAATACGGGGTTAAGAGTGCTATGCAGCTTGAAAATATCCTCAAGGGTGGCTGACTGCTCCTTCGTAAGCTTCAGTTTCTTTCTGCTGCTGCCGTTACTGCTGTTGTTGTTGCTGCTATCAGGGCTGTTATTTTCACTGGGGTGCTTCAAACATAACAACCCTTTTGCCTTATCATCATGAAGAAGATGTTGTTGTCGTTGTTTATCCACATGAATGGTTTGCTCCCCCTTTGGAGAAATCTGAAACGTTAGGTCCAAACAAGGGAGTTTCTGCTTCTCCTTCTTTGTGACACGGCTCCCCATTCCTAGTCCAAGGCTAAGACTGGTGATGCATGCCTCATCATCTTCCATGGCAGAGAAGAAAGGGAGAGAGAAAGAGAGAGAGAGAGAGAGAGAAGGGGTCAAATATTGGGAAAGTTATTAGGAGGTTGTGAAAGAGGTGATATCAACACTTTTAATATTGGGGTTTGGTCTCGCTATTGAATTTTGTTGTATCAGTTATTGTTTGCAACACTTTTGTTTTAGAATAAAGAAAGAAAGAAATGGTGCATGGAGAGTAATTTTGGTAGTACTAAGGAGGACTTGTGCATTAAAAGCAATAATAAAATGGAGGCAATAGGAGTAAAAGCATGCGTTAGAATTCTGACTCCTTTGAGGAAACCAAAACTTTCTTAATTACATAAAATGTTTGACTTTTCCTTTTTTTTAATTCCAACCCTGTTTGAGTCAGTCACCAGGTCCTATCTTTCCCAACACTTTCCTATGATACTTCTCTGTCTGGTCAGATGCTTTCCTTCCATAACCCATCTCTCAATCTTCTTCCTTTTCCATTCTTATTATTCTAATCACATCTTTATAAGCTTCTCCTGTAATATGTCTTTCCGGGCTATCTTCAAATATTAAAAAAATTGCATTTTTAAATGTTAAAAAAAAACACTTTCTGTTTTGCATTTTCAGTTCCAGTACTTACACAATGAGTAAAAATTATAATAATTAGACATTATTACTCTTTACACTACTTCAACAAAACTTGTCACCAAAAGCTAAACTGAAAGTAATAAAGAATAGAAACATACAGCCTTAATAATACTATTTATAGCTACGGCAGAATATATTAGTTTTTTATATCACAGTTTTCATTTCTAAGTAATTAAGAATAAGTGGGAATATATGTAAAGTTAAATAAATCAAGGGTTAATCTTTGATGATTATAGTTTGTACATACAAAAAGAAACAGAAATAGATATAGAAATAACACTGTAACCTCACTCTTTAATATTTACATTAATTATATTTCCATTTTTAATCTAATGATTTAATTATATGCTGTAAAATGTTTGTTTTTCATTAAACTAATTTATTAGCCTTGTCATTATAATATTGTTAATTTTGTTGACATGAGAAAGGGTGATTTATATGGTATGTTTTGTATTTTGTTTCATTTCACCGAGAATAATCAAGTTAATGTAATAAACTAACAAAAAGCAAACTAAGTATATCTAAAAACTTCAAGAAATTAAAATGAAACTTTTGAGCTTAATATAAACTAGATTTAAACTAAACAATAAAAAAGAGAAACTAAAAGTGCATTTTAGTCTTTGGGAAAGTATTGGTAACGCACTCTTTTAACACACGTTGAATTATTAATCTAATAATTAAAAATAAATCATTAAATGAATGAAACTCACAAGAGTTTATGATTTTCAGTTGAAACTCACATATGATTTTCAGTCAATAGATGTTAAATAATATGTTAAAATTAAGTTACGAAATTATAATCATTCTACCTAATGTTCTTATCCTTATATGTTTTTTCACCTTTATAATTGTCGTTTTTTAATAAAAAAATATTTTTATCTTTAACTTTAAAATTTTAATTAAGATGTTATAATTTTATTTAAATATATATTTCATTTTACTTTAAATAGAGAGAATAAAATAAAATTATCTTAAAAATAAAATAATTAAAATTTTATCTTAATTTTGGTAAAAAAATCATAAACAAATATTATATCAAAATTTATATAAAAAGTACTCTTCTTTTTTTTTCTGCTTCAAATATGTGCAGCTCAAATCTTATAAAGCCCTCTAAAAAAATCACTACTAAACATCCTAAGACTTCCCATTTAAAATCATTTATTTAAAACTCATCACAAACAATTAAACTTTAATATAAAGCAATATTTTTGTGAAATTTTGAAGTAAAAATTAAAGTAAGAAAACTAAAAAATTATTCATTTTTAAAAATAAAAATCTTAATCCACGGAAACAAACCCTAAAATCTAAGATGACAACAGAGTCTAAAAAATAGGAGCCAAAATTCCACAAAGTGGTCCCATTTTCAATGATAAAATTCCCAACATGTGATGGAATAGTTCTGAGTGTAATTTGATGGAAAATGGGGGGCATTTTAGTTAAATGCAATAAATTGTCATTAACTTTAAGTTATTGGAGTAGCAAACTGATTAGTTGACATAAACCCCATCCATTAATATGATTTTAATTAAGATAAGCACTGTTTCAGTATTAATGTTACTTGACTTTAGGCAGTTAATTATTTATTCCCTCTCATGTCTCTCTTATTGTTTCTCAATTTCTTTTAAAAAAATCTCTGATAATTTTTTCTGATTGAAGTTACATTTGCTTAGTATCAAACTCACAAATGTATTTTATTTTTTTAATATAATATTTTCTATAAAACAATTTATTTGTCATGCTAATTTCTGTATCTAATAATTATCTTAAATGTATATATATAATATTTTATTAAAAGATAAATAATATGATTTTATTTTTGAATCGTAAATGAGGTTGGACCACACTGTGACTTAGCTTTTGCCTATTGAATTGATGAATAATGAACAAGAAACGGCTAAAGAGAGTGATGATAGGATTACCCGGGGCAAAGGCAATGCTGTCATTGGAAGATGTGAACTTGATATTTGTTTCTTTCTATTTATTAACTTTAAAAGAAAAAAATAAATTATCTTTTACATGTTTAAGTTTAAGATGATAATTAAGAAAATTTCTACTTATATCATTATGCTATTTTTAAAAGACAATTCATGAACAGTCCCTTTGGTTTGTAAAGAAACATTCATGTCTATTTGCATAGCATTAAATGTTGTAGCTGTAAAATTTGTGTGTTCTTTTTCTTAAAAATAAGAAAAACACAATGAAAGAAATCATAAAGAATGAATGAATAAGCACTTTATAAGAATGAATGGTGCACATTATAGATGGAAAATTGGAAAAGATATCATGTGA
The DNA here is from genome assembly GCF_000741045.1 of Vigna radiata var. radiata. Classification (NCBI taxonomy): domain Eukaryota; kingdom Viridiplantae; phylum Streptophyta; class Magnoliopsida; order Fabales; family Fabaceae; genus Vigna; species Vigna radiata. The sequence goes on from NC_028355.1 coordinate 3,036,153, forward strand.
CTGTATTTCATTGTTAAATTAAGATTTGTTATTTTTATGTGTGTTAAGATTTTAGTTATTTCTAATAAAAAAATGTTTGCAATTTCAGTAATATGTGTTTGGATATTGGTGGTTGAGATTTGAAAAAGGTTTATTTTAAATAAAACAATGTTATTTTTATCAATCTCAACTTTTCTAATTTAATTTTACTTTAATGTTTTTTCTCTTCTTACTTGTTATTTTTATCCAAAATTTATTAGTGTGAGATGCAAATGAATAAATTTATGTAAATAAAAATCAATTTAAGAACAATCCAACTTAATCTAAATATTATGGTATAGATAAAAAAAATCACCTAAAAGACTCTAAGTTATAAGATTTTTGATATTTACTATAAAGTAGATTAAAATGTTTTCATATCACTACAGAATTTTTTGAATTAATTAAGAAACAAGATTTTTTTTTTTTAATTAAGCAACAAGAAAGGATGAAAGCTTAAAAAATACTGGATATGCTCCTAATGCAAAATATGAAATAGTAATAATAACAACTTTACCAGTACACTGACACTAACACTAGACTATGATATCTAGTGAAATGATAACATGATTCTCTATTTTATTGAACTGGCAAATTTTATTTTATTTGTTGAAGTTTGTATGTGAAGATCATATCAAAATGCTATTTATTGGAGTTTGTATATTGTGTTTGTTGATTTAGTTTATAATAATTTTAATTTAGAAAGATGTTTTTTTTTCTTTTTTTATCTTGAGATTATGTAAGAAGACTATTTGGATTATGTGCCATTATATATCAAAAACATTTTAATTAATAAATTCAATTTTTCTTATTATATTTTATTCTCACTATATTAATAAAACATGTTTATTTTATTTCATGTCTTAGAATAGTTTTATTATATATGTACAATTATTTATTACTTACAACAAAATAAAGTTAGACATATTGATAATTAGCATTATTGTGTTTATTTATTTTTATTGATATTTTATTTATTATTTTTAAGATAATTAAGGTTTTATTTAGATGTTTTGAAGAAAAAAAAAAGTATGTGGTTTTAATTTGTAAAATATTGTGTATATAAGTAAAAGTTGAATAGATTTATGAAGATTATAAACATAATTAAAGTATAATAGTATAATTGGTTATTTCAATTACAAGTAAAAATTTCATATTTATCTTGTATAAACGTTCAATGAATTGTGCATTCAAAACGTCTTTAAATAAAATTTTTCACATATTTGAAAATTAACTCTCTTTTGAGAAATATGAAACTAACCCTGTAGAAATACATTTTGGAGGCATTCATCATTATTTTTTTCTAGTATCGAGAAAGTATAGGATAACTAGTTTTTATATTCATAAATTTGATGTAATATATTTAACTCTTTGTGATTTATGTTTTTCAATATATTTATTTTTCCATTACTTTCAGTTTTATTTTTGTTTTTAATTGCATGGTAATTAATTGATTGTATATTTGTAGATATCTAATTATTGAACATGATGTTGAAACTGAACCACTAATTTAGATTTAACTTTAGACACAGAGATTTAGTTATTTTTATACATTCAAACTTAATGAAAATTTTTAATAAAAAAATCTAAGACATAAAGTTTTTATGAATAAGTTTAAATTTATTATTAAAACATTAAGACTTGTTAACTTTTCATGTGAATACTATAGTAAGAACTATGAGCATATTGTTTAATGTTTTTACATTAAATTGGATCATAAATTTTAACGTAAGTGGAGTCTTTATCTCGTATGTTTCATTTAATCAATTTAATTGTTTTTTATGAATTAGATCTATTTTATAAAAAAAGTCAACAATTTCCATTATTTTAAAGTTATTTGCTTAATTCAAGTCATAATTTCACTCATTCAACATTATTTTCTTAAAAAATAATATTTGAATTTTTCATTTTATTACTTCACAATTAACTTGTCAATATTATAATAATTATAATTTTTCAGTATTATCTAAATTGATTCTGGTGTTAAATATTCTTGAATTAATTGAAATGAAAGGGAACAACAAATAATATGTAGATCTGAAATGAGATTCATATTCTTCTAATTACAGGTGCTTTGTAAAAGTTTATCTTTTAAAAAACATAGAGTGAACCAAAACTTGTTATTATTAAATAAAGTTTCGCATTGAATAACAGAGAAAAAAAAAGAAAAAAGCATTACAAAAATGAATATTTGAATTGAGAGTTTTTATTGCAATCAATAATTTCTTGGAACGAATAATAAGAAACTTATATAGTTGTCTGTAAAAAAATGTACTAGAGAAACTGTAGTTTTGTTTAAAAAAATTATAAAAAGTTTTTATGTTTTTTCAAAAAATTTGTATGTTAAGTAATAACAATTTTGTTGAATATTAAGTTTGAGGTGTAGAATCACAATAATTTCATTGTATGCATTTATTTATAATTTTATTTGAGAACGTAAAAAAAAAATGTTTTCTTTTGTCTAATTTCCAAGGAAAACTTAACTCAATAAGCAAAAAGATTTATGGGTTAAATATATTTTTAATTTCTATATTTTGGAGCGATTTTGGTTTTAGTCCCTCTTTCAAACTAATGTATAATTTAGTCCTTTAACTTTATAAAACTCTGATTTTAGTCCTTTTTATCAAAATTTTTTTTAACTTTATTTGTTTTTTCAAGCACGTTTCATTATAGTATTTGGATTCTTTACACTGTTTGGCACATTTTTGGTTCAATGTTAACTGAGAAACGCGTTTGAAACAACAAATAAAGTTAAAAAAATTTGGTATAAAAAATTAAAACCAGAGTTTTCTAAAGTTGAAGGACTAAATTGTACGGACTAAAGCCAAAATCGCCCCAAAATATAGGTACTGAAAACATATTTAACCCAAGATTTATTATACATATCCTCCGAAATTGTTTTTTATTTTAAAGAACTTTTATTTTATATTTGACTACATAAATATTATATATAAGCTCTCCCTCTGGATAAACATTATATACTCTATACTTGATCTTAAATAAAGATTAGTAGATAGTTAGTAAGAACACTTAAAATTATTTACTAATTAATAAAATCCTTTTTAATTGAAAAAGAAAAAATAACTTTTATAAACTCATTTGAAAAACCATTAAATAACTGCTCATAAAGTCTAATGAAACTTAATGGTAAAGGTTTTGAAAGCAATTTTTTAATTGTATTCAGAACTCCTTAGACTTGATTTTTTTTTTTCGTTATAAATATGAAGCAATTATTATTAAAAAGTCAATATATAGATCAATTGTTACTAAAGAACACCATCATCTATGTATAATTTTATTAAGATAATTGAGATTAAGCCTGTAAATCGGTCAAAGTTAAAACGTACAGAGCTATTTTTCCTTAGTGTAGCTTAAAGTCATTTAAAATATATATATGGAATATACTTAATAATAAAAGAATGTTGTAATGGAAATTATAATTACTATTATAAATTCATTAAATAATAATTAATTTAGAGACTAAAAATACTTAGTCATTATTGACTTAGACATTATTTTATAAATTAAAAGTTATTAATGATAATATCTAAAATAGTTTCTATTATTAATAATAAATTAATTAATCTTCAACATTATTTTCCTAACTTTTAATTACTTACTAATAATAACTAATTTAGAGACAAAATAATAATTAGTCATTATATTAATTTAGACAATTTTTACAAATTATAAGTTATTAACATCTAAAATAATTTCTGTTATTAATAATAAATAACAATAGTAAATAGATAAGATTTTGATGGCTAATGTTTGATATTAATTTAGAATTTGATTCACTGACTAATTATTATATATTATTAATAATAGAGATTATTTTATATATGAATAATTTTAATTTATCAAATAGTGTTTAATTTAGGCAATATAATGACTAGTTATTTTTTATTTATTTTTTGTTTCGAGATTAATTGTTATTTAATAATTTTTTTTTGTAGTGAATTGATGAAAATTTGAATTGAAATGTCATAATGTGGAAAAAATATTCATTGTTAGTGATAAACCTTGTACTCATGATTATAATAAAGAATGATTTTATCATTAAAAATTGAAAATTGATTTTTCTGAAATGTCCATAAAAGAATAACATTATTTCCTGGTAAGAAAAAAAAGTATACTTGTTTTAAATTGAATTAATTTTAAAAATTATAAATATTTCACTTCTAGTATTTAAAATTTTATATTTCATGATATTTTTTGTATATAAATTAAAGTATTTTGTACATAATATATTAGTTATTGTTGATAAAAAAAATCCATTTCTATGTCACGAGATTGAAAATTTGAATCAAATAAAAAATTCAATACGAAGTGGGATTAATTTAAGAAATAATAGTATTTATCTTCTTTCATTTCAATCAAAAGATAAATATTAGAGTACTTTGTAACCTCATAGATTCTTTTGATTTATTGAAATAATGTTCCTCCGTAACACTAGCTAGCATTATTTCAATGTCCTCAAATTTAGATGCTATAAATTTTAAATAATCAAGTTCAAGATGATATTAAAGGGAGAAGATAGAAGAATAAACTATCAACAGTGAAGTTCAATAAAATTCATGCATAATAATTTATACTCGAAATATTAGATTTATATCTTATAATAGTTTGAAACTCGTGAACACAATTAAAATTCCATCTCACAGAAACATTTACAAAAAATCAATTTACTACAATATTTTAACCATTTCAATTTAGATTTTTACAATTTATTCTCTTCTATTTTTCTTGCTTTAATACTTTTTTTTAGACACTTAATTTTTTTTTCTTTTACCTTCTTATAGTTTATTTGTTTCAATCATTTTCTATTTAACATCATTTTTAAGTATTTTTGTATTTATTTGTAATACTTCTTGCATTTTCTTTCTATACAATCTCCAACAAATTAAAGGGAGAAGATAGAAGAGTAAACTATTCAATAAAATGCATGCATAATAATTATTTATACACGAAATATTAGATTTATATCTTTTTTTTTTAAAAAAAAATTCTATAATCTATTTGCTTTAATAATTTATATTTAGACACTTCATTTTTTTTTCTTTTACCTTGTTATAGTTTATTTGTTTTAATCATTTTATATTTAACTTTAAGTATATTTTGTATTTCTTGTAATACTTCTTGCATTTTCTTTCTATACAATCTCCAACAATAAACATATAAAAATCATGATAAAAAGTGAAGATACAATGTACCAAGTTTGCAACTACGTAAGAAACGACACCATTTGTTTGATGAGAGCAACGTTGGAAAAGAAAATGAAGAAACATTTACGAAATTTAGCAATACAATTAATGATAACACGTTATGGAAAAAGATGTTGAGTTTTTGGTTTTGATGTTGATGCATTTCAAGAGAATGTATGTATTAGGTTATTTTCATTATTCTTTTCGCACTTGCATGCTCATGCATTCACAATCACAACATCTTTTCAAAACAAAATTTTCATCTGAAAATCATAATCATACGCGTTTTTATCTTTCAAGACTTAAAGTCTAAATTATTAAATAACGAGTCAAATCAAATTAACATAAATAGTCAAGGATTTTAAAGAAAAAAACACTCCCAAGTTTAGGTTTGACTCTCCTACTAAAATCCTGTTTGATGGATACTAATTTCTCTTGAGAAATTTCTTAACATTTTGAAATTATTTAATTCAAAATAATTATGATTAAATATTTTGTTTTGTTGTTACACTATTCGATGACTAATAAAAGAAGCAAGAATAGTATATTAAGTAAAGTCCAATCTATTAGCAAAATTATCTGCACATCGATTACTTTTACAAATGAGACACCTCAAAGTTTATGTTGTTGTAATCTTATATGCATTTTATCCATCTTTTTATCTAATAATGGAAGGAATAGACTAAGGACAAGATAAGAGTTGACAAATTAAGAAAAATCACATTCAAACCACAAATGTATATTACTATGAATTATAGCATTCTCCAAAGTCAAGATAAGACCAATTAGCTCCACATAAAAAAAAAAAAAAAAAAACGTGTACATTATACTAGTAAGAAAATTTATATGAATAAATTTCCTGTTATAAACTAATTAAAAATTAAATAAATATAATTTAAAATAATCAGTATAAAAATATTTAATTAAGTTTTAAGTTACTTATAAATTTTGGTATTTTGAGTTAAGTTCCTGTTATTTTTTATCTATTGGGCGAAAATCCTTTTAAAATTCAAAACAGTTTGTTTTTTTTTTAAAGAACCAAAAGCTAAATTGCTTTAGAAAAACTGAATGTGTATTTTCTCTTTTCTAACTTTTTTTTCTCTGTAGTTTTATTCTTTTGTATCAGCTTTGTCGCTTAAAATTCTATCTTCTTTGTGATAAAAGATTGCGCTTGTATTCACTATAAAGAACTTTTCAAGTTTTACCAAACAAAATATCCAATTGGTTAAGTTGAAAATTTCATTCTTCTTTGATACTCAGGCTTTGCAAGTGGTCTTTATTGGGTTGGACGTGCTCTTAAAACCTTTGTTTTTGCTTTTTGCTAATAGGTGGTGGTTTTGGTTTCAATTCCCTTATTTTTATGTTGTTTCTATGTTTGGAGTTTTCGTCGATCTATTTTAAGGTTGTTTTTAGGTTTAAACATCTTTTTGGTCCCTAAGTTATGAGCGGATGTTCAGTTTAGTCCCCGTTTTTAAAAATGTAAATCTTTGGTCCTTAAGTTATAAAAAATGTATCAAATGAGTCATTTTTTGACTTGAAATATTGTTTTTGGTCTACATCTTTATATTGCTCTGATTTTTTTCTTAATAATAACAACATTTTAGATTGTTATTTGTACTTTGACCATGAACATAAAAAAAGGACTCATTTGATACATTTTTTATAACTTAGGAATCAAAGGTTTACATTTTTAAAAGCGGAGACTAAACTGAACATCCACTCATAACTTAGGGACCAAAAAGAGGTTTAAACCTTGTTTTTAAAATGAGAGAAGCTAACTTAGTTAATTTTCTTTGGAATTTTATTTTGACGTGTAAAAATGAGTGGTGAGTTGTATTTTGAATTGTGAAATTGCATGTTTAGTTTACTTGAAAGATTGATTTTGACTTAACCTAAATTGAATGCGAAATCTATTAAATTATGTTGAATTATTTGAAATCTATTTTCACTTAAATTATTTGTGAATCTATGCATAATCATGGTTAGTGTGTATTGAGTTTGTGAAAAACTTAAAATTGATTGATGAGTTGTCGAGAATGTCTATGTGAGATTTGAATTGGGTAATTTGACACTAGTTGATCTAAGGAACATGAAACTTATGATCATTGAAGTGTTTAAACATTGAGAATTGACTTAAAGAGTGTCATATTACTCAAAATGTAAAGTTTAGGTTTTCTAATATCGTAAGGCGTTGTTGAAATGTCGCAGGACTCCACTTAGATAGTGGCCATTGATTTTGGAGGCATCAAGTGCCACTTTTAAACCATCGAGAGCACTCGAATAAATGGGTTCCAGGGATTGTACCGTTGCGCACTAGTTTTTAAACACCGAATGCCACCCTTTTTTTTTAGTCAACCTCATCTTGGGAAAAATGGGATTCCCACTTCGTTAACCTTCAGACCTAGTTGAAATTTTGACAAGTCCTAGACACATAAAATGTTACTTTGATTTTTGGAATCTTTGATTAGAGGTCTATAAATAGAAAAATTAGTCTCTTATGTTTGTCCTATTTGAAGTTTCTTTTTTTTTTTTTTTGTGAAAAACATTTCTTCTTTATCGTTTTTGTTTGATCTTGGAATAAGAGAAAGTCTATGGTTATTTATAGAATTGTTGATGGATTCATTGATGAATATGCATGTGTATAATGATGTATAAATTTTTGATAATGATGATGGGCTTATTAATGGATATGGACATGTATGGAAATATATGATGATTGTAATTGATCATGAACATGATATTACTTAGTATGGATGACTACATGTATAAGTGATTGTTTGGTATTTGGAATTTGATGTGGAATCATGTTTGTGGATGAAAGTATGAGTTTGGCGGAATTCCCAAGATTCTTGTAGGGAGATTCTATGATGGCGTTCCTTTAGTGTATGCATTAACGTAAGAAGTCAATACTGAAGGTTTATCCTGATACTCTAATACCTATTCAAGACTCACGTAGAGTAGAATGAATTATGTGGTGAGAGGAGCGGGAGGTCCTATCATTAAGAACGACACCAAGATTCTTATGATAATTAAAAGCACTAACCTTGTGTGTAGTATGACGAAACCCATTAACAATGACTCTATAGAGCAGTAGAGGCCTCCACAAGTGAAAAATTTACCAAAAATCATACATTAATGCCTAGATCCGAATAATTGAGTTTAGAGAGTCTATAATTATATGTTTGATATTTTTATGAATATTTGAAATACACTAATTTATGATGAAATCAGTTTAATTTCTATATGACTATTTCTTTTATAAACTAGTTTCCCTCTCTTGTGCTAATGCTTTTTGTGTTTGTTGTTCTTTTTTTGTAATGATCACCTTTATCAGTGTGAGCAAATGAAAAAATAAGTGTGGGTTTAACTTAGGAAAGACATTGATACAGTTGTATAGATATGGGATTGTGAGAGCTAGATTTAACTTCTATTTTTTGAAAGTGAGGTTATAGTTATTGGTAACCTTTTAGTTCTTTAAGGTAGGTTGATGTAAAACCTGTTATATGCTAGTATAATTATCTAATGTAGTTATTTACATGTTTGCTTATGGATTATTAGCCATGTGAAGTTTTATATTTCTCAATGGTTTAAACCATTTAGTTGTCCTTATTTTCGGGAGATTTTCCCATTTTGATCCCTATCTTATTCGAATCCCCAATTGAGTCCCTATAAGTGCTAATTTCAATCAATTAAGCCTCTGCCGTTAAATTTAGTTAACGAGATTAACTTTTTTGCACAGCTGGGAGGATGACCTGTTAGTTTCTATAAATGTGGCCTATTTAGATTTGAAATGTGGCATGAATTGAGTTCCATAAGTGCTAATTTCAATCAATTTCAACTCTAATTCATGCCACATTTCAACTCTAAATAGGTCACGTTTACATAAATTAACCGGTCATCTTTCCAGCTGTGTAAAAAAGTTAACCCCGTTAATTAAATTTAACGGTAGGGGCTTAATTGATTGAAATTAGCACTTATAGGGACTCAATTGGGGATTCTAATAAGACGGAGATCAAAATGGAAAAACCTCCCAAAAATAGGGACAACTAAATGGTTTAAACCTTTCTCAATTGTGTCTTTATCATTTTTTTTTTTGTTAGTCGGATTATGTAATTGTTATTTTGTCTTATCATTTTGCTTTCTAGTCTCCACATATTAGAAAATGCAGAGATTTTGAAATTAATATAAAATAACATTATGTTTTAAATTAACTACTAAAAAATTAATTACAAATACATAAAGTACAAGCTAAAAGGATTTTTTTTTCTACATTAAGTGATATTGTACATGCTTTATAATTTTGTTTTTTAGTTAATTATATAATCATATTAAATCTTGTGATGTTATTATAAATAATAATATATTAAACATATAATAGAAAATGAGCAATTTAGTAGACATCCTTAAGTATGTATTAATTTGTTAGTTATTTACAAAATATGTAAATTATGTTTGAAGTATATTTCAAGCTTGAAATCTGAACGGAAAGCAGTTTGTGTAAATGGATGATCTGTTACAATTGATACTTTAGACACGAATAAAAATAGTTTTGAATAGTTTTTGACTTTAAGTAACTTAAGACCACACTAATTATTCCCATCATCCATAATATCATTATATTCATCACTGACGGTTTCATGATTAGATTGAATTCCCTTAATAGTACTTAATATAGTGAAATTTACAATCTATACCACCTTTTTCAAAAGTTTCAAAAACATATTTTCAAAGTCATATCGATGCAACTAAAACTTTTTATTGTTACTCGAATCACACTCCCCTGTTTACTCTTTATTGGCAAAAACATTAAAAATTCAAATCTCATGTTGAGTATATATCAACCATAAAAGATAAAATAGAAATAGATGACAGCAGAGTTAAAGAGTATTAAAAAGGTATTGGTCGAATCAAAGAAACAAAAACATGTTGAACTCCCACTGAGTGATCATCAACGAGGAATTTCAACAAAGTAGGTTAGATGGTTGAAATTGTATGAATAAAGAATCCTAAGCTAGGTTTAATTTGGATCACACAAATTGGGAAGAACAGAAAAGGAAGAGTAAAGAAAGGAGAGAAGATGAAACATTCCAGTGATAATTGAAAAACTATCCATCACATACAAAAATGAAAACTTTAGTTGTGCCAAAATGTAATATCACTATGCCTTTATAAGCAAAGGTTTTTCGAAGTCAAAGAATTGCAGCTACGAGACAAGGTTTTCCCTGATTATCAACCTGATTCACAGATCATCATGACCCTCTGACTTAATTCCTAGAAGTTTATGCAGATGTCCACTCTCGTAAGATGCAGCTGTATCTGCAAATTCAACAATCAACAATGAGATTTTGGAGAAATATTTGAGATCATCGCTAGGAGAAATATATTTTGTGTGAACATGGAAAAGGCTAGTTTTTGTTCTTGCTAAGAAAAAACTCACCATCTGAGCCTCCAAGGTGCTGTCCATTAACGAAAACTTGTGGCACAGTACGCCTCCCAACAATATTAATCAAGACATCTTGAATCTTTGAACCATCCTCTGCGAGAAAGAAGTCTCACTATCTCAGTAACAGAAATGAGCCAATGAACCTTTAACATAGTCACACAGGATTAATATTTTATCAAAACAAGTTTAAGTGTAAACTCTTTCTTCAGCTTTCTCTCCCTCTCTCTACACTATGCAATTCCTGAAAGAAGGAAATTGTTTCGGACACAGCTTATACTGCTTTAATTTTTAATCCTACAGAGCTTTCAGTCCAAGAACTGGGATGCTAACCCATCCCCGATTTTCAAAAATGCCAATTATAAAACTTCTCATTTGATTCATTTCATCAGAACTAGAACCATACCAATTCCAGTAAAATTATTAATATATGCTAAAAAGACAAAATGTAAGCTGAACAACTCCTGGTTCAACAATACCTCTCTCATCAAGCTCAACAACATGTGGAACCTGTTTCAACTCTTTGAATAAAGCTTTAGCTCTCTTGCAGTACCTAAACAATTCCAAATAAATCAATAAAAACAAAAGAGGTCAGCGAATACCCCAAGCTTCATTCATCAAAGGCATTTTCTTTTCTTTTTCAATGGTAGAGTTTGACCTTCATATACTTTAGTGTTTATTTACCGAGAGTTTGTTTGCATATTGAATTTGTGCGTGTGGCAGCATTTACATGTCAATGAGGTGAAAAAACACAGAAGCTATTATTTGTGGCATTTCCCGTAATGCTGATCCCATATAACAAAATGTAAAACCGAAATTGGACTAAGTGTCTTACAAGACACTGATAAGAGAGCAGACAACAATCATTAGGCAATGAGAAAATTCAAACATAAAACACCTAATGGTTTCCTATAATCTTAACGCTTGTTTTTGCCTATTACCTGATCATTACCTCATTGTTGCATTTGAATCACAAAAATGAACCTGATATAGTAGTGTTTTCACTTTATCTTTTTAATTTCTACTATAACAAATGTTTATGAAGAAATTCCCAATTATCATGTGTGGGGAGTACTCTTGAAAACACAAGCAATTCAAACACAATAAGACAATCCCATTTTTTTAATATATATCCAAACACGGAAGACAGTGAAGCTTGCACGATACCACTAACATTTGCACATATTACGTGCCCAAAAACAACATCGCAGACCAGAATTCACAAATTATGTACCAGAAAGCAGCTCAATTTTCAAATCTCACGCGAATATTGTCATGGAAGTTCAGATCTCGAAATTCCTTCGTTGCTATATGTAAAAAATATTTTTTTTAAGAAATCCAAAACACTCAAAGACAATTCCGACAAAATGGGATCCAACACCACCACACAGAAAGAAAAGATTTGGAATTCGAAACTCCGCTGCATTCCCATTATATAAAACGGAATCAAATCAATTCATCAAACAAAAACAAAGTGAGAGGGAGGGTGTGTATACGCACGGGCAATAGGTCTTGGAGAAAATGACGATCTTGTGAGAATTGATGGTTTCGTCAACGAATTTACCCACAGATGAAGCTGAAACTGAAGATTGGGGAAAGATTGGTGTCAAAGCTAGCAGAACCAACGCTGCTACAGTAAGTCTTGCATACGATGCAGCCATGGCTAGATTGGAGTGAGAAAGTGTTGGAGAAGAAGACTTCAGAATTTAACTTTTCAATTTGTTTTTGTTTGAGAATACGACGAAGTCTCACCATTGATTGCACGTGTTAGCAGCCACTCTGGACCGTACGATGTTAGCCTCTAAAATCCAAACAACCAACTGGAAATCGGACTCGGGTTGGGTTTTAAAAAATAGTGTTAGAAAAATTTCATGTGAAGAAAAAAATGGAGTGAAAACTTAACTTCTATTTAGTTCAGTATTTTAAAAGAAACTTTAAAAATATTAGTTTTGTATATATATGATAATTTGTTTTTGAAATACAAATTTGATTATATTGTGTTGGGTTTACATTCAAAATCAAGTTTCATGAATAAAAAGAAAATGTGTTTTATTGTTTAAAAATGTTTTTTAATTTTTAATTTATACAATTGATTAGAAATTGTATTGTTCATAAGTTAATCTTTCATTGGACTCTTTTTGACATGTATTTGTTTATGTTAATTTTTGTTCATGTGTAAGGAAATATTGTGGATTGAGTGTGAAAATGTGTTCATTCTTCAATGAAATTTTTTTAAGGAAAACATAATTTACTATTTATAAATTTATCTAATTAGCTTTGTTTTATTTTGGATTTTTCAATGGGATAATGATGCTTTGACAACATTTTAACATCATTTACATGTCATTCTCTGATTGGTCCAAAATTATTTCACAATCAATAATAATAATCATAAACACTATCATGGACCAATCAAAGAATGACATGTAGATGATGTTAAAATGTTATCAAAGTATCATTATCCTTTTCGATGTGTCTATTGCACGGATCATGGATAACCTTTGCATCCAAAGATTCGTTCACACAATTCATTGATAACACTTTACACATTGATCTTGAGGAGTTTAAGAATGGATTATGACTTTTGCATTTTCAATAAAGAAAAAAAAAACTATGACGAAGAAGGAAATTGATTTTGATTAATGGAAATCGATTATGTGTTACATGAAGAAGGCAGAGAATCAATTCTGTTAGATTCTAATGGTTGAGAATCATTCCCACCTCTATCGTATTGCATGGGATCACTTTATTGCCTATGAAACTGATTTTGTTTTGTCCAAATCAATTATTGCAAAAGTGTTTGAGGAATGAGTGTATTTTCAAAAGAAAATGATATATTAACAATAAAATTTGAGAACATTTTAACACATTTGACATGTCAATTTTTACAAGAATTTTTTTTTTTTGAAGTTGTCGAGTTAGAAAACTTAACACTAAAAAATGAAAATTAACAATGGCAGAAGTTCTTCCTTCTTTCCTTTTTCCGCTCTTCATAACCTAGCTTTTGTCGCTCCTTTTATGCTTCTTATTCTTGTTTCTTCTTGCTTTGCTTACTCCATTGAAATCCACCATTATATTGTTTCTCCATTGTTTTGGGTGTCTGCTTTAATTTTTTTTCCACCATCATTAACTCATAACAAAAAATAACTTTCTATGATTATTTGTTCTGCATATGTTTTTAAATCCTTATTCTCTTAAATGATAAAAATATAGGTTAAACATTACTTAAAAGTTCATTCAAACAAATGAAATTTGGACCAAGAATGGTTTGTGGTTCTTTTCCATGATGTAGGTTACAACAATTCTCAAAAAAAACAACATTAAGTACTTTTATTTGGTCCATTCTTTGTAAGAAAAATGAAATTAGACCAAGTCTGATATAGAAGTGGAGAGCAACACACAACTTTTTTTAAAGATTTAACAAAATTTAAGCCGATGAAGCTTTTAAGAACAAATCATGAGATGTAATTCATATCTACCACGAACCACAAAGGGGTTGTATCTGGTGATTGTTTTCCAAAACAAATTTGTCAAACCAAACATGAAACAAAAGTGGAGAGTTGTAAACAAATAAGTGAATAGCACTAAGGACTTTTTGTAGAAGTTTAATAAAATTTCACCCACTGTAAGTGTTAAGAACAACCAATGGGATGTAATTCATATCCTCTACGAAGGTCATCACAATGGTCATATAAGAACACAAAGTGATTGAATAAGATGATTGCTTTGCAAAAGAAATTCACAGATAACAACATAAACTACTCTCATTGGTCTATTTTTTGCAAAAGAATAATAAGACTTACCAAGCTTGTCTCTATCCCTAACGCTTAGTGGTTTAGCCTTTGTGTTTTTATATGACCATAGTGATGACTTTCGTGGTAAATATGAATTACATCCCATTTGTTCTTCTTAACACTTTTATTGGATGAAATTTTGTTAAACTTATACAAAAACTCTTTCGTTGTTACCCATTTATTTGTTTACTGCTACCCACTTATGTTTCATGTCTAGTTTGCAAAAGAGTCATCATATTCAATCACTTTATGTTCTTGTATGACCACTCTGATGTCTTTCGTGGTAGGATGAAATTTTGTTAAACCTTTACAAATAGTTGTGTGTTCCTCCCACTTATGTATGAGACTCAATGTACTTTAATTTTTTTCAAATGAACCCAATGAAAGTATTTAATGTTGATATTTGTGAATTGTGGTATCCTAAGTCATGAAAAAGAACCACATAACATTCATCATCCAAATTTCCTTTATTAAAATGAACTTTTAAACAATATTTAACTTATATTTTTATCAATTAAGAGAGTAAGGATTTAAAAGCATATGCAAAACAAATAATCATAGAAAGTTCCTTTTTATTACGAGTTAATGATGATGAAAAAAAAAATAGGGAGACCTGCTTGTTCGTTTTTGTTCATAGAGGGCTTCTAGGTTTTTTCTTTTGCTTTTTTGTTCAATTGTAAACACAACAAAAACAATAAAAAAAAAAAAACATGACAATGGTAGGTTTCAATAGAGCAAAGCATAACAAGTAATGCAAATTATAAGAATTATAACTTTCTTTAAACTGAAAAAAGGGGTTACAATCTCATGTAACCTTCATTTTATTTTTCTTTCAATTACGAAGGCTCCCCAATAGTCCCTGATCAGAGATTCTGCTATGTGAAACACACTGAACCTGTGCACAAGAATTGAAAGTACTCCACCATGACTGAGCAGAATACAACCACAATGACAGGGTTTTCCACTTGTATTCTAAATAGTTTTAAGAAAAATTATTTACCACTGCCATAAAAAAAGTTCAATACCACATTCAATTGCTTTCTATAAATTTCAAAGTAAACTACTCTAATGGTCTACCAAACATTCCTATTTCACTTGCACAGCACACAAAATCAAAAGCAGAATCGCATAGCTGTGATACATCCATTACGGCAAGTATCAATTCAGGTACTTTGCTGCCATCATCACCCTTTCTATAGATCAAATAAGCAAGGATTGTGATGCTAAAATTCTGAGATTCTGTCCAAAGGGCAACAGCTATAATGAAATTGAACAGATTGCCTAAACTCTTTAGGTATTGCAAATCCAGAATTTATACAGAAAGACTAATCATTTCCTTAATACTACCCTTTAGCTATGAAAAACTAATAAATGGCTACAACTTCATTACAATTATGTATATACAAGCAATTACAAATATTAGACCCTCTTTGTTTTAGTTAGAAAATCAGTTTTCACAGCTCCCAATAAAAAGCATACGTTCCAAGTGTAGTTCAAAAGAATTCAAGCACACATCTCATGATTCAGAACCAACTCTACCAAATTCTTGATCAAAGAGGCCCTTAACCATTTGTTTGTTAGTTATTTCTTTTAGTACAAATTCCCCTCACAAATATGATGTACATGAGGGAGAGATTGGTGTCACAGTGACTCAAACAAAGGAATGGTCCAAGATGGAAAATTCTGAAAAGGAAAAGATTTGAATGTTTTCATCTTATCAAGCCAAACATGCAAATACACCTCATCCCCCACAATATCTGGTTTTCCATGTGGCTGATGATGATCTTGTTTAACAATATTCACAAAGAATATGAAAACAACAATGAATTTTAACTCAATCGGCAACTTGGGCTTCATATAAGCATCTAGTTGCCAAGCACAATCTTGTTTGAATTGGAACAGAATCTATATATAAAAGGATATGTCCCAAATGCAGAATCAGTTCTACAGATTCTAGACCATAGAGGCACTTAACAATCTGTTTGCTACTAGATAGTTCTTTTAGTAGCAAATTTCCCCAGGCAAATATGACGTACATGACAAAGAGATTGGTGTCACAATGAATCATAAACAAAGGAATGATTCAAGATGGAAAACTCTGAAAGGGAAAACATTGTGAATTTTTCATCTCTCAAAATCAAGCCAAAAATGCAAATACACCACAGCCCCCATAATATCTGGTTTTTCGTGTAGTTGGTGAGGATCTTGTTTAACAGTATTCAAAAAGAATATGAAAACAACAATGAAGTTTTACTCAATTGACAACTTGAGCTTCATACAAGCACCTAATATCAATCACTGCTTTCTGCAATATAAGTAATTAAATCCAAGGTCTCAACTAGTTGCGAAGCACAACCTTGTTTGAATTGGAACAGGATCTATCAGTTAGGCAGCAATAAAAGATGTATCAATTATAGATTGGTGAATGAAGAAGCATATGCATTACAGGATGCCACATCCATTAACTGAATCTCTACCCTAGAGTCAAAAGGCGGAAGATGCCTTGAGAACCCATTAAAAAGAATACAAAAGTAGCGGAAAAGAAAAAGAAGCAGGAGATGATATGAAACTCTCATAACTCAGTACACTTCCAGATCAGTTGATGTGGCAGTGACTATCAAATTAGTGCAAAAAACAGCAAACAAACCCTCAACTCGTGCTTCTACTACTAATTATATAATCATACATAAAATCAGTATTTCATTATTCACCAAGGGTAGATAAAAAGAGATTTAACAGTAGACAAATCACACTTCAGAAAACAACTTCAACCATATAAAGTGGCAGTGTATCATATAGAGCAACTACAAATTACAATCTGAACACTCGTCATTTGTCAGCAAAAGAAACAAAAAAACAAAAGAAAGAAATATTATAGAGCATAACCAGGGAATATCTGTACATGAAGAGGCTATTTGAACCTATGAGAGATATCTAGACAGCAGAGCTACACGGGGGGTATGTTAGAGAAAGAGAACCCTTTGTATCCCTTGTAAGCATAATAAGCAATCCTCGTGTAGTAGGAACCCGGTATGAACAAGATTACTCCAAGTATTGCAAAGAAGACCCCTATAAACCATTCAAACAAAACAAAAAATCAACAAAAAGTAAAAATAAAAATATTCGCTTTTCAAAATACCACATACTGCCAAAAAGTTTAAAAATTTAGCAGAAATCTTTAATTTCCCAGCTACCCAGTTGCAATTAGCGATCCCTAATCTCAAAATTGACACATATTTTCCTTTAAAATCACTCATTTTTTGTTACCGTGAGCAGTGTCGCCGCCCACATGGTTGTAGGCCATGAGGGAACCGATGATGATGCCGAGGAGGCCACAGACGAGGAGGGAGACGGCAAGGGCGATCTCCTTGACGGGGGGTTTGTTGTTGACGGTGTACGAGGTTTCCATCATGATATCCTCGTCCGAAATCGAGAAGGCGTGATCCACGTACATTGTTACAATCTCTGTTGTTGCTTCTTTGAGGTGGACGAAGATGTTTGGATTGTGAAGAAGAGGGTTGGAGACGATGAAAGATTCAGGTTTTGCTTGCACTTGAATTGAAGAGTTAAAAAGTTAGGTGTTCTTGAAAGGGAGATTATAGATTTGACTATGGATTATTCAGAAAGGTCATTCATTTGATTGCGTTTTGCCTAATCTAAGCTCAAATCAAGCCAACAGTCCAAGGTTTCTTCTAGATATGATGTTTAGTTCTTTTATTAATTTTAATTTTACTTTTCTTTATCTTCCCACCTACATACAATGAACCTTGTCAGTAAGCTAATATATTTAATGTTTTCATTTTATTTCATAAAATAAAAATATATTTTTAAAATTATTTTCATTCGTACTTATTGTAAATAAGGTTCAAATTTAAACGTAAATATTTTTTTAAAATTATTATACTAAATATGATAGTGTTGAGTGATTTTTTTCTTATATAAGTCTAGCAAAATATTAGTAAAAATAGTATAATGATATTATTTATTTTAAATTTTAAACTAATATATATATATATATATATATATATATATATATAATTAATCTAAGGTGATAACGTCACTCAGTTCCAAAAACTATAATTGTTGTTTTCTTATCTTCAATGCCGTAATTTTCTAAGTCAGAATCCTCAACTTTTTCTAGTAAAGATATTTTAATATTTAATTCTTCGAGTGTGTCACATACGTAAAAAGATTATTATTTTAAATTATCTTTTCTTCCACATGTTTAACTTATAATTTGTTGCATTTTATTTAAAAGGATTTTATATAATTTATATAATTGAAATTTACCACGCTCTCTGGATATCACACACTAGAATTAAGCAGTGGAGCAATCCACATGATAAATATTTGTTTCAAATAACAATAATTTATGATAAATTCTTTTATGCATAATATATTTATAACTAAAAATATAATAAATTAACATTTTTAATATATAAATTATATTATAAATTTCAAATATATATAGTTTATATTTTGATTCAATATTTCTTTAATTATTTTTTCAACAATTAAAAGTAACAAAAAAATTATTAGACCTAAGATAATTGCACGCTCTTAATTTTGATTTTAACAAATAAAAGGAATATTTAAGTAAAACATCGTCTTAAAAATATATACATGACCATGAAATTCAACTCGATTTTTAAAAAAGAAATAAATTAGAATTTACCAAAACTATATATATAATTGATAGAAAAAATATTTATAATTATTACAATTCTGTATAATATTATAAGATTTTAAATAATTTGTTTATTTAGTAATTCATCTTAGTTATAATTGAGATAAAGATTATAAGACTTTGAAAAAAATAATTATCTAGAAAAGCTGAGAGTAAGTATATGAATTACAATAATAGAAACTAAGTATGGTAGAAGTGAAGTATATCATATAGATTATAGTTTTTTTTGTTATGGATTGGTGTCATGATTTCAATTATTGTTATGTGTATAAAATGTGTTTTAATTATTTTATTATTATATTAAATGTTTGTTTGGTATGTGTATATATTTATATAATTTGTTGTGTATGATTGTAATAAAGATAATTTTTAATGATTTGTCTGTTTGAAACTTATGTGTGGTGTGTTTGAACCTAGACCATTCCATTTTTTTATATATATTAGTTTTGTTTTCGGGGTATAAATTTAGGCTTTTGGTGTTTGATGATTGGTGACTGATTTTGTTTTGACAATATACATTATAAACATGTTTCCCAACATCTCAAACAACCTTAAAAGATTTCTCTTATTCACTCTAGGTGGAAAGAAAACACGAGAGGAAAAGAATGACTCAACTTCGCAGAAGACATGAATAAATGACCTATTTGAAACGTCAGTGACACCAATACTCATCGTCATATCAATATCGCTCAGCGCTAGTTTAGCATTGCTCAATGCCAGCTCTACAGGACCAAATGGTACTCAATGCCTCTTTTGTGCCACTCAACGTCAGGTTCCTTTGCATCATTGGTTACTCTCTAACTTTGCAGCGCTGGACACGATTCTGGTTCCTCCCAACACAGGTATTTACTACAAAATTCCATCTTTTCTTGTCAAATCATGCTTCCTTAAGTTCTAGCCTGTTTTCCTCCATCACAAATGCTTCTGATTCGCTTATTTAATACACTTAAAAGAGATATTAGAGGTAAAACAAACATAAACTAACTAAAACACAAGAAGATACAAAAATACAATAAATTTTAGAATAAAACAAGATAAAAGTTATGAATAAGTTCATTTTATTAATGGAAACAAACACACAAAATAGCTAAAAATATATATTATCACACATAACAAGAAAAACAAATTTCAAAACATAGGCATGCAATTCAAGTAGTCTTCGTGAAATCAAACATATAGTACAAACACTTACTTAATTATTTGGATACATGCACTGATATCAAATTCACTGAAGGCATGCATTTGTGGTAGTTTCTACTACTTTGTAGAATCATTGTCAATGTGTTTCATCCTAACTACCATATATAAGGTTAACCCCTTTAACATCTTAGGCCAAGCAAAAGCCCTTAGACAAAGATCTCTTGTTACTTTCACCATATAACTCATTCTACTTTATATGTGTTTGAATGTTTATTCGAGTGCCAACATATCTCTTTACTTGAATCCATACATTAATGCATACACTACCAATCTACACAACAATAGGATATTACTTGTGGAATTCCTTTTTTTGCACCAATCCATATATACACTACCACCATTTGCAATCTCAATTATATTAAAACTTTAATATCCATGAACATCAATAACATCAATCATTTCAAAATCCAAAATCAATTAAAATACACAAACAGTGTACCAAAAAGCAAAACAAAATTGGCACCTAACGACACTTAAGGCGTGCCCAACGCTAGTGTGATAGGGGCTCATTGTCCTTTGAACACCCAACGACCTATGCTGGTGAACCCTAGAGCCACGATGCATCCATGACATCGGGAACAAATTGAATTACCTATGCACACGCCTTTCAACTTGGCATTTTGGCTCCATAGGTTGGTCAAACTTAGGTTAAAATAACCCTTAATTAATTAAGGGCTAATTTGCAAATCAGTGAAATTGAAAAGAGGGGTAAAAAAGAAGATAAGCAAAGTGTAGACCCATCTATGAAAAATACATATTACTATTATTTTTATTTCCAATTTTTCTAAAGGAGACATACACAACTCATTTAAAGAAACTCTTATCTATAACAAATACAAAATTAACAATATTTTTATTCAAAATCTATTTTTACCATTTAACATAAATCTAACATATTTCTAAAGAAATACAAACTGAAAGGAACTAAGAATGGATTTTTAAGAAAGAAAGAGAGAGAAAAGTAGAGTGTCAACAAAAACATTTTGAAAATTACATCAACTTTGTACATTTAATTAAAGGTATTACCTGACGTAGTAAGGTGCTAATACATCCTCTACGAGTAGCCGACTCCTAAACTCATAATCCAATTTTCGTAAACCATGTCTTATTTCGTGTTTTTTTTACGTAGTTTTTAATAATAAATTGTGATGGTGACTCCAAAACCTATTTGCTAAACCCGTCATTTTATGGTCTGTTGTTTCGTCACGATTCGAGTTGTGACAACCACAAAGAGGATGATAAAGAAGCAGGTCGTGGCTCCATCAGACCTAGTCACCACTACGACATTGACACAAATCACCAGAGGTACTTCACATTGTTGTGAGCAAATAAGAACTACCATGAGAATCACCATGCACAAATAAAAAAAAATGGAACCCTAAAAGAAAGATGGAGGAAAGGAGGAAGAAGATGAACCAAATTTCGATATTTACCAATGAATTTTTCTTTTGATAATTATCGATGGTTTTTTTTTCGATAATTACCGTTGAATTTCTTTTAATAACAACAAATATAAATTGCTATAAAAAAATATTACATACTGTATTTTTATCGACCTGTCGAAATCCGTTGAAAAAAAGTTGTTATCGATAAATTTTTTATGTTTTTGACAAATTTTATTCGTCAAAAAATACTTATTATTTTTTTTTTTTGTAATGCAAGCACATATTTTAACTAAAGAAAATTAACTCTCCTCACCTTAAATGACTGTCCAAAATAGTTCTAAGAATCTTACTTAACCTTTCAACTCACAAATGATTCATCTCAACCTAAAGACAACATAAGAACAACCAAATTGAACTAAAAAAACCATATATTAGTAGAAAATTATAACAATAACTTTAGAAACACATACATCCTAAGAAATATCACATGCAAGGCAAGAACAAATTAGGTATTGAAGGAGATCTAAATTTTGAATTACTTGAATGAAAAAATTGATTGAATAGATTTGAAGAGTTCTTCACGATAAATGCAACATCAGTCTTTTGATTATAAAAAAATTAAATTCGAGTGAAAAGAATGAAAAAATATATTCATATTGTAGGAAGAATGTGTTTTGAGAATGAATGTTATGCATTTCAAACTTTAAAAGAAAAAAAATTTAAGAAAAAAAAAGTTTTGTATTTTAAAAGAAAAAAGTTTTACACGTTAACTACCTATTTTTCCTGTAGATATAACCTCCATTATGTAGATATAAAGAACACTTCATTAAATAATAAAGTCTAACACCAAGCTATTAATATCATTTTTAGTGATATCTTATTTTTAGTTATGATATTTTTTTATTTACAAGATTCAAATATAAGACTTTATTAATTATATTGAGTTTAGCTCAACTAATCAATGATTTGTTAAGACAAACAATGTTCACATACACAAATAACCCCTGAAGTTGATTTGTCCCAAACAGTTTAGATTGAGCTCTTCTTGCATTTTGATTGGACTCAATCCAACCCTTCATGTTGGAAATTTAATTTTATTATAATTATTATTATATAGATATACTCTCTCTCTCTCTTTCTCTCTCTCTCTCTCTCTCTATATATATATATATATATATATATATGCAAATTTAATTTTATTATAATCAGTTTGAAAAATCAAACTAAATTTTCAGTCTAAATTTCACAACTTATGGCTTCAGCTTAATACTTTAAAGTGCTCATGGATAGAATTGGGAAGGGAGAAGTTATTGCATGTGTTGGATGCCAATTGGCATAGCCGTAATAATGCATAGTTTCTGGGCAAGTGTTTTGGACAAATACTGCAACAAGTCGTTTTCAAAGTCAACCTTTTAGTCGTTGTTTGATTGTTCTCTTCCCTTTGTTAAATAGACAGCACTAGTAGTGTACAAGTTTGAAAATTAGCAAAAGGGTTGTGATTAATCAGGAAAAGGATTTTGCTTTCGCAAAGAAGAAGGGCCTCGAATGATGGCTCAGGCTGTAGTGAGCTTCATAGTGCAAAGTCTTGGTGATTTGCTGATTCGAGAAGCAGTATTCCTATATGGGGTGGAAGACCAAGTGTTGCAGCTGCAAACTGAATTGAGGATGATGCGGTCTTACTTGCAAGATGCAGACAGAAGGCAAGATGAAAACGAAAGCCTAAGGAGTTGGATTTCAGAAATCAGAGAAGCAGCTTATGATTCTGATGATGTCATTGAGTCATATGCCCTCAGAGAGGCCTCAAGAAGAAATTTGCCAGGTGTGTGGAACCTAATCAAAAGGTATGCTTCAATCATCAACCGGTTTATAGAAATCCACATGGTGGGATCTCGTGTTGATAATGTCAAAGCCAGGATTTCTAGCCTCACAAGGAGTCTTAAAACCTATGGCATAAAACCTGAGAAAGAAGAGCCCTCAAATTCTATGCATGGGAGACAGATTTTGAGGAGGTCTTATTCACATGTCATTGAAGAGGACATAATTGGTGTTGACGATGATGTCAAGAAGTTGGAGTCATATTTGGTGGATCCCAGCAAAAGAGTGGTGGCCATTTGTGGGATGGGAGGATTGGGGAAGACAACATTGGCAAAGAAGGTGTACCATAGTGTTGATGTGAGGAACAGTTTTAAGAGCTGGGCTTGGGCTTACATATCACAGCACTGCCAAGCAAGGGATGTGTGGATAGGAATTTTATTTAGGCTGATCTCTCCTTCACAGGAGCAAAGACAGGAAATTGACAATATGAGAGATGAAGAGCTTGCAAAGATGCTTTACCAAGTTCAAATGGAGAAGAGTTGCTTAGTGGTCCTTGATGATATTTGGAATGCAGAAACATGGAACAAACTGAAGCCTGCCTTCCCTCATGGAACATCAGTATCAGCAGTTGGTAGCAAAATATTGCTAACTTCTCGAAACATTGATGTTGCATTCCAAATGGACCCTAGTTGTTATCTTCACACACCAAAATGTTTGAATGAAGTTGATAGCTGGGAGTTGTTCCAAAAGAAGTCATTTCTTAAAATTGATGATCCAGGTGTGTAGATTTGCCTTGCCCTCTTCCTATAATGCACTCCCATTTCTCAACATTATTCACAATGCAGTTGTTTAACACATTGGTTCACTTGCTAGTCTAAATCTTAGGGCTTAGAACTTGAAATTCTTTCTGGTAGTTGATTAAAGATGTAGAGTGAAAATTTCATTTTATTGACAAGGAAAAAATAGTAATACAACCCTGTTTATGACCTCTAGAAATTTTCTCTCCATGTTGCAGAAAGGGGGAAATCATAAGCTGAAATTCATAAAACAAAAATTGACTACTCATCATTGAATTTTACAATATGGTTAACTTTCTGTCATATAAACTTCAGAGTTTCAATTGTTTTCTAATGGTTAGTGCCTTGACTACTATGTGCTCTTCACTTGCTCTAAATGAATAGATTGCTTCAGTTTCTGTGTCTTGTTAAAAGTTCAACAAAGTTTTATGCTCTCTTTTTTCTCACCGAAAGTTTAGCCTTGTCATATATACTTTACATGTTTGATGGCCAACATACATGAGATGACCTTTGCAATTATTTCTGTGACCTTGGATTGATTATCTACCAAAGAACAAAATATAGGATTTGCACATGGAAATGAAATCACACCCTAGTACAATTCTGGTTTTTCTTTTCCACAGACTACAGAGAGAAGGAGAAATTGGGAAGGGAAATGGTTGGAAGATGTGGAGGTTT
Source organism: Vigna radiata var. radiata (assembly GCF_000741045.1). Taxonomy (NCBI): domain Eukaryota; kingdom Viridiplantae; phylum Streptophyta; class Magnoliopsida; order Fabales; family Fabaceae; genus Vigna; species Vigna radiata. The sequence continues at coordinate 3,061,171 of NC_028355.1, forward strand.
ACCATTGGCCATCATTGTTCTTGGAGGACTGTTAGCATCAAAGCCTACATTCTATGAATGGAACACTGTGTGCCAGAACATCAACTCATATTTGAGGAGAGCAAACGGCCAAGAACAATGCTTAGGAGAGGTGTTGGCTTTGAGCTATTACGAATTACCATACCTGTTGAAGCCATGTTTCCTACACTTGGCTCATTTCCCAGAAAACTTAGAGATACCAACAAAGAAACTAATTAGAATATGGGTGGCAGAGGGTATTATATCTTTGGCTCACAGTGAAGGAGAAGGTGAAGAAGCTCTTGAGGATGTGGCACAACGTTACCTGACTGAGCTAGTGGAGAGGTGCATGATTCAAGTAGTTGAAAAGAGTTCATCAGGAAGAATTAGAAGTTGCCAGATGCACAACCTCATGAGGGAACTTTGTGTTGACAGGGCATATTTGGAAAACTTTCTTCTGGAGATCAATTCCCGGAATGTAGATGAATCTAGAGGGACATCAAGAGCAAGGTCAGTGGGAAAAGTTCGCAGGATTGCCTTGTTTTTGGATCAAGATGTTGATAGGTTCTTCCTTTCACAACTGAAAAGCCACCACCATTTAAGGTCTCTTCTTTGCTTCCATGAAAAGACAGCTAGAATCAGTGAATGGGGCTTGATGAAGTCATTTTTCGAAAAATGTAGGTTACTCAGAGTCCTGAACTTGGAAGGAATGCAGGGTCTGGGAGGAAAGTTGCCAAAAGAAATTGGCTATTTGATCCACCTAAGGTTTCTCAGTCTGAGAAATACCAAAATTGATGAGTTGCCAACATCAATAGGTAATTTAAAATGCTTGATGACCCTGGATCTTCTAACGGGGAATTCAACTGTGCAAATACCAAATGTCATAGGTAACATGCAAAAAATGAGACATTTATATCTGCCAGAGTCTTGTGGTAATGGCATTGAAAGGTGGCAACTGGACAACCTGAAAAACTTGCAGACGCTGATTAACTTCCCTGCAGAAAAGTGTCATGTAACAGATCTCATGAAATTAACCAATTTGAGAAAATTAGTGATTGATGATCCTAACTTTGGAGGTATCTTTAGGTATCCTGATGTGCAATTTAGGCACCTAGAGTCATTGTTTTTTGTTAGTTATGAAGATATATCAGTTGTCGATGTTGCATTAGGATGTCCCAATCTTTACAAACTTCACATAGAAGGACCTATAAAGAATTTTCCTGAACCCCACCAACTTTCTTCCAAGCTTCTGAAGCTAAAGTTGACGGGTTCTGGACTTCTTGCAGATCCAATGCCAACATTAGAAAAGCTTCCAAATTTAAGGTTGCTTGAGCTACAACTTGATTCATTTGTAGGCAAGCAACTGCATTGTTCCAGCAAAGGCTTTGCTCAACTCAAGTCTCTGGTTATCCATGATTTGTTCAATCTTGAGGAGTGGAGGTTGGATAAAGGAGCCATGCCTTGTCTTAGAGAACTTAAGATTGAAAATTGCACCAAGCTTGAGAAGGTTCCAGATGGGCTCAGATTTCTTACCACTCTTCAGCATCTGGAGATCAGATCAATGTTTGCAGCATTCAGAACCAAACTTGAAAAAGGAGGAGAGGATCACTACAAAATCCAACATGTGTCAGCTGTGGTTTTTTGTTACTGTGACTATTAGGTTGACATTTCAATTCTGTAACTCCGTGATGGTGTCTGGATTAATTAGTTCATTCATATAGCATTGATTATGTTAATCATTCCTTTATAATCTTCACCCAAACATACATACATGTAAAAACAAATAAAAGGTGCATAATGGCCAGAGTATCAGATTGGTTTTAAATTTTTAGTGAAACAGATATAATTTATTGATCAATAATAGTACGAGGTATATCTACGAAGCTCAAATTCTTCAGAACCATTTCATTCGTTCATAGCATTTCTTTTTTCAGCCATGTTTTCTACCTGCCCTCCTAATATATAATCGAACGACAAAAATACACTTCACTTCTATTTACAGGTTCCTATAGCAGTTAAAATTATGGAGAAATTTTTATTTTATTTATTCAGTTTATTTTATATATGTTAAGGTGTTATTTTATATGATAATATATATATATATATATATATATATATATATATATATATATATATATATGAAAGTATAACATTATAATGAAAAATAGGTATATTAAATCAACTCCATAACCAATCTAATATGTGTGGATGTAATATGTCGAAGACATATTAGATCGGTTATGAAACAACTGATCTAATATCTTTTTAACTAAACAAACATTTTCAAAAGTATTTTTGCGGCATCATTAGCAAATTTGTTGCAAAGGTTCACGACTGAAGATGATGCTCTTGTATGCTTCGACGAAAGCTGATGATGGCACAACACTAGTTTGTTGTGTTCTAGCTCCAGGTTTGACACTAGCACGATGGCACTCAAAGGGTGCTGCAATAACTCATTGTGAATTTTGTTTGCGAGCTGAGCTGTGTTTTCCGATGTTGTTGGTGATAACGCTGGAGTTCTGACTATGTTCGTAATGGTGAGGTGCATTGGCTACCAGTGTTGAGGAAGAATCTAGTTTTCGCAATGGTGGAAATTTGGCAAACCAACATTGGTATTAGGAATTCAAGTGTGAGTCTAAGTTTTATATTAGGTAGAATGAAAAAGTAAAACGCTATACAAGAATGAAGATTCATTAACTCTTAAGGTTTTGAATTAAGAGTGGTGTTAATCCCTTACATAGAGGGGAGAGGAAGTGTATCAATGTGGAATGAACTATTGTTAAAAATCTGAGTGCGAGTCTAAGTCTCATAATAGGTAGAAATGAGGAAGTGAAACATCATATAAAGATGAAGACCTATTAACCCTTAAAAGAGAAGGTTTTGAAGCTTGGAAAATGAGAAAAAAAAGAGTTAAGAATTGAAAAAAAAAAAATGAAGATTGCATTATAGATGGTGAGAAGAGAACAAAATTCGCACAAAGTAAAAATAAGATCTCGTATATGGTAAAGAATAAGGTTTATTAAATCAATTATTTTTTTAATCGATCTAATATACATATATTAAATTCATTTCCTTTATAACTAATTTAATATGTATATATTAGATTGATTTTCACTATCGATTTAATAATGTTTATAAAATTGTCACCCCATTTTAATTTACATTGATTCCTCTACCATCAATTTAATAAATTTAATAGCTTCTAATATTTTATTTTAAATTAGTGACATAATTACATTTATTAAAAATATAAATTTCACATGCTATAGTAGGACTTAAAATAAAATAAATGGTTCTATAAATAAAATATATATAACGTTATGACATTTTTAATGTTTGATAAATTAATGTATAATATATATTTTATATTTTATTAAAGAATAATATTTTTTCAAATATATATTGTTAATTTTTTATCAGTCAGAATTTAATTATTACTTTATCTTTTGAATATTATTTTACTTTTCTCTTCCACCCTTTTATTTTTAAATTGTGGTTTCTCTAACATTCTTAATCTGGTGTGCATTTTTCATATAGGTACTGACAAAAAATACAGAACATGTGAATTTGTACTTAACTTCCTTCTTTAGGCTTTTTGTGCTTTTGTTTATGAACTTTAATTAAAAATTATTGTAATATTTGGTTTGAGTTACATTTATTTGCGAATCCAAAATAGTTTTGCTTAACCTAGAATATTTAATAATTTTTTTTAAATAAGTATATAAATGAATTTTAAATCTAATTTAATTTTATAAAATTGTATTCTAACATTGTTTTTATTTATATATTATAAGCATTGAATAGAGATAAAATGACTTTATAATATATAAATTAATATAAATTTCATTTTAAAATTAATTTTATAAAATTATATTATATTTTAATATGATATTAAAATTATAAATTAAAGTCTATTTTAGTTAAATTTTTTTATTTATTAAACTTATTGTGCAGTAGTTATCATGTTTCGATATTAATATATATATATATATTAATATATATATATATATATATATATATATATATATATATATATATATATATATATATATATATGAAAAGAGTGTATGCAAATTTCACATTAATTAAAGATAATTTACTTTATATTTGTATAAAGTGAATGAAAATGAATTAGTTTTATAAAATTACGTTAAATATATGTCTCATAAATATCTGTTACTCTATTTTGTTATCCCTCAATAATATATATAATTTTGTTAAAGGTAGAAATGGAATAAAAGAAGATAAAAGGTTGGGATATGATAAAATCATATTTCTCCTCTTTAATTAGAGAGAGAATTATACGTGTTATTATATTATATACACGCCTTTGTCTTAAAACTGAATTTAGTTATAGTCTAATGAGTGTTTTAGCAAAACTGAAATATTTATTATATATTTTATGGTATATTAGCATAAACACATACATCATTAGGCTTATGTATGCATTTATTTTAAAATATCTATAAATTATTTAATATTTAAAAGTAGTAGTTAAAAAAACAAAAATATAAATAATTGATAGATATAAATATAAATAAAACAAATTTTAGTTATTGAAATAAAAAATATTATAAGTTATATTGCGTAGATAATTTTTTATTATGTGTAATTATTTGATTTTGAAAAGGTAGTTACTAAAATAATAAGAGAGTATATAATTTTTTTATAATGATTAATTATTTAAATTAAAAAATTGTTACTAAAATGAATAATTATTTAAATTTAAAAAATAATTATTAAGAGGGTAAAATTGAAAAAAATACAAAAGAAGACACAAAAAAGGTGTATCTTGTAATAACCTGAAAAAAAATAGGATTAAGGGCTGATAGAAGTATTAATTTAATAGAACCAGGTTTTATAATTTAAACACATCAGTAACATAAATAGAAGCATTTTAAAACATCTGGTTCATTAGTTCAAGCCTCATATCTCTCTCTAAAACTTAGTTCTTCAAATCCTCTCTACCTTCTCTTTACCTTGGCTCAAGATTGACCCGTTGGTTTGTTGATCAGAAGCTGCCTAGGCGATCCAGGCTTCAAAAGCAACATTTTCAACCGATCAATTTTTCTGTTCTTCAACTGGTAAGTTGAATCTTCTTTTCCGTACAACTTTAGAGCTATGATCATGCAACAAATTCGGTTGCATGTGGCTGATTCTGTGTTTTCCTCAAATTTTAACTCTGATCATGTCCTAAACTCTAGTTCCTATCTCCAATTGGGGATTTATAGGTGTTTCAAGATTTCCCTAAGGTGCAAGGTGCTGATTAGGTCATCCTGTGAGCTAGGTCAGCTGATTCAAAGGTAAGGGAAGCTAGGATTTTGGTTTGTAATTGTGAAATAATTGTATGCATTGAATTAGATTTAGTGACGTTTATGAATGATGCATGTGTGAACGGTTAGATGAAAGGTGTTGCTGTTTGAATTGATATTTGATGAAATTGTATGTTGAGTATGTGCTTATAAATGAGTGACTTATGAGACTGTGAATCTGTGAAAGGATGATTAGGAATTGGTATGGGTAATATGTGATGATGAAATTTAGTATTCAAGTGTTATGATTGATATTATACAAGTTATTAGACAAGAAGATAAGTTGGTTATGGTGTTTTAGGTTAGTCCAAGGGAAGTGAGGTAGTCAAATTGGGCAATTGGGGTTGGGAGCTAAATTGGTCANTTGGGATGGTCTAGGTAAGTAAATTGGGACCTGTTAGAGTTCCTAAACTTGTCCAAAACAGTTTCTAAGTGTTAGGTATGAGAGTTAAAATTTAGGGAACTAGACTAGTGATTTTTAGAGTTAGAGGTTAGGGTCTGGTCTAGGCAATTGGAATCACTTAGTTAAGTCAATTGTGACTTACTAGCAATATCAAAATGGCCTGAAATGTTTTCCAAATGGTAAATCTGAAATCAAACCTTTTAGTAACTGACATTGAAGCTTTTGATCCTAATTTGATGCATAACCACTAGGAATAGAGGTTAGGAAGATTTGTAACCATCTAGATAAGTTCAATTCATCATATAAATCAATCTAGGATTGTTTGAAACTCATCAAAGTGTCTCAAATGCACTAAATTAAGGTTGTTGTCCAATACTGATAAGAATAATCGATTATTATATGTAATAATCGATTATTCTAGTCAGAACATCATATTTTCTTCAAAGTTCTCGTAAATAATCGATTATCACATGTAATAATCGATTATCATACGTAAATAATCGATTATCACATATGATAATCGATTATTGTTGTCAGGAAATCATCCAAGACAGTTTTGAGTGGTTCTAGGGGTTCCGGATATCATTTCTGGACGTTCTTTAGGTCGTTCTGGGAGGTTTTTAACCCTTCCGGAACTGTTGGTGAAGGTTTAAGAGTCTTTTTCTTTGTCTAAGTATGAGTTTAAGGGTATTGGGTTGTTTAGTGGTTTTCTTGGACTATTATTGTCTGTTAATGTATATGGAATGGATTCAATGCTATAATATTACAGTATTCGATTTATCTTGGCATGAGTTAAGTTTAAAGTGAAAAGTATCGTTATTGGACATAATTCCATGATCCTCAAGGGAGGTTACATGGTGGTGCCCTGTAGTTGTTGTGATTGACCGTATGAATGGCTGGAGTTCAGGATGAGGTTTATCCTGACATTCTAATGACCATCCATGCTCAATTAGAGAGTGATGAGTCATGTGGTGAGAATAGCAGGAGGTCCTAGTCTTGGGTGTCTCCATTTATGGGCCAAGATGAGTTTGGTTGGACTTACACTTGTGTGTGGTCGGGTGAAACCCCTCGACAATGGCTTTGCAAAGCAGTAGGGCCACAACAAGTGCACAAACCCCTGGAACTCGACATTTCATACTAGTTTAGGCAGTCAAATCACGTGGTCTGTCATTGGTATCAATCAAATGCATTCATTTACAGTTTGTGTTGTATTATTGTCATTACATGCTTGAAATACTTGATTGATAACATGTTTTATTTTTATTATACCTAGCTTACCCTTGCATTTGTTTGTTGTATATGCTTGTCTTTCCCCCTTGCGATGATCATTCAATCCTTTGGATGTGAGCAGTAGTTGATGGTGTACCCTTGGAGTGAGCATTGGAGAACGAAGAAGACACAACTTCCAGTTTTTAGGACCTTTTCTAGCTTTTGTTTTGACATGTTCTATATTTTTGGAAACACTCTTTAGGCATCCTTAAATCTTTAGTTGGTCATGTATTTTGGAGAATTATTAAACTTGTATCAAATTTTAAATTTCAGCCATATTTTGGATGACTGTATGCTTAATATTGTCCTTTATTAACTCTTAACTGTTTTCTCGTACTATTATATGTATGCCTATATATTATTTGGGATGTCACATATCTCTTTATATATATACCAGGGTAAACAGTATGTGTAGCATTTTTAAATATTTAAAAATTATTTAAATTTTAAAAGTATTAATTAAAATGGTAAAATTGAAAGAAGAAAAAGTGTATATGGTTATAGATATAACTATAGATAAAATGAATTTTATTTATTGAAATAAAAATTATTTTAAATAATATTGTGTAAATAATTTTTTTATTATGAGTAATTATTTAAATTTGGAAATTTTTTTGATAAAAGAATAAATAAATTTTTTATAATAAATAATTATTTAAATTAAAAAAGTAAGTACTAAAATGATAAAATTAAAAATTTGTTATTTATTATGAATTATTATTTAAATTTAAAAAATAATAATTAAGAGGATAAAATTGAAAAAATAAAAACGACATCAAGGAAGTGTATCTCCTTATAGCTATTGATATTAAACTAAAAAATATTATACTTAATATTGTGTAAATAAATTTTTATAATAAATAATTATTTAAATTTGAAAATGTGATTGATAAAAAGGGTAAATATTTCTTTACGGTGTAGTAACTATTTGAATTCAAAAAAATAATTATTAAAATGATTAAATTGAAAAATAGATTTTTTATTATAAATTATTATTTAAATTTTAAAATTAATAATTAAAGTATAAGTATATATACACACACACATATATATAATTATAGATATGTATTGAATATATTTTAGAATGATGTCATTTTTTTAATTAATTATTTTAACAAGTAATATTTGTTTATTATCTCTTTATTTTCATTTTAAAATTATTCAGTAACTTTATTCATCTTTATAGATATCATATTAATTATGTTTCCTACACTTCCATTTAAAAAACTTAATTATCTAATCTATTATACTTATAAAAATATTAATTTAATTATAAGAATATATATGTCATTTTTTCCCTAAAATAATTATTTCTAATATTTTGATTTTTGAGCAATTATATTTTAATACAATTATAAACAGCGTCTTATAAAAATAGCATATTATTTTCAATTTAGGTATTGAATATAAAAATGAAATAGAATTAATTTCTTGCCTGATAATATCCCAGACTTGAGGATCCCAATGTGGGAAGCTTCTGACATTTGTGAGTCTGCAAATACGAAGGAATGTGCATTTATACTGCAAAAGTACAAACTGACAGAACAAATGAAATTTGATTCATTCAAAACAAATTAATTTTATTTATATGAGTTAATTATTTCTCTACCAATGATATAGGTATAAGTGGTAATTCTCTGAGAAAAACCTTTCTAATTTTTATTTTTTTGTTAAAGAATTTTCTTTTTCACTTGATATTGCTCCAAAAAGTTTTCTAAAATAATATAAACATAAACTCTTTTTAATATAGTTATATGTAAACCGTTATTATGATTTCAATTCACTTCAACTCAAATAAAAAACTTGAATATATATATTCATGAGTTCATTGTTTTTTTGTAATTTCTTAATTTTAAAAAAAAAATCTCCAGAGAATTTTGAAAACTTTACAACGGAAGAACTGCTTGAAAAAAAAAATGTAATATTTAAACGAGATAACAAAATCACAAGCGTCTAATAATAACTTTATATGTAAGTTTTTTTGGTTGTGTAACAACATTCTTGGTTTTCCGAACCAGTCAAACGACAAAAACAGCATATTCCTTCGTGTTTATGCCATGTTCCTTCCAAGAAACGAAGAGCAGTGTTAGGTTGAAAAACGCGTAACTCAAGTGTTTTTGGAAAAACTAAGAGTGTTGAACATCTTTCACTGCTGATTTCGCAAAAATTATTATTTGAATATCTAGATTTTATAATTAAAATGTAATTTATCTGCATTTTTTTCTTTCAAAATGAAAACACCAAAAGCCTAGAAACTCCTCAAGCATTTGGAGTTACCATTCGTGGGGGCAGTTTCCTTCACCATAAAAGAGTTTCTTAAATGTACCAAAACCAACAACGGAAGGAGCATGGACAATGCCAAAAATAGCAAAATCTATTCAAATTTAGCAAAGTGATACCCAGATCCATTCCTCTTATCGAGGAAGAGATAGATCTGTCACAAACAATGACGTGTTTCATTAATTACTGCTAATAAATACAGTTAGATACGTTAAAAAGAAACATTAAACTCAGATTACATCAAACGGAGTGTTCTGGGAAGAACTAGAAAAATGAAAGAGGAAGAAACAATTGAGATATGTACGTGAGCATGTAATTGAATTGAGACATATATGTATATATATATATTTGGGAAGGTGGCTAGAAAAGAGGTTGGTTGGTTGAGGTTGTTGATGGGAGGTTGGGTGTGCGTAGGACGAAGATAGAAGCCAGATCGTGGGACACTGAGAAGAAAGCTTGTGATGGTGGGTCTGAATTGTGTCTTCTTGGAAGCAATCGTGGTTTTTTTGGAGCTGGAGGGCACACCAATGGGGTCCTTAGTTTTTGGGACGGTGATGTGGGTGTGTGGCACTCTTCTACGACATCCTCGTTCAGCATCTCCTTCGTTGTTCCTAGGTCGTGTTTGAAGGTCCTGGTTGTTGGAACCACGGTTCGTATGGGCGTAATTGGCCGAAACTCTTCAAAGATTTCGAGACCCATTTGCTTCTGCTATGCAAATACAAAGGAAATGTATTCACTTTGGCTACAAACAGTGGGAAATTGAAGAAAAATTTTGATCCAGGGAGAGAGATAGAGAGAGAATGTGTGGAGGGAGAGAATGAGAAGGGAGTGATGGTGATGATGATGATGATGAGAGGTGGTGAAAGAGAAATAGATATATGAGAGAGAGAGAGAGAGGAGTATGGAGATGCTGTGTGGGGTTACACATGCAATCATAAAGACGAAAAATGATAACTGGAAAAGAGTGAAAATTGCAAAAGGGAACAAAAGTGACAAAACTGAAAAAAGGAAAAAGGGAAAAAGGAAAAAAAAAGTATGTTATACCAAACAACAAGGCGTGTTGCCATTCTAACTTTGTATGCTTCTCCATCTCAAGTTATTCATCAAATCAAAACACTTCAAAGTGGAGATCAAAATTATAGGTTCAAAGAAATTTTCAAAAATTATATATATATATATATATTTTTTTTTCAATTTTAGTCCTTTGATTTCTAAAATTCATAATTTTGGCATCTACATTTTTTATTTGATTTTGTTTCTTTAATTTTAAATTGTTTGTAATTTTATTCAGGTATCAGCTTAATTATATGTACTTTTTTTTTTCTTTGGATAAGACGCGGCAAGATTAAGGAAAAAACAGGTGAAGCTGAATTTGCATCTACAAATCTTGAGCTGGCTGTGTCAGGTCCATCATATCAGGCATAATTGGTTGAATTCTTTTTAGGCCTCATGTTTTGAAATGAAGTTTGACAGATCTAGTGCAACACAGTGATAATTATTTTAAAAATGTGATTATTATGTTCATAATGTGATGGTTTTTGAGGTGAAATGTTTATAATTAGTATTATATGAAAAAGTTAAAAGGGCATCCATAAGGAGCACACAACAGAACCTTGGTTTGATGACTTCATCTGACACAGAGTCACATGATTGCTTAGCTGCTGTTCATGTGGTGGCTTTGTCTTTCTTCATTACTCAAACTCTTCTTTTCTTCTCATGCTTCGCTGTTCATCTTTCAATCAACCACCTTCTGTTTTTTTTCTCACTTATTTCAAGTCAACTTACTATTGCTTTTCACGTTCTTCTCTCTTCACTTTCTTTTTCTTATTTCTTTTTCACTTCTCCATCACATCACACCTACTATAAAATACAATTACTAAACCTAATTATCATATTTTTATTGCTTCATTATATAGTTTTATTATGAAAACACATCTTATTGGATTAAGAGAAAAAAAAAAGATAGTATCTATCCAAGATCAGCTGCGTCACTTAAATTCTTAAATATTAAGATTTTGTGTTCGACTACTCTTTCTTATATAAGATTGGTTGATTAGTAAATTTTTAACTCTCAATTAGCAAGGTGTATGATAGTTTCAAGGTGTTGAAAGTGGAGTGTATGAAAGGGTATTTTTTTTTCTGATGAATATGTTATTTGATTCTAAAGTGTCAACCCATGCAAAAGACGAATAAATAATAAATAAAACAAAGAAAAAAATATAAAAAATAATTATTGATAGGTGAATAAAAACATCGTCATTGTTTAAAATAAACCTGTGCAAGTCAACCAAACAGCAGAGCAAATCCCAAAGATAATCATAGACCAGTTTTTTAAGCATTTATTTAAGGTAATAGTAGGATAATCACAGCTGCATCGATTCAATCAGATATGATTAACTACGCACGTTTACTACTGCAGTGGTAATTCACTATAATTTGGTAAAATTGTAGCAGCTGATCAACCTTGGTAACAACGTTTCTAGTTGTTCCTTTCCCTTTTTTTATCATTTTTTTGTGCTAATATATTGTTTTCTAATTTATGCCGACCAAAAAAAAAAAATAAGAACTATAATTTTTTTTTTCTAAAACACAAATCTCATCAAACTAATGTCATCCATAATATACTTTCACATAAATACATAAATATTTACATAAAAGTATATTTTATTTTGTTAAAAATTCATAATTTATAATATATAAGTAATTGCAAATCTTATCTTATAAGTTAGGTTTATAAGTTTGATTTAAATTTAAAATATACATTTTAACATAATATTAGAAACATAAATTATAATTCATCATGATAAAATTTGTTATTTATTAAATTTATTGTACTCTCCTATCGAACTATTCATTTATATTTAATTTTATTTTTGAAATGTATATGTTTCAATAAATGTATACAAGTGAATTTAATTTTCACTTTATAAGTTAATTTTATAAGATTGAATTAAATTTTAAATTCATTTATTAACATATTTATAATAAACACTTATAAATTGCAAGTGTTTTTTTGTTGTTGTTAAAATTCACATTCTCTTTTCTTGATTATTAATTGCTTATAAATTATTGCACAAAAATTGGTACATATATATGTGCACATATTCACCATAAAACGTGGAGAGGACTTTCAATTTCTCATGAGGCATTGGAAGCATTACATATAATCACGTAACATGATATATATTTGAATGGAAGTAAAAGGTATCTAGCTAGGTATCTTTGCATTATATTCCTTGCAGCCAAAGATTAGTGTTGACTATCCAATATATATAATTCAAACATAGGAGCTTTACTTTAGATCCAAACCAAGTAATCATATGCTGTATTAATAAACAAAAGCTGCTTAACTCACATGAACATGTTTCTTAAAGTATAGTGACAGAAACTGTGATCATATTATAATATATATATATCTGTCTTTAGATGTCAAGACATATGAAAGGCTATACTTCCTCTGCTGAAGGCATATAGTAGTACTGCTTCTTCAATGTAAAGCTTTGAGAGCATATAGGTTTCTCGTTGAAAGAGACTTAAAGAAGAAAGTTATCGATTTATATTATTTTTATAAGAAAATCAAATTAAAGGATTAAAATTATACTTTATGAGTAAAGTGATATTGATGTTTTTGGTTTATTTTTTAATGAATATCTAAAATGAAATTAAACTAAATATATGATTAAATTGAATATTGTTTTTGTATGTTTATGAAATTATTAATTTTTCATCCTGCCATGTATATTTATAGGTGTGTGGTGTATAGAAATGAAGTCGTGGCTTCAATATTTTTGAATAGATATGCACGAGATAAAAGTTTAAAAGAAGAAATTTATGTGTAATTGAGAAGAAAATTTGTAGTAAAAATAAAACTCTAACTAGGACATTAACTACTATTTTTGTAGATCAATTGATGTTTATTTCAACTTTGGATCATTTTTCTTACACTGTCATACTTTCTGAATTGCTAATGCATTGCAAATGGTACATTACACTAATCTATTGCTTGATCACCTTGATTTTTAAATGCTTGCTTTGAAATTGAAATTGAAAATTTAAAATATACAAATTGATAACTTAAAATTGTATTTGAATGACATTTTCATTTGGAATCCAACTAAGAGGTGTTATACACATTGGATTTCAAATTACAAAATGAAATTGGATTTGGAATTGAAAATGGAAATTGGGTTTGAATTTGAAATTTCAATATATCTTGTGTTTTGCAGTTATAGTTTTATTTGGATTTGGAATTAAATTTAATTTGTAGTGTTGCCATTGAAATTGAATTTCTATTTTAAATTACCCTTTCACTCAAAATTAAATTTGATTTGAATCGATTGTGTTATATTGAAGTTCAATTGGATTTTTAATTTAAAATTTTGTTGATTTTAATTTAGCACAAGTGCAAATAGAATTACATATGGAAATAGAGTAGGTGCAATGTCGGGATTACAATTTCTTTTTATTAACCTTAGAGAGTGTTGGATAGACTAATGCTAAGATTTTTATTTTTTTAATTAACTTTAGAAAGCATTGACGATCATTATAATTAACTTCTTCTTTTACAAATTCTATAATGTCTTGTTTATTTGAGTGAATTTGGGGGAGAATAATTGAGAGGATTTGATGATAAATTTTTTTGTTGTTTATTTGAATAAAATTGGAAGTAAGTGAGATTGAATTTGGAAATAAATTTTTTTAATCTGTCACATAAATAAAATCCTACACTAATTTTCACAAATTTTATTTCCAAATCTATTTTCACTTATGTTCAAATCTATTCAAATAAACAACAACAAAAAAATTACCTTCAAATCCTCTCAATTAGTTTTTCCCAAATTCACTCAAGTGAACAAAGCCTAAGTGAAAGCACTACTAGAAAAAACATATATGAAGTGTTAGTAACAACAAAAACTCATAATAAATAGTTATTACCATTGATTTTGCATCACAACTTGTATATGTAAAGCTAAAATCATTATGCTAATCCATTTGGATCAATTTTTGAAGGTTGACTTTAATCAACTAAATCCTCATTAAGTTTTCACTAATTTTTAAAATAATTTTTTAGTTAAAGAAATTTGGCATGCTAAGACAATTTTATATTAAAAATTTTGCACCAACTTGGCCGATGTTAATAACATTAACTTAAAAAAAAAATCGTACAGTACATTCATGTTCAAATAATATAAATAAATGAGAAAAATAAATAAATAATTATAATTTTACCTTCAGTGACTTCATATTTAATAATTAGATATTTTACTCTTTATTCTTCTTCATGTTACCTACAGTGACTTCATATTTAATTCATGTATTGTTGGTTCATTTACCATCAGCTTAATCTAGAAACTGTTTCTCTCATTTTATAACACTTTTAATTATTTTCCTAAACACTTAAAAAATAGTAATAAAAAGGAAAAATTTAAGAAGAAAAACCAATAAAAGCATTGTAATAAACATTAAAAAAAATTGAATAATCTTGAATTGATTATTTTTGGTAGGACATGTTATTGATTCCATATAAAGAGGGATTATGTGGCTGGTTTCATGTTCATCTTCTTTGGGAAAAAATAAGTATCCAATGCATTAAAGGGAATATATAGAATTCTTATATGGTAGGCCTCACATATATCGGATTCTAGCAGGATAATCATTTCTGACTTTCAAAGTTTTCCATAAATTACTCATTTAACAATTTTTAATTTTATATACAATTTTGTAGGATAATAACTCTATCAATGTTGTCTAATCATACTCTCATCAATTATCTTTAACATATAACTTGGATTTTTATTTTATAATATTTTTTTGAAAGAAAATACTTAAATAAACCTATTAGAACTATACTACCCTAAATAGACCTATTGGAATATTGTGATACCTAATGGACCTATTTTATTTCTTTTATTTATATTTTTCTAAAATGAGGGGAAATAAAAAGAAGTTTAAAATTTAAAATTTAATTTATGAAATGTAATTTAGAGTACTTAATTAAAAATATTGAAATTAAATTCTAATTCTAACATCTCAAAAAATATAGTATTTAACTATATAAGATTTATCACACAGTCAACAAAGATACAAAATAAAATTATTTACAGTCATTTAAATAACTATAAATTAAAAAAACTATTTACAAAATAACAAATCCAAAACTATGTAGATCTAGATAGTCTATAGAAATTAGACATCAGAAGGTCCTTCTACCAGAGCTTGCTCTACTGATATTTCATCGCCCTCTACTCACACCCACTAGATAATCATAGCCTAAAAAAGAATTACAAAAACATACAACAAGGCACAAAACAAGGAGAGTAAGCCAGAGAAATAAGGCAATTCATATATTATATTAACAATTCAAACATTTAAAAGAAGATCAACAGAGAGTGTTAGAAAAGACTCAGACCCCAAAAGAGTGAAGAAAACCCCTACATGCAAAGACACCAAACTTTAAAGAAAATGGTAGAAATCAACTTACTCTATAGTTAAAATCAATCGGTTAAAAATGAAGATCTCGTCTCAAGGAACCCTTAGGCGATCTCTAATGTTCCAATAGATGAGTAGGGAATTATGATTTATAAAGGGAAGGTAGAGAAAATTTTAAAGAAAGAAGTTCTAGCGAGATAAAACTTCTTAGATGATGCGGATTAGAAAATTTTATTTATACCATATGTTTTTTAAATAAAATAATAGAATATCATTATTTAAAACATTCTATCACATCTAATACTCGATTTTTGAGAGTCTTACACTTTAACACATCATAAATTAGTGAATTAATTCATTTACAAATATTATATTTTATTTATTTTATATTTTTATTATTGTATAATTAAAATAAAATACCTTTCTTTTATTATAGTAATATAACTAAAATAAAATACCTTTCTTTTATTATAATAATACAATTAAAATATTCACTTATTTTACCACTCATTATTATAAATATAATAATTATAATTGATGTGACAACCTAACAAATAAATAAATTATTTGTTTAATCTATATATTACATAAGCTAAGTTACGTATTGATTCTATAGGAATTAGTATCGTGCAACGAAATGTTTAAAAATGTGTTTGGACACAAAATCAAGAGAGGAGAGGAAAATTGGTTTTATTAAAATTTTTGTTTTTCCTTAAAATCTTTTTTCGAACAGAATAAAGTAGAGAATAAATGATAGAGAAAATCACATAGAAAATGTTTATACTAGTTCGAATTAAAAGATTCTACGTCTAGTTGTTATTCACTTTAAAATAAATAAGTGATTAATCTTTCACTAAAATTACTTTAATGATATAATATAAGTAAAGAACAAAGTAAAGTGGAAAACACATCTCTTACCCGATAAAAGATGATGGCAGCACATTCCTTCGACACACGATGGAATGAAGAACAATTTGAAACAGTTTGGTAGAGAACCACTTCCACCTTAGACACACTAAGATAAGTTTCTCCTTCTTCAACCACTTGATCAAGCAACACTTAAACATTTAGAGCTTCCTCCGAACCAATTATGTACTTTGTAATAGTTTTGATTACCTTCTGAAGGTTATGGTGACTTCTATTTATAGGCCATGGATCAGAAATTGAAAAGATAACTCTCAACTGCTAATAATAATCGATTATTAATCAATTAATTTTGACTGTTATAAGGTATTGTAAATAATGATAATCGATTATTGTCGAACTTTGGACAATTATGGCTTTCGCTGATAATCGATTATCCTTAACAATAATCGATTATTGCTGAATCAAATTCTTTTTTAATTCTACTCAT
Organism: Vigna radiata var. radiata; assembly: GCF_000741045.1. NCBI lineage: Eukaryota > Viridiplantae > Streptophyta > Magnoliopsida > Fabales > Fabaceae > Vigna > Vigna radiata. The sequence goes on from NC_028355.1 coordinate 3,078,215, forward strand.
AATAATTAATTATTTCCCGAAGTAATTGATTATTGCCGGAAGTAAACTGTATTTAAAAGTAAGTTACAATACCTTTAAAAGTTTACAAGTGAAAGTAAAGTCCCAATACAAAGATTTTTACAAAAAATACTTTAACAATGTATGAGATAATTCTTCTAAGTCTTGAAATGCATCATCATCAAAATCTCTTCACAACATCCATGTTTTTCATCATATTCACATTTAAGAATTATCAAGTATCCATTATAAAAACTTTATTTTCCTTAAAGTATTTTTGAGGTTCTTACAAAAATATAAAATCATTTATAAGAAATTTAAAAAAGATTATCTTATGAAGGTTTTATTTATATTAATTTAGAAATATAAAATTATCTTAACTCTTTTACTAGAGCATAACTCAAGATCTAAAAACTGATGTATATGGAATGACTCGATAAAAACAAAATTTCATGATTATCTAATAAGTATAATTGTTTTTTTTTATTGAAGATATAATTGTTAGAAATCTCTCCCAAATATTCAAAGATTCAAAGGATCTATTTTAAATAATATTAACCTAATCAACAGTCTTTCAGTAACTAATATCTGAAGTATAGAACAAAAACTCGCCGGGATTTTAAATCCAGTTATGACGGGCTTGATGGAATAAAGGCATTGGTTCGATGGGCCTAGCTCGTTCCGTACAGTAACCATTTTTTTTTAAAAAAATCATTATTCAACAAAAGTGTTTTCAATGCTTTTTAGAAAAACTCATCGATCACTAAAATTGAAATTGTATCATAATATAAACTATTTATCATAACTATAAAATATAATGTAATATAAACATATTCATTATTACAAACGTTAATTACAGTGTAGTTTATAGAAAGTATTTAGTTACTATAAAATTTAATTATGTAAAATAAATACTCATTGCATAAATTAAAGATTCAATTAAGTTTAAATCTCTACAAAAATTTTGAGTATTTTTAGTTAAATCTCCGTTAAATATTGTTGTTTAGTGAGTACTAAGAATTTTTTGTATCTTTTAAGAGTATAATTTCAGTTTTGGTGGTTTGTTAAAATCTATATAATTAACATAAAATTATACAATTTAAAATACAAAGTTACTCACATCTTATTGAGAGAGAAAATTTTAAGAATAAAACACTATCTTAAATATTTTTTAATACTAAGTGTTATTCTTAGTGTTGTGTATCTTTCTTAAAACATGTATTATCATCCTAGGTATAAATCATAAAAAAAATGAGCTAACATAAAACCAAAACATTTAAAAAAAAGAAAAACTTTTCAATAATCCTTTTTTATAATAAACTAATAAAACAAATATTTTTTTTTTCACTAGACAAAAAGTGAAACAATTGACCAAGAGACAGTCTTCAAGACCAACCTTTATCCTTTAGCGACTAAGTTTTATCCTCTAGTGGTCGACCTTTTTTGTTGCGATTATCCTCTATAGGCTGAACTTCACAGTCAAGGTTATCCTTTGGTGGTGACCTTTGCGGCCAATATTTATCCTCTGGTGACCGAGCTTAGTGGCCGAGCATTATTCTCTGGTGACTAAGCTTTATCTTTTAGTGGCTGAGATTCGTGGCCGAGGTTATCCTCTAGTGGTTGAGTTTTAGGGTTGAGATTTATCCTCTACTGGTCAAGTTTATCCTTAACTAAAAAGTCAACAGAGTTTGAGACTAAGATGTCTGGGTGACAGATTAAGAGGTCGAGGTTGAGTTATGAAGACAGTTCAAAGGTGGTTCGTCCAAGGTGGTAGGAAGCAATGCAAAACAGTCTGTTGTCTTATGTGTGAATAATGCATGGACCAGATAGGCCTTCAAATGGATCATCAAGTTAGTGTTGTTCTATTATATCTTCAAATTTTGATGAGAATTCCCATTGGAATGTTGGCCCGAGTTAGTGTTGTTCTGTTATATCTTCAAATTTTGATGAGAATCCCCATTNGAATGTTGGCCCGAGTTAGTGTTGTTCTGTTATATCTTCAAATTTTGATGAGAATCCCCATTNGAATGTTGGCCCGAGTTAGTGTTGTTCTGTTATATCTTCAAATTTTGATGAGAATCCCCATTNGAATGTTGGCCCGAGTTACTTTCAATCATGAAAGGATGAAAGTTGTTAAGCGGATATAGATAGCCTACTCTATCCTAGAAATTCAGATGTTGGGTGTGTGTCTGAGAAGTCTAAGGACCTTCCTAATTTACTCGTCTATCCTAATTTACTCGTCTATCGAGCTGTCTGGTATAATTTTGAGACTTTATGACTAGCCATCTGAGTGGGGCTATGATGCATTTATTTGTTGTGATGATCTTATATAAAATGCAACTAAAAAAATAAGATGATATTTTGACCACAATTATTTTACACTCACTTAATAATATTATTCATTATTCTTCTCTCTTTCTTTTCTTTTACAAATATAAATATTTATGATTATTTTATTTTTATAATATCTTTTGAAATAAAAATAATGTAAATCAAAATCCTGTTATTCAAAGAAACAGATAAGAAATCCAACAATCCACACAGCTCGTAACTGTACAAACAAATTCACATGAGTATGGAAAGTACTGTTATATATCTCAAAACAAAACAAATGCCTAAAACATAAGGTCTACGATGGGAGAATATGAATCAAAGAACAAAGGGATAACATCAACATCGTACCTAAAATGCTCGTAGAAGGACAATATTAAAGAAATAAAGAGATGTCTAGAAAGGGATGAACACGTTTAAAGCCAATCCTGATCGGCAAAGGTAGTTGAAGACAAGGAATTTTTTTTTTTTTTTCCTTTTTCATAACATTCACTTAAATAACATCTAAGAGAAACAAGATACTGATTCATGACAAAAAGATGTTTGAATTTTCCCTAAACATAATTTTCTTTAATAACATTTCATGCTTAGTATTCCTAAAATAGATGAACTAAAATATTATTATTGAATTTAAATGAATAATTGAATGGATGATTATTTTATGGCGTGAAACGGTGAAGGAAGGTTAGGTTACGTAAGTTAATGGGAGAGGAGAAGATGAGTCAAAGAGATTTAAAGTAACGGTGAATGGGACCCACTCGCCATAACAACCATTGACCTGTTCCTTTATCATTATTCCAACTCCACATGCACCTCTTACTGGGACCCACCCCTTGACTTTTTTTCATCACTTTTTTCAACAAAAGGAATCTAATCTTTCAACTTAGATCTCCCAATATTATTATTACCATTATTCATTACATGGATCGTATATATTCTTCCCACCAAATAATTCAACTCCCATATCAAATCAAATAAATAAATGCCTCGTTTGCATAAATAAAAAACGCTTCACTATATTTTCATTTCATTTCGGGTCAAATTTACACAAAAGTCCTCGTCAAATTTAGACGACTCCGTCAAAGTCCACACCGCAAAAGTTGACTTCCAACCCAACTTTTCCGCCCTTCAACCTCGCATCCGCCGTTACCGTCACGGCCGGACGGGCACTTCCCTCAAGTTTCCGACACCACGCCGTTGGCTAACAAGCTCAAAGCCCGAAACCACCGCCGGTAGCGGCCGGCAACGGCAGCGCGTGACGGTGCTCGCCCTCGTATGTCACTATCAGCATCTTCGGGTCATCTTGGGCGCGTTCCACGTGCTTCCTCGCCGGGCACCCTCTGACGGTGCTGCACTTGTAGTACCCACTGCCAAAAACACAGCAATTCTCTATAAGAAATTTCAATTCCAGATTCCGATTAATTGGGCAGCATGTAAACTACGTAAATGATTGAAGCCAAGTTTCAGTTATGATTGAAGAACTAATATATGTATGCTTATCCCTTAAATTAAAAATCGATTTTTTTTAACGGACATTGAGATCTGCATTTGACTTCAACCCATTTAACAAGGCGATGGAAGAAAGAATAGAATAATACCGAGGAAAAGGTGAACCCTTGATCGGTTTTTGCCCGTACTTCCTCCACGAGTACTCGTCCGGCGGGATGTCGGCGATCTTGGAACTTATCGCCGGGACTCTGATGGATTGTTTCACGCGTGATTTCCTGAATAAAAAAAGAAATCAACATCAGTTTCTCTGTTTGATTGTGGTTAAAAATTATTAATTTTTTTGAAGGGTGCAGGGGAAAAACCTTTTCTTGGAGCAGTGGCAGGAGGGTTTGGCGGAGAGCGCGGCATCGCGGCACTTTTTCCGGTGGGAGGAGGAGAGAGGAGGTTTGGCGGCGGAGGGAGGGAGGAAAGGACCGATCTTGCCGTCGGAGACGCTGGCGTCGTTGGTGACGGAGGATAAAAAGGAAGAGGAGGTGGTGGTGGTTGTGGAGAGAGTGAGAGTTTCGTCTTTGTTGCAGGGCTTAGAGTTGAGAATGGTGGGTTTAACAAAATCCAAAGTGAAACCTTGTTGGGTTTGAGGTTGGGGTTGAAGTTGTGGTTGTGGGAGTGGTTGCGGTGGGGCCTGGGGTTGGGGTTGGGGTTGGGGCGGTGCACGGCGGAAGCGAGCGTGGCCGGTGCGGTTGAGAAGGTTAATGACCTGTTTGAACTTGGAGACGGTGAAGTCGGTGATTTGGGAGCAGTCGAGGTTGTTGTTATTAGAAGAAAAAGAAGAAGAATTGCAGGCAGAGGGAGAAAGGAGGCGAATGAGATGCTCCATGCTTTTCAAACCAGCGGAAGCAGCTTCTTGTATTGCTAATTGTTCCTCCATCCTGGTTCTTGGAACAGGATCCACCATATCCACTGCCATGAAACAGGAACAAGAATTGTGAGAAGAAACAAAGGAAATAGGTTTTTGTTTTTGTTTTTGTTTTCGGTTATGGTGTGGGAAGAGGAGAAGTTATAAAACAGAGAGAGGTTGGAAAGTCAAACAAGTTTCGTGGATCCAAGGGCGAACATTGGTTGCAACAGAGAAAGTACGCCACGACAAAGCAATAGTTACTGTGAAAGTCCAAAAGAGGTGTTGGTGGTGGGTCCCACTTTCCTTCGATAAGTGGGTAACAGATAAGAAACCAGAAAAAATTAAATAAATGTAAAAGCCACACATTACAAAATATCATTATGTTAATACCATCATTCCTTTTTTTTTCTTTTTTTCCTTTTCTTCAACTCACTGTACTTCACAACCAACCACTGTCTTAACATTAACTTCTTTTTTTCTCATCATATATATTTCTCTCCTTCTACAACAATATTTAATTTTCTCATTTAATTCCTAATAAATATAAACAAATATATTCAGAATGTAAACTCTAGTTCTTTCAGCAGATAAATTATTTCTTCAGATCCAGACAATGCACATGCTATCATTTGAACGTGCATGCTGTCATTATACATTGTTATGATGTTTGTCAATTTATCAAACAATTTTACATCTCCTATTTTATATATAACTTCTATATAATCTTATTGTAATAATATTGATGTTAGTAAATAAAATAAAATAATTATTAACCATAGGATCTTAGTAAAGAATTATTAAACATGCAAGTTCTTAATTCTACTTTTCCTTTTGTCGATAAAGTGCTTTACACTGTTCAATGCTGCTACGTTAGGACGAAGGAAGTGTTTATAAAGACAAACTCTTAATTTCATCTTTTGCAAATAAGACAGTCAACACTTCATTTTTTTTTTCTTCTCTAAATATATCTATTGCTTAGAAAAATTATATTAATAAACCCTTTTAATTTTAATTTGTACATTAAATAGAATCAAATTCTGATTTACAAATAATATTTTTTTTTCTGTAGATGGTGATTAATATAAAATTATCAATATAAATAATCACTATTTATATGCTAGAATTATGTTCTCATTACAATAACCTGATTTACTTATGTAAATAAAATTTGAGATTGCTTATTTAGGTAATTCTTTTAAGAATAAATAAAACAATTGGTACTACTTTTCTTATCATTACAGACTCAATTTTTTTAAATTTCCACACTGGTTCTTCGTATATTTTAAAAAATCTCTTAAATTACCCTTTAGACGTGTATATTTAGTATTTATCTTTTAAACAAAAAGTAAATATAATTTTATGAAATACTGATGTAGATAAACTATATTATAAAACAAAATTAGAAAATTTTCAATTTATATTTTCTTCTATAACAATATCCCATTGATCACTTCTAATTTCGAAGAGCCTAAAGGAGAAAATAAATTCATCAAAAGCTTTTCAAAAGTTTAGATATTTAATAAAGAAATTATTTCAATAGTTTTAGATGCAAGTAAAGAAAAATCAAACAAAGAGATATATAAGCATTCCAATAAGATGTATAAATTTGTCAAACCAACAATACTCACATAAAAGACCTTTTCTAAGAGGCTAAAATTATGTAATGATTAAAAAAATTGTGTGAAAACTATTAGGATAGATAAACATATTATAGTGGTAAACAGCACACAGCAATAACAATATGAAATTAAGCAAATGGCAAATACATATGTATAATTGTTATATTATACTAAAGGTAATACTTTAATAAGAATTGAAAGCAATAGAAAATTAGTGTGGAAGGATGAGATCGAAAGCTTGGTCTTTGCATCTTTTATCTTTTTGTCCTCTTGTTGATGGTTGACTCTTGCAAACAGCAAGTTATGGAACTTTAGGTTTTGAAATGAAGCATTGATTCTAAACACGATTTTTATAAAGGTAAGCTATGTAGCATTAATTATTCACTCCATGAAACGACGTAAAATGGATCACCACTTTTGATTTCTTTTGCAAGGTCAAAGGCTCAAAACCTAATTTCGCCAACACCATGGGAAAGACAAACCTTGTGATGCTCTTTACTATAAAATTAAAAGTATTCAAACCAATCTTTTGCTCATTTCAATGCATGGAGAGTTTCAAAAGCTGAGAATCAAAATACTCATGCATTTATTTAATTTGAAATATCATGTTCATTCTTTCTTTTATCACTAAGAAACAACTATGCTTTTTTTTTTTTTTTTTATTATTGAATGAAGACACGAATCTTAATAATTATATTTTCCCACATGAAAATTATAAAACTCAATTGGTGTTTAACTAAAATACCATATGTAAACTTGCTAGAATTTGTGTGAGAAATAAATCTAAAGAATTAGTAAAAATAAAATCAAAATATCTCTCTCAAAAATAAAATGCATTATTTCGGAAAGGTAAAATCGACCCAAATTAAAAGTTTTTTAAAGATAAAGGTAAAAAGTAAGCACCAAAAATAAAATAAAAGACTATAGCTATATTTAATCTAATTATTCTTTATAATTATTTAAAACAAAACTAAACAATCATTGCTAACAAAACTCTTGAGAATGAAGGATACCAAACCACACACGTTAGATACGATTGGAATACTACAATTCGAATTTATTCCACTTGGTAGTGCACACGCTTCATACCACATAAATTACATTTAGTTTACATAAAGTCAAGGTTTAATAGTTCATTTATGTAACTATTATGATTTTTTTTTAATTTTATACCACTAATTTTAATATTCTTTTTTTTTTAATTTTATTTTTCAAAAGAAGACTACCCAAATAATAGTAACCAAGTTATAAAAAAGACGTAGCATGAAAAAAAAACAATACATAATCAATTAAAGTTGATTTGCTGAAAAAAAAAAACTATATTATTATTCTTAATTTGGTGGAAGATGTTATATGGGGTTTTTTTTCTTTCTTTTTTTTTAAAAAAAGTAACTAAATTAAGAATATTTAAAATAGTGAAATGACTTTGAAAAAATCATTGTATAGTAAAAGAAAAAGAAAACGTGTTAAACCTATAGAAATAGTGTGATGGGGAGAGAGAATTGAATTAAATTAGAGAAGAAGAAGGTTCGGTTTGACATTTATTATGATGGTTTTTTCTAACATTGACATTAGCATTGTGTTCAACGTTTTAGTGCAACTACTACGCAAGCTCACCACATCCACAGAAAAGTAATTAATAAAGCATTTGAACATGGTTACAGTGGTGATGGATGAGTCGACGATGATCGAACGGTGGTGGTGCGGTGGCTGAGGTAGTTGACCTAAGATTAGGTTTGAATAATGGAGAAGCACATGATGGAGAATTGGAGTTTGGGTCAAAGCCAGCAGAATACAGTAATTGGTTTTGTGGTTCATGCCAACTTCAAACCAATTCATATTCAATCCTCCTAGTTGGGGGTCTACCTCAGCAAATACACTTTTTTTCTAAACTTCTCTTCACGTTTTTCAGTTTTTTATTTTGTGAGTTCGTTGACTTGTGATGTGGTGAACTTGTTAAGATCAACCATTTGGAAATTAATTCAAGGGGAAAATAGAAAAGTCAATCAAAATCTAATGTCCCATTTATCTCAAATTAAAGCTAGAATTTAAAAGCTTTGAGTGTGTCTCTAGCTTTTCCACTTTGAGGTTTGATTATGACTTATATTGTACACAAAGGAGAGAACAAGAAACAAATTGTAATGATAAAAATGTTTACTAAACTTAACAATTAAAAAGAGCAGAAAAAAAAAAAATAAAAATATATATATATATATATATATATATATATATATATATATATATATATATATATATATATATATATATATATAGTAGAGACAAATAAGTTGTTTAGGTTATGAGGTTGAGTCACTTCAAACACTTTCACAGTCCCTGAAGTTTCACTGATTTTTGGGTTTAGTCCCTGCATGAAACATTGAAGGCAATTAGTCTTCATAGTTTTAAAACTATTACTCTTAATCCTTAAAATTGGATGGCGTTAAATTTTAACTAACAGCCAGTCACATGTAATGTTAGTTAACTGTAATTGTGTGCCACGTTGCTCTTTTCCATGGACTACAATCAGACCTCAACTTCCATAACCACTGTAAAATGAACTCCATCACTGTCGCACATTCATCTTCATCTTCATCACTTACAAAACTAGAAATTAGAAAATCTCAATTACCAAGAAACCATAGAATCACGTTGATTTACCAAACAAGCCACAAACTTGCCTAAAAACTATAGAATCAGTGAAAACTATGAGATCCAACCCCAATCAAGAACAAAAAATGAACCACAAATTCCATATCAGATAGAAGGCAATAATTCTGGAATGAGGCCGCAAACACAGTAACAAAGTATTTCAAAACTCAATTTAAGAAAAGCAAATCATAAAAAAAACTTCAAATCACGCGAACGGGAAGCAAGAGAAATATGCAGAGAATGCTTAACGCAACAAGAATCACGACTGGCCCCACGGCGATTCCGACCACCACAACAAGAATCTCTCTCTGTTTCGCACTCCTTAGGGTTTTCTCGACTCTTCGATTTTGGGGCTTAAACCCTCGATTTTGATTTCGATTTAGGGCTTTCGATTCACGTTTCTGTGTCCTAAGGAGCACCAAATATCGTTTTGATTTCGGGAGGTGAGAGAGGGGAAGAAGAGGAATAGTCGTGCTTGAGCGGAAGACGAGTGTAGGTGGTGGCTTCGCCGCCGGGGACCACTGGTTTCTGAAATTTAGGGGAGTGAGGCACGCAGAGACAGAACCATCTGTAGTTTTCTTTCTCTGATCCAGTGTCAATTATTTATATTGAGCAACCTTGTTAAAGTTGTACCTAAAAGAACATACAACAAATTTCAGAACAACATTCTTCTGACCGTCAAACACAACCCTTAACACAACAAGCGTACCAAGAACCAGCAGGAATGGCAACAGATTCGTTCCTCGGGAAAAACGGGTTGCGGTGATTGAACACCAAAATCAATGCTTCCAGATAAAGAAGGAGATTGGGGCACCGTTTGAATCAACCTATTAAACCCTAAAACACTTCCTAATTTGAACTCTGACAGGAAGGTTGGTGTCGGCGATGGAGAGGGGAAAGGGGTTGCGGAGGAAGCACAAGGGGCAGATGAAAAACCAAAAAAGAGTAATTCAAATGTTAAAAAAAAAATTACGTGGCAGAGAGTGCATAGTGAGACGTGGCAGTGTCATTAGCCACCTCACCAAAAAATTAACGCCATCTAAAATTAAGGACTAAACATATATGTTTCTATACTAGGAGGATCAAATGCCATCAATGTTTCATGCAGGGACTAAAACCAAAAATCAGTGAAACTTGAGGGACTAAAAGCATATTTAACCCTATATATATACTAGAGACAAATAAGTTGTTTAGGTTACGAGGTTGAGTCACTTCAAACACTTTCACAATTTGTCTTTTAATATCGTCTGGTCTCACTCTCTGGTCCTCTTTTTCGCTCTTCCGTCTGGAGTAGCACATGTCAAAGGTTCTCCAATACTTAAGTCTGTATACAGTCTGTATGGTAATTTGAGATCAATAATAAATGCACAACGAATATGAACCACCTACCTCTTACCTTTTATCTATATTTATAATTTCTTTCACGGACTTGAGATTATACACAGACGGACACAGTGTGCACACCTATATATATATATATATATATATATATATATATATATATATATATATATATATATATATATATATATATATATATATATATATATATACTTGCTAAAATAAACGTAAAATATTTTTAAATAATTTAGTTTTACATAAGAAAAACTATTATATACAATATTTTGAATTATTAGTGAAAGTTTAATATTTAATTCTCAATATGCAGTACACAAATGATAACCAATGGAAGTTAATTTACCTCTTAGGTAAGTAACATTCACATTATTCATAAATCCAAATCTAAAACCCTTAATTTTTCAAAACTAAAGATAAAATACCATATAACATATAATCATACACACATAAAAACATTTTAAATAAAAAAAAAGTTAATTAAACATATGTCACGTAAAATAGAAGAATATCACTTACTGAACGAGGTGTTGCTTGAACAATATAATTTAGAAAAAAAAAATCATTTGTTTCTCTCCATGGAACAACATGTTATTAATATGAAATATATTTCTTTAAGCATCACTTCATTTATTGAGTTGAGTGATACTGAAAGATGTATCTCTTCATCTAAACAACTAGTATAGCTTGAGTAAGGAGTTCCAAATTTTGAGAATTTTGTATCAACTTTTTATTTTTTTATAACAAATAAATGCTTGAATGAAATATATAAAAATAAAAACCTAAAAACACATACAATCAAGTCCAGTCAAAGTTTTCACATACTAATATATACATGTTTCTATTTCATTTATAACCATAGTATTGATCACTAAAATGTCATTTCTATTAAAATCACTATCTCTTATGTTATCATCTCATTTCAAAAATAGATAAAATCTAGATAAAATAAAATAGTAAAATAGTTACAGAGTCACCTCTTCACATTCATATCCATTTAAGATTTTAAAACTAATTTAAATTTGACTAAGGAATTTTTATTCCAAGATTTCATCAACTTTAACCAATAACATCATTTAATATACAAAGAATTCAACAATTCAACTCAGTATTTCAATTCTCAAGGACTAGTAATAACCAAACTGAAACTCGAATTCTATTTTCTAAAACTGGAAAATTTCTCCAAACTCAAACCACCCAACAAAATCAAAGCTAACACAGAACATTAAACATACAAAATCTTTCATATATACAATGTCAAATCATAACATACAATTTAACTTAGAATTTTTAAGAGTTAACTTTTCTTATCTTACTTTAATTTTTAAGGTAATTAGGTTTTGAATAGAATGATGAGTCAAAGATACTTTTAAATTGATCATTTTTCAAAAGTCAAGTCTAAAATATAAATACGTTACAATTAACTTAAACCTAAATACGTTTCAAAAGTCAAACCTAAAAAATAAATTAGGTTTTGAAGAAAAAGTAACTTAAAGTTTGAGGAAAAATTATATATACTTATTGGAAATGCAATTTTTATTACTTGATTTAGATTTGCTTTAACTTGAATCTCGAAAAAAAAAAAAGTAATTAAACTTCTGGATAAAAATCAATGAAAAGTATATACATATATATAATTAAAATTTAATAAAATGAGCATCATATTATAATAATATCAATATTTGGACAAAATTGAAACCATGAGAAGTGATTCAACACACTACAAGAATATAGGCATATAGCGGTGAAAACGGGACGTCAAAAAGGCAAAAACAGACACTAACAGTAAAAATTGGTTATTTTTGGTATATTCTTACTCTTTTTCTTTATCTCTATTCATGCACTTATTATCATAATTCTTTCAGGAATTTATAAAGGTTCCATAATTAAGGAGTAAGATTACTCACATTAATTATGGAGTTAACTTTGTAATTATGTGATATATTTAATTCATATACATTTTTATTGGGTTTGTTTTAAACATGAAAACCATCATCGATTGATTGAAGTTTGAATATTCTTTTATTAAAGGAAAATGTTTACTTTCTCAAGATGAAGTCAAACCTAATCCTGGTTAAAAGATAAGTTTCTTTCTTGATTAACATGCTTGTCATATTGACCATCTTCTTCTTAATTTCTACTTTGTTTCAAATCCAGCATGACATAGAGTAAGAATTTAAAAGAGACCTTAATGAACTAAATTCATATAGAATCTCAAAATAGACTTTTTTAACAACTTTTTGACAATGTATACATAACAGTTTGTGATTAGTTCATTTCAAATATTTTTTTAGAATAAATTCAATTACACCAATAAAATGATAATATGTGTCCTATTGTCAAAACGTTGTTAAAAAAGAGTTGTTAAAATATCATTGTCTTCTTTTTATGATTGGGATGAGATTTCTATTTAGAGGAAGGAATCCATCTAAAAAAATTCTTTGACATTTAAATTAAGAAGAGAATTTAAAATATATGAGTAAGAGTATGAGATACTAACTAACTGAGTATTATTTGAAGAATATAGAATCACTTATTATAATAATACTTACCTCGAGCATTTAATAAAGATAAGTAAGTTTGGTTGTTCCAAAATATAAACACTTAATAATCTTTGTTAAGTCGTACTCTTTATAATAAATATAATATTTTACTTACAATATTATAAAAAAGAATATCATGTAACAATGAGAGGGGGTTGACATATTCTTGAATGAAGAATTGCGTTGTGAATTTACGCGGTGGTGGAAAAAGAATGAAAGGGTCGAAGTAAACAGTGTGTTTCTGAAGGGCTTTTGTCCTAAGTGCAACACTGGCATAGGAAGACGAAAACCAAAGCCTTCAAGTCAACAATTTGGAAAATTCATCACTTTTACTCAGACTAAGTTTCTAATACTATTCAAAATTTCGTGTATTTTACACATAAAATTCAACAAAGAAAAGAATATGTTTTTTAATTAGTATTTTGTTATGATTTTAAAATAAGGTATTATTAAATAAAAATAAAGAAAAAAGTGAAAGAATAAATGAAAAATAAATAAATATTGTTTAAATATGTAAAAATTATTTTGAATTTTATGAGATTAAACTTGTCACGTTATAAAATATGCAATTTTAAGTTATTAAAATAATAATATTTTCAGTTAAATATTATGTTTATAATAAATAATTTGAACATAATTAATGTATATTCTAAAAGTTTATATATCTCTGTGTGTGTAACACACTACTAAATCTTTGATACGATTGATATGATGTATCTAAGAAAGCCCCAATGGGTTTGTTTGGCTTAAAAATGTTCAAAATTGAAAAACTAATGAATCTCTACATCATTCCTAAAAAATGTTGTTCCCACATATTTGTTCAAGTAAAAACTTGATCCTTGTTGGTTAACTGGTCAAGGATGCTAACATTTTTGTAATCCCTCTATCATTTTTTTAATACCTAGCTACTCCCAATAAATTTTGATCTCAAAAAATGTTACATGAGATGTTTTGCATTTATCTTATAAGGATATGTTATATATATATATATATATATATATATATATATATATATATATATATATATATATATTATTAAATATCTTATATAGAAATTTTATATTTATTTCATTTTTATTTTTAGTTAGTTTTTTATTTGTATTTTAAACTTAGTCCATATTTTTTTATTATAAATAGAGTATTCTAGGTGTATATTCAATATAGGAGAGATTAATTTCATAAATAGTTTTTACTATATTGAACACGGTATTAGAGGCAGATTCTTTGGAAAACAATTCGTCGGCCCTACCCATTACAATCATCACTGCCACAGTTAGAGTTGTCAGAGTTCTAGTTTCAACTAATTACCACATGATTTGGATCGTTTTGGCCAGGCGACAACTGTACCGTCAGTGATGCTTTCATTGAAGTTCCTATGCGCTCTCAACACCTTTCAAAGTTGTGGATATGCTACATTTTTCTGTCATGCGTGGTGGCACGTTTCGTCTCCTCTTAAGTATCCATTCAAAGCGTCGATGTTGTCTCTTTTTCCTGTTTCAGGTGACTTGATTAAAGAATCTTGAATTTTTAGGGTTTCTCTCTCTCCTGTTCTAACCTCTTTTTATGTCATTTGTGCGTTTGATCCATCCATATATCCTTTTTTTTTTTTCAGTAGCAAAATAGTTCTTGTTAGTTTATTTATAGTCATTGTACTTACGTATGACGTCGATTATCCTAGAATTAGACATCAAAAGGTTATAAAATGTCGAATGCCCTAGAGTTAAATGTCAAAAGGTTAGTGAATTCAATAAAAGTTTGAGCGGGAGATTGAAAATTCATTCACTTTATCTTAGTGCGTGAGACTCTCTTCTTTGTTCAAACTTTTATCGAACAAAGTTTAATGACCATCACATATAATCTTTCTTTCATTTGATATAAATGAATGTTGATTAATTACTTTAGGTATGATTTTCGTTTGCTTTTATCGATTATTTTCATATTCTTGTCCTTCATAGGCCCATTCCGCTTTCTCTCTCACTGGTGACAACACTTTATTCCGACGAATTCACCTTTTGAAGGTTAGTTTTCATTTTTCTTTTTCGATGACTGCCATGAATTGCTAGGATTTCTCATTTGAAGAAAGGTTGAAGATGATCCCGTGATAGAATGTAGTGACAACTCTGCTTACTATAATGACCCTATATCTGCCACATCAATTAATGAATCCAACTCATAACAACAACTCAATTTAATTTTAACTCCGTAAACCTAATTTAAAGAACAATGATTCAATTGCATTAATTTTTCACGTTTAAAGATTCAATTGAGACAAAAAAAAAAAAAGACCTAATTGAAAAAACCAATATAAATAGCAATAAAATCTAAAAGAAAACCCATAACAAAACAAAGTAAAGAAGATTTTAATTTATAATATACTCTTTTTCGATGTTGATGATCATTTGAAACTTTTTTTTTTTCCACGTCCACCTTACAACGACGTAAAACATTAGTTTATTATAATATTTCATTTATATTTATTATTATTAATAGTATTATTCACACCCACTTTTCTTTTATACTTATTTAACAACCCTTAATACTATTATTTCAATAAAATTTTACATTACTATAAATTTACCCTTTGCATATTTTAGGTAAAAATTATTTTAGTAAAAAACTTTAATTTTTTTATTAAATATGTAGTTTAAATTTCTTTAATATTTGAAGTACACATCTTTATTAAAAAAGAAAAATTAACTGTGATATCACTGTACTCTTTACTCTTTGTCTTATAGATTTAAAATTTTTAATGATTCTTTTAATCTTAATTACATATTAAAGGTACATTTCCTTGTACTAAACATCCATCAACGCATGTTAAGAAAATAATTTCGTTTTTCTTATTATATTAAAAACAAATTAGATAAATATTTATTATACGTGAATTACTTAATTATTTATTTATTCTTTCTATAAACAAGTGTATAAAAAAATGGGTTATTAAAGTAAATTGTTGGTTTTCCGAAACTGGATTAAAGAAGTAAGTTCAATAGACGTCACTCTAATTTATTGTAATAATTCGTAATAAGGTAACACGAAGTGACACATCAATATTTTCAACATACAATTAAGTGAAAGTGCATTTTCAATCATGTTATATACCTCCCTTTTTCGTAAACATGAACAAGAACATTTCACAACCATGATCAAAGGAAAAGACGTGTACGATGTTGTGGCAGCGCTTGTGCCTCTCTACGTGGCTTTGTTCTTAGCATATGGTTCCGTCCGTTGGTGGAAGATCTTCAGCCCAGAACAGTGCTCTGGCATAAACCGTTTTGTGTCTGTTTTTGCAGTGCCCTTCCTCTCTTTCCATTTCATATCCAACAATAACCCTTACACCATGAACTTCAGGTTCTTAGCTGCGGACTGTCTTCAAAAGGTTGTGATTTTGGCTGCACTTTTTCTGTGGAACACTTTCACAAAGTGGGGTAGCATTGACTGGACCATTACACTCTTCTCACTCTCCACTCTCCCCAACACACTCATCATGGGTGTTCCTCTTCTCAAAGCCATGTACGGAGATTTCACAGCCACCCTCATGATTCAAATTGTGGTTTTTCAGAGTGTGATTTGGTACACTCTCTTGCTGTTCATGTTTGAATACAGAGGGGCCAAGTTACTCATCTCAGAGCAATTCCCTGACACTGCTGGAGCCATTGCCTCCCTAAGGGTTGATTCAAGTGTGAGCTCTCTCAATGGAAGAGAGCCATTGCATGCTGATGCAGAAATTGGAGAAAACGGAGAACTCCACGTGGTGTTGAGAAGCATGTCACGCTCTACGTCCTTAAGCATGCCTTCTTCATTCCACAAGTCATATTCAACACCTAGACCATCAAATGCAGCTTTTGTGGATATGCCTCAGAACATGTTTTGGAGGAGCAAGAGTGACGGTTGCGGGGTTTCTAGAGCTGGTTTTGTTTACTCATACCCCTCACAAAATCTAGGGTTTGTAGGGTTTGATGGTGGTTTTGTTTCTTCACACATTTATCCAAAACCAGAGTTTCCAGGGTTTGTTAGTGGTTTGGCTACTCCATACCCGTCTCCAAAACCAGTGATTGCATGGTCGGATGGTGGTGGCCAAAGAAAAGCAGGTTCTAAAAATTGTTCATACATGTTTGGTTGCAGCTTGAATGCATCATCAAATTCTGATGTTAATCAGAGACATGAAATAAATAGAGTTGGCTCCTTTGCCACCATTGGACCTTCCAAATTTCCTCTTGAAACTGCTGCTTCAAAAGGTAACACTCACTGAGAAATCTTGCATGTCATTTACCTAGAAATGTGACTGATTATACGTATAACCTTACTTGTTAAAAATGATTGAACATAGATATGATTTATTTTATTTTACAAAAGAGTTAAAAGTGTTGGAAAGTTATTTAACTTCATCCATTCTTAGTTACATATCATATATATGATCAGTGATATGTCTAGAGACTGGCTAGTTTCAACTTTTGAATGATTAATAATGTTCTCATATTACTAAAATGTCTAATAGTTAATCATTTGTGAAACAAAATTAACCACGTTGAATTATTTTTAAACACTACTTTCAAACATGTCATAGAATTATTTTTAAACACTACTTTCATGTGTATCAATATCATTACATTGCATTAATATATATTTTTATTTTTCATTTGTCAAATATGTTTCATGAATTAATTCTATGAAATATAAAAAATATAAAATTCTAACATATATAATATATTAAAAAGAACATATTATATATATATATATATATGCACACACACATATGTATGTATTCAATTTAATAAAGATATAATATTTGATAAATATAATTTTTAGCATCGTATAAATACATTGATTGTTCAATTACATCAAATAATGTATTTATTACATATAACATTTGGTTAAATTATTTAATTGATAGAAAAATTAATACATATTTATATATTTACCAATGTATTTACTAAACTTCAAGATTTCAAACTTTATACTGACAAGTAACAAGTAACTAGTTTAAACATTAATGAAGAAATGCATTTTATTGCATTATTAAAATTGATCAATATATTATTTTTAATAAATAACATATTGAAAATTAAGCGATAAATTTATTGAACGTAATCAATATCATATTATTGTAAATTTAATTTCCGATTTTAAGATGTTTTATAAACCAATTACCTTTATAGATAATTAACTTTTTATTATATATATGTATGTATGTGTATCACTTTAAATTTATTGAATGTATTGCATCAATAAACATGCCTTTGATGTACGGATTTAGTTATTAATTAGTCATATATAATAATTTCACTGAGTAATATATTTTTCTTATGTAGATAGATGTGTATAAAAAGCTATATATCAATACGTATATCTAATAGTATTATTTAGTTAACTACTTATTATATTTAATAAATACTAAAATATATTAATTATAGAAAAAGTTACCATTCAACAAATATAAAATATTATCTGTACTCTATTACATCATAGAGTAGTGGTTCTCGTTTAATTCAAATATATGTTGCACCGTTATTAATTAGTTTTTGTACATTGTAAACAACCTTCTTTGTCTTTGGGTCAATATGTAGGTTTTGTCCTGTCTTAATACGGCCCATTTCTTTTTACACCCCCTCAAAACTCATTCTGCACCACTATGAGTTTTGTAGGTTTAAAAAAAATTACTACAACAAGGATCGAAGTAAACTAATATTCATTGTCAAGGTCTGTTTCGATTTTTTTTTTCATTTTTTTTTTGTTTTAAAATTTTTTCTAGGATAATTTCTCAATATTCAATTTCCATTAAGATTTCAAAATTATTTCTAAATATGCTTTATTAACCAAAAAGCAGTTGAGATGTTTTCCATCTTGTTTTCTTCAATGTTCTTCAAGTGTTTATATGAGAAAAGCTTTTGAATAAAACCAAGATTCATTAAATTTATGGATAACCAAGATGTTGAATTGATTCGATTTCATTTTCTCCTTAGGTAGTAACTTTAACCCCCATATTATTTTTCAAGGAAAAATAACAGTGACATATATTTAAGTGAAAGTTTTAAATTTTGAAAAAAAAAACAAAAATTGTGATTTGTGGAATCCTTGCCAATTGTGGTTGATCACATTAGCAATAATCATAAAGTGGGAAAATTTGTAATCAGTTAAAACTTTTCTGTAGCAGAACATGAACTTGTGAGTCAAGAAGTAGCAGAACATCGTGCAATGGGGAAACAAAAAGAGGTGAAAAATGAAGAAGTTGAGACAAACAAAAATCAACAAATGCCACGTGCTAATGTCATGATAAAACTTATTCTGATAATGGTTTGGAGGAATCTGATAAGAAACCCTAATACATATGCAAGTGTTTTAGGTCTCATTTGGTCTCTCATATTTTACAGGTATTTTTTCCCATCTCTTTAATGTGTTTGTAAGTGTCTTTTTACAAAACTCTTGTTAATGGTATAATTATGATAACCATTATTTCAATCCTTGTTTCATGTGTGTAGGTGGAGCATCAAAGTGCCATCTATTATAAAAGGTTCCATTGAAATAATTTCTAACACAGGACTAGGAATGGCCATGTTCAGTCTTGGTATACGTTCTTGCCTTCCAACGTTAACATAGTTTTTCTTCTTTCTGACATTCTGCGAACAAATCTGGGTTCATCTTATTATAATTCTTGAAGTGTACATATACACATACAATGTCTGTTTTGTGTAATATGGTTTATTCTTAGGTTTGTGTTAATTTATGTTGTCTGTGTTTTATTCAATCACACAGGTCTATTCATGGCATTACAACCTAAGATCATTACTTGTGGAAAAACTCTGGCTGCACTTGCATTCGCAATTAAGTTCTTGGTTGGTCCATTTATGATTCTTGCAGCCTCCAAAATAATTGGTATCCATGGAGTTCTTTTACGAATTACAATTGTTCAGGTGAAACGAAACCTAGTATTGTGTTCAAACTAATCAAATTGGCTTGATAACTTAGTTTTTATTGTGATACCATTGTATGATTTTGCAGGCTGCTCTTCCCCAAGGAATTGTCCCATTTGTATTTGCAAAAGAATATAATCTTCATGCAGACGTGCTCAGCACAGCGTAATGTGTTTTTTTTCTTAAATTTATATGTGTGCGCTGGAAAATACTACTAATAATAAGAAATGCATTTCGTTAGAAATGGATTTAAAAGATGAATGGAAGTTCTAAAAGGATTTTTCACTTTTTGCAGAGTTGTCTTCGGAATGGTGGTTGCGTTGCCCGTAACAATAATTTACTATGTAGTTCTTGGACTTTAGTAAAAAGTTTCAGTAATACATATGTATGTAGCATTTGATGTATGGTATATATGGATAATGATATTTTAACAACTTTTTTTAACAACTTTTTGACATCAGAATATGTGTCACTATTTTATTGGTTTGTTTAAATTTATTCTAAAAAAATATTTGAAACGGACTAATTACAAACTCTCATGTATGCGTTGTCAAAAAGTTGTCAAAAAAGAATTGTTAAAGAGATTTTTTCCGATATATATTTGAAATAAATTGTACTAATACATATGTGTGAGATGGTTATGTTAAAATGCAATATTTATGATGCAGACAGAAGAGTTCTTCATGGATGGAATGTGATTCCTCTCTTGTGTTTGTTGCTTTCAAGAACACCTATTATGATCCATTAGAGGTAGATGGAATTGTTGTATTGTTATGAACATAGTTATTAATTTTAAGGTGTGACATATATTATAGAGAATGAAATAAATTTACTTATAAAATTGCAGCCAAATATGTTTTAGTGTAAAGAAATATTTTTATGGTGGTTATATTATATTGATCATTATATATGTCACTTTAAGAATGTTGATAGAGATGATTAATATAAAAACAATACTTACTTTTCGTTGGCTAATCAAGTTATACAAAAAAAGGTTGACTTTTTACATTGATTAAAACAAGAATTCATGTAGAAATATTTTTTACATCAATTACACTCTTAATTTAGATAAAAAGTCTATCTTTCTTTTACTATTTTGATACAAATCATGAACCTATAGTAAATGACTTTTAGGAAAGTAATTTCGAACACCAATGATAACTAAAGTACCAAAATAAACTAGATATTTATGTGATGGTATGTATTTCGGATGGAATTGAAACGAGAATACCTTCGTGAACTTCAACTTCCAATGTCGAGCAAATTTCCTCCTCGATCACCTCTCTCACAAATGTTACTCTTCTCGTCACGTTTCAACCGATCGGTGGTATTCCTACAGGAAATGCTCCAACGTTCAAGTTAGCTTCGAAAAGTCAAGACTTTTACCATCTATTTTCAACTTAAAACTTCACTTGAAGTTTAAACCTGTATTTATAAGCCTTACCAGAGTCCAGCCCACTAATCAGTCATCAATGCGATGTCTTTTTGTGCCTTGTAACCTGCAAATCTCCTTTAAATGCCCAATATTGCATAATCTCAGCAAATCTTCCATAAATGTCAAATATTGTGTCATATAATGTCAAATATTGTGTAATATATGCAAATCTTCCAGAAATGGCAAATATGTACTACCATGATTGATTACGAATGATTACCTTATTAGGCCTTTCGCTTCCTCTGATCGGTCAGAACCGATCTTATGCCGATCGGTTCTGACCAACCATATAAAGTATGTCTTCTTAGTAATTAGATTTTTCTTTTAAAGAACACAAAAGTATATCAAAATATATAAATTTTAAAAATAAAATATCAATACCATCAATTTTTTTTATTAAGAATTATGTGATTTTTTATTTTTTATCATGAAGATTTCCAGTTCTAGATAGAAATGCGTAGGATAGGATGAAGGTTAATTTTTGTCAAACCCAAATAAATGTTTTTATAAATATTTTCTTGTCAATAAAAATATAAAAAATGTTTATTAGATAATTTAGGAAAAATAAGCATCTTAAAAGTTAAAGATACCAAATTTGGACAAACATTTTAGGATGTTAATACATTCCTTACTTGTTAAAGATACCAAATTTGGACAAACATTTAGGATGTTAATACATTCCTTCTTGTAACTGATTTTAGAACTCAAAATTGGATCCGTTGCTACCAAACTCAAAATCGATTTGGTAGATTATGTAGTATTTTAAGACTTTCTTTTTATAATTTTTTACGATAAACTACGATGACACCGATTGCGACACAAGGCAAGTGTCATTTGGAACACGATTTTAACCTTTTAAAAAATTAATTGATTAATCTTTTCAATTTCGATAAAATATTAGACAAATAACATTAATGTTTACATCTGTAATAAAAATGCTTTTATTGGTAAAGTTAATTTATTTTTAATAAAATTATTTAAAATAAAGGGCACATTTATGGTTGTTCTTAATTTATGCGAAAAAATTAATTCTACAACCGGTGAAGTATTCTAGAAACAATGTTAGTTTTCAATTGAAATTAGTAAAAATAAATTATTTTATGTGACATCTTTTAATTAGTAAAAAACAGTTATTTTTATTCGAGTAAGATACAGAAGGTTTTCAGCTGTGTGACCAATGCATTTGAGTTTTCAGAGCATACATTTAGAATATCTAAACACATAATGTGTATGCATGTCAAAGGGACAATACATATAAAACGATGATTGCAACCAGAAGAACCATATATAATATGATTTGATTCTGCTTTTTTTTTTTACGTTAATTTATGCTTTAGGAAGACACGTATGTAAGGAGAAGACTAGCATCGAAGAAGAGTTCAGAATTTTGAACTCCTCTGCCACCCTTTTCCCAAGTTCCTTTTGGTTGGTGTTATATATAAATATACACTTTCTTTTCAAATTAAACACAACAAAAAATTAACAACTTCTTTCCTTTCTCTCATCCTATAGTTGTCTACCCTTATTTCGCTTCAACCATGATCAAAGGTAGCGACGTGTATGATGTAGTGGCAGCCATTGTGCCTCTCTATGTGGCTTTGATCTTAGCATATGGCTCTGTCCGTTGGTGGAAGATCTTCACCCCAGAACAGTGCTCTGGCATAAACCGTTTTGTGTCTGTTTTTGCGGTGCCCTTCCTCTGTTTTCGTTTCATATCCACCAATGACCCTTACACCATGAACTTCAGGTTCTTAGCCGCGGACTCTCTTCAAAAGGTTGTGATTTTGGTTGCACTTGTTCTGTGGAACGCTTTCACAAAATGGGGTAGCCTTGACTGGACAATCACACTGTTCTCACTCTCCACTCTCCCCAACACGCTCATCATGGGGGTTCCTATTCTCAAAGCCATGTACGGAGACTTCACAGGCACCCTCATGATCCAAATTGTGGTTTTTCAGAGTGTGATTTGGTACACTCTCTTGCTGTTCATGTTTGAATATAGAGCGGCTAAGCTACTCATTATGGAGAATTTCCCTGATACAGCAGCTTCTATATCCTCCTTTCGAGTTGATTCACATGTTGGTTCTCTGGGTGGTCGAGAGATGCTGGAGACTAATGCAGAAACCGGAGAACATGGGAATGTTCACGTGGTGGTGAGGAGCATGTCACGTTCTGTGTCCTTTGCATCAAACCTCACTGGGATTGAGATCTATTCAGAGGAGTCGTCTAGAGAACCAAAGCTGGGAAGATCAAATTTTAGTGCCACAGATTTGCACCCACATGGTCTGAAAAGAGAGAGGATGTCAAAAATTCATGACAAGAGTTTCTCGAGGAGCAAGAGCGTTGGTCATAATTTGGTTTCTCCGTATCCGTTTCTGAAACCAACAGGGGACAAGGAGACAGACAGTAACAAGGGTTTGCACATGTTTATGTCAACTTCACCAACTTCTGATCCTAATGTGAGACATGCTGCGAATAATAGAGTTGGATCTTACGAGTTTGAGACCATGGAATCTTCAAACGGTGTTGATTTTGCAAGGGAAACTGGTCCATCCAAAGGTAATTTTATCTCACCATAATCACATTTACACGTGCTGCATGCACTCACATATTTTGTCTTCTGTCTTTTGTCCGTGAATCCTGCATAAATGAGATACATATATGGGCAGTGACGTATATTTGACAACTTGACAACGCGAGCTGTCACTTTCTTATTCGCTGTAATTATTTGATTTTTTTTTAATTCGAAAATATGATTTGGATTAGTTTTTCGAAAGTGCCCCTCTGTCCAGAAGAGATCATTCTCAGTGCTTGGCTTTTCATTCTAAAATTTCGCATTTTTTCTTCTTCGCACTCTCGTTCTCTCTCATTTGCGTCGTCGTTCTTGTCCTTGGAATTGTCGTTGTCTCTGATTGGCACTGTCATTCTTCTCCTTCACAATCTCGGTTTATCTCCTTCCCAGTCTCGTTCTGTCTCGTTCTGTCTCATTCGCCAACTTCTCTTCGTCTTCGATTTCTGTTGAGTGGTTGCCCCTTTGAGTTGGTATAGAGTTCGTTTGTCTGTGGAGTTCGTTTGGTGTGGAGTTCGTGGAGTCCGTTTAAGGTTTGTTTGAAGTTTGTGTTTGTTTCTTCGTTTTAGTGTGGAATGGCTTCGAGCCCTGAATCATAAGCTGGGGAGCCATGAATTTTCCATTTTAAATTTCACTAAAATGAGGTCCATGGGGAACCATGAGTCATAAGCTGGGGAGTGGTGATGAAGTTTTGGTACAAATTCCTTTTCAGCAGCATTGCACTTAACCAGTTACACCAAGCACTCATATCCTTCGAACCACTAACAAGTCTTCCCACATCTCCTTTTAAATAAGAATCAACAAACACTGACACCCTTCTCCCAAAAATTTAACAAAAAACAGGTGCAGCCCCTCCATGGGGAGCCATGATTCATAAGCTGGGGAGCTGTGATGGAGTTTTGGTACAAATTCCTTTTCAGCAACATTGCACTTAACCAGTTACACCAACCACTAACAAGTTTTCCCACATCTCCCTTTAAATAAGAATCAACAAACACTGACACCCTTCTCCCAAAATTTTAATCAAAAACAGGTGCAGCCCCTCCATGGGGAGCCATGAATCATAAGCTGGGGAGCGGTGATGGAGTTTTGGTACAAATTCCTTTTCAGCAGCATTGCACTTAACCAGTTACACCAACCACTAACAAGTCTTCCCACATCTCCCTTTAAATA